>NC_081183.1:128189730-128524730 GCF_029867415.1 Vicia villosa
GGCAAACACTAATCTCATCAACTATTTTATTACATGTAATGACAAATTTAGGATGGAGAGAGTATAGAGACAACGAATTTTAACAATTCATATCATAAATTTTTAGATACCAATTTTATTACATGTTATGACAAATTTAGGATGGAGAGAGAGTATAGAGACAACGAATTTTATCGAATCACTGGAAAGCATGCAAAATACCCAACACATAGGTAAATTTATTTAATATGGTATAAATTTTATTTAAATATATATAATTTGAAATGAATTATTTAATTATAAATTAAATAATGATAATACAAATTCAATTCTATTAAATAATCATAAAAAATAGCCCGTAAATATATATATTTGATGTGCATCCACGTGACAAACTCCCCAAATATAATATATAGCTGCAAGTGGTGGTATATTGTCACATTTAAATTTAAATATCAACCTGATACAACAATAAGAGAGTTAAGATATTTAAATAGATTCTAAAAAGGAGAGAAAATTGGTATACAGTTTAAAATCTCAACATGAAACAACAATAAAAGCTTTAAGAACATTATTTCATTAAAAAGTCAAACAAAAACAATAATCAACAATTAATATTTTACCCGCCTCATTTGTTATAAGAGCAATGTTTCTGCAAAATGGGAACATGCGCAAAGAGGTTCAATTGAATTAACAACCATGTATATTAGAGAGAATAAGTCATCATAACAAAGTCATAAAAATTCGGATGTTAATTGCTATTTATTATAAAAGCATTTTAAGGGCTTCTATTAATATGAAGCACATATACTTTCTCAACAAAAAAAAAAAGAGAAAATAGAGTCTGAGACAATAGTTTTCTCTATTGTGCATTATTTATCAATGCAATAACCGGCGTCATGCAAAATTTTTTGTATTTATGCAGCAAACTATTTTTGCAATAGAAATGAATAATAAAAATATAATGAATAGTTATTATAATAATAATATAATATTTGAATAATGAAAATGTAATAAATGGCGAAGATTAATATAATTATTGATGTATTATTCAAATATAATAAATAGTAAAAAGTATAATGAATAGTCATCAATATAATTAATATGCTATTTCCCAAGTAATGATCGTTATAATGATTAATAAATAATAATAAAATGTAATGTAAATTCCTGCAAAGTATAATGATACAAACAAATTGTTATTGCTTACCTAGTTACTCTGCAAATAGGATTAGTTAGACAACAATTAAAGATTGATAAAAGAGGTAAGGAAAATTCATTTTGATTCTTATTGCACAACAGTTTGGACACTTTTTCACTTTTATGTTGCTCTAGAGTTTTCTGCCTCAACCTTGATCTATGCATCTTAGATTCAAATCAACTAAAACTAAGATAGTTTAAACAACTTTGGTAACAAAACTTAGATTCAAATCAACTAAAACTAAGATAGTTTAAACTTTGGTAACAACATAACACCAATAAGTAGAGCAGGAATGTTAAAACAACTTTCATATTTTTTAAAACAGGCTTATGTTGTGTAACATCAGCATAAGACCAATACATAATTCACAATACAATTTAAGTTGAATAGGTGAAAATCAAGAAGCTATTATTCTGTTACAAACTAAACCAATACATCTTTTGCTTAAGAAAATATAGATTATTGTCATCTTCTTATGTAAGTAGAACACATTCTTACCTGCTTAGTCAATGCAGTCAAGCCAAAGTCAGAAACCTTAAATTTTTCATAAACATCGAGCAATTTCCTGACTTTCAGAGGAAGGAAAAAAATTATCAAAATAGAAACTTAAGTAGGTCAAAAAAAAATAACAATAAAAATATTATAAACATCATTTAAAGAAAATTGTGGGCTGTTTTCAATAAAAAATCAAATAAGTAAATTTCAAAAATTCCATAAAAAAACATTGAACACAATATTATCATTAAAGAAAATCAGAGTATAAAACAACTTCACTTTCTTGTCGCTTGATCATAATTCCATCTGGGAGGTCTGAAGGGTAAGTAACTGTCTGATCTGGGAAACAAAAAAATTCATTTCAAAATCAGAACCACAAATCCAGTCAAAATGAAAATAAAATTTATGTAATTAATCAAATAGGGAAATTTTTAATTTTGATAGGCAACAAACAAATAGACAAATGAAAAAAAAATCTTTTACGCTTTATTTCAAATTTAATCAGAAACAAATTACCAGGGTAATTTTTCTAAAAGAAAACATACTAAAATTAAACTCATTCACTACAAAAACAGAGAAAATCATCATAGATTATAGATCACGCAAACAATATGGAAAAATTAGTGTTTTTCTGTAAGTATAGAAGAAGCAAAAATAACATTGTAGAGATTAAAGAATGTGTGTTTTATGTGTTTGTTAATTTGCGTGTGAGAGAAAAAGTGAGAAAAAGAGCCAAGAAAGTGAGTAACTAACCTTATGTATTCATCAATGAGTTGCTTGGTGGTTCTTGAAAGATCAAGGTTGATCAGATCTGAAAGGAAAAACATGAAAAAGTGAATGGATGGAAGAGAAGAAATAGAGAAAATCAGTTGTGAATTGAAAATGAAAAAGAAAAAAGAGGATGAAATCAGATTTAGAGAAAAGAAAGTAAAGCGAATAAAAGAAGATTGATAGAAGAGGAAAAGGAATAGAAGGAGAAAATGGGTTTTCTCTCTTGTTAACCCTAAATTCAAAATGTGAGAGAGAATGAAAGTGACATAGAGAAAGTGTGGGAAACCGAGTGGCCAACGGGAAAGGGGAGTCTCGACGTAATCTGGGTTTTGCGACGGCAGGGATGGGATTCTGTTGTTTTTTTTCTAGATATTTTTAGGGTTTGAGGAGAGAGAAGAGGGAAGGAGAGAAACAGAGAGACGAGAGAAAAATGAAAAAAGAGATTTAAAATGGGAGAGAGAAAAGAGTGTAAAAATGTGTCCATTCATTTGAAATGGAGATAGAATTTTAATTGCCAAGTGTCAAATAGTTATTGGAAAGTAGAAAAGTTGTAGTGTTAATTTGTTAATTACTAAAATATCCTTTTTATAGTGTAATTTATTTTTGAGGAAGGGGCACTATTGATAGTTTGGTCAATTGCTTAGTAATGGGTAATAATAATAAGGGCAATGCTAACGAATGCCCCAGGGGCACTAGTTAAGAGTATAAAAATAGTATGTTTTGTTATTAATACTTGTATTTATTGCATTAAAAATAGAAATAATTGACTTCTTTTAAGTAACAAAATTTATGTTTTATTGAAAATATTTGTATTTAATGAATTGAAAATTGAAATGATTAATTTATTTAGACAATATTTTATTTATTTGGAAACCTTAAAGAGTGCCCCGGGGGCACTCGTTAGCATGACCCTAATAATAATAATAAATAGTAGATAGAATGGAAACTTAATGTTAAACTCAATTATTAATGTTACATACTTACAAGTAAGAAATTATGTATTAAGTAATAATTAAATGAAATTATTGATACTAATTGGATTGATTTTATTTATTTTCTTATAAAAAAGTCGAGTGATATTTTAATTTATCAAATATTTAAAACTTAAATTAAGAGTTAAAAGGTAGTGCTGACAGTATAAAATAAATAGTTTTACACTGTCATCCAATAGAAAATCATAAATGTTCCATGTCATTAATTTTTTTTAAATAAAAAAGTGGTTTAATTAGATACATGGGTGGTGATTGGTTGACAATGTAAAAATATTTTACACTGTCAGTGCATCACCCCTTTTCTCTTAAATTAATGAGAAAAGGGGTGATGCACTGAGAGTGTAAAATATTTTTACACTGTCAATCAATCACCACCCATGTATCCAATTAAACCATTTTTTTATTTAAAAAAAACTTAATGAAAGGGCACCTTTATGATTTTCTATTGGATGACAGTGTAAAGTTATTTTACACTGTCACTGCACTACCTTTTAACTCTAAATTAGTTGTTGTGGTACATTCTTTAGTATTTAATTTTTTGACGTGTTGTAAATGAGTTGCAAAAAATTACGAGATTGCCATCAATGAAAATAGCAACCTTTTAATGTATTTTGGTTCTCAATTTCAGTTTGAAAAGTGAAAAAGTAGATAACGAAAACATGTATTACTTATACTTTTTTGCTTTTAAGAATGGTAAATCTAAAAATAGTTTTTAGAAAGAGTATTGTCACTACTAGAAATACTCAAATTTCCTGCGGATTTACCTGCGAATTTTAGCTAAATTCCCGCAGGAAACATGTTACCTGCGGATTTTCCTGCGGTTATTCGTCCCCAGCTAAAACCTTCGTGGGTAATAATTTCGGCAGGTAAATCCTGGAAAATAGCTAGATACAATAAATACAAAACAGAATATAAACTTTCCTGTACTACAAAAAAACACATACATCTAACAGTGTAATTTCCAGCTTCAAATCTCTATGACATATTTGCTGCAAAAGGAGAGTAAAACCTTAGATTCTTCTCACTTTGTACATTTTCGAATACGTAAAGTCCTAAATAATTTTTTCAAAAACTGAGCATGATAATAATACCAACCATAGCATGACAGTAATGGACACCAGATATCAGCGGCTGAAAAAATACCTAGCCTGAATAATCAAAGAAGAAAACAAATGAGACATAAAAAACTATGAAATAAAGCCGAAAATTCTGAAATCACATTGAAAACTGATCCAAACTGATCCAATTGAAGTAATAACAGTTAACAACTCTCAATCAATTAACACTATCCTCAATACAAGCTGATCCAAATCCAACAGATAAACAAACAAATATAGTCCTTACCTCCTTAAAGCGAATTATATTCGGGTGCCGAAGAGACCTGTGGTTGATAATCTCTCTTGCCACATTCTCATCAATCTGAAATCACAGAAGCAAAAAAAAAAAATACTTATAATCCCAGATGTCAAAATAGCTTAATTCAAAATCCCGGACACACCTATTTCAGAGGTGTCGGTGCCACATAGCTTAATTCTAAAACAACATTATGTGAGAGCTTAGAATTGGCAGTCTACTAAGAGGAAACATGAAGATGCGCCTAGTAAAAACTATCCACATCTTAAAAGATCTTCACAAAAATACACCAACTTAAAAACAAAAACTTAACTATCAATCAACCAAGAGTATGTGAAAAACAACTTTAATCAAAAAATTTACCTGCAAGTTTAGGAACCACTCTCCAACAATGAATCCCATTATTAAGGATAAAACTCACAAGCTTATGATCTTCCTCAATAGTCCATGGTCCTCTCTTCAAACCAACCTTATCACAACATGGTTGTCTTCCCATTTTCTAGAATCTAGTTGAAAAAATCACAAGTGTAATGAGATTGAAAAAATGTGACTTTAATAGAACCTTGAAACTCAAGCAAAGATGCTGCCAGTTCATATAAACATTTAAATAAAAGCATTATCTTGTTAAGGGGGGAGATTAATGATTGGTCGGAAAGCACTTTTAGTTGAAAGCTATTAAAAATAAAGCATGGAAGGTTTTGTTTGTTATTATAAAAAAAATGTTGGTCACTACTCACCCTTTCTTGTTATAAAGAGTCCACTTAAATGATGAAAATAAAGTACTTATAGAGGGGAATGAACTTAAATGCTCGTTAACAATTAATTTGATTATTTTTGTCACCAAAACCTTCTTTTATTTGTACTATTTTTTTTAATAATTTTAAGATTAAAATATTGAGTTTGATGAGATTCCATGGACCCTTAAAAGCTGGCCAGTTTTGTCATAGCAGGCAACCTTTATTAGATTAGATGTTGACAAATGTGAAGTAAGTGTATTCATTAGTATGCAGCACCAAAATATGGGGTATGAGCTGAACCAATTTGTATACTCAATAAATTGAAGGAGTAAATGCATCAAAACCTTGACCACATGGATCCATTTCCCCTCAGCAAATCACGCAAAGGTTAATTTTTGTAATTTAAACATTCCAAATCTCATGTTAAATTATGTAAGCTACAGCCGCATTTGATTGGTTTAGATACGTATGTATTAATAAAACAAGGAATAACCAACCTAGTTGTTAGGTGTAAGTGGGTCATACTTATTACTAACCTTGGCTGAAAGAGAGAACACAATTTCTGGTAAATGCCATTGACATCTCCTGAATCCTTGGACACAGTATGAATAGTTAAAGTAGTTTGTAAGTTCAAAAGGCATAAATCAATCAACAAAATGTCGGTTAAATAACATGATGATACTGATAAGTATATACAGAAAAATAAAATAATACACGATCAGCCATGTTACAGTTAAGTTATAAATCCCCAAGAATCTAAATCAAGATAAATGATTAAAATAAATGCATATAACCAGAAACTTGATGTATTAGATAGCATAAAACTATTCATAACTATTAACATACCTCTGTCCTATAGTGTATCAGCTGGTGGAATCTTTAATAGCACTGGTGCCCATCCCATGTATTACAAAGAGAACTGAATATGGCTGACTTGCGTTAATTGCCAATATGGATAGCAGCTTCTTCCATTCGCATACCTCGTAGTTCCATAGTATTTTTAGATGTTTGCACCACTGGACCATAATGAGGTTCGAATTCTCCGAAACTCCTCAGTGAAATTAAACTTGCAATAATGACGGCCGTCATGAGAATTCAGGGATTTTTAGATCAAGAGTTAAACTGATTGATTAGGGAAAAATAATACTCACCCTGAGGAGATGAAGCTCGCGGTGGCCTGAGGGAAACCGGCACGGTGATTCTATTTCAAACAGCTCCACTGCAACTAAACAGAAATACCTTTTCAATGAAACCTGATTTCACCAACACAGTATAAATGAAAATCACAGTACCTGAGCAAGTGTAACAATCTCTCCTCGAACAGCATACTGACATAAGACATCCGCGACGCTGCTGCCATGAGACAGATTTAGCCACAACCAATTATAAAACATCTATACATAAGTGCAATTTTTTTTAAGTAACTTACCTCAAAAAAACACTCATGTAAGTGAATAATACCTACAAAAGAAGAAATATAATTATAGTTTAAATTTGAAATGAAATCAGCAAGCTCAATTGATTCAAAAACCATTTTAAAATCTCTTCAATTATATATACCTAGCTTTCCAAGCTCTTTACATACTTGAGATGTTTGTAAAGCCAATTCTCGTGTTGGAACCAGTATAACAACTGCATGATAAGACAAATGAAAAGGCAATGGTGAAAACATGGGTAGACCTTATAATCGGTTCTTATTATGAAAAAATTAGACATGAAATAACTAAACAATTAAGTCCTACACAAACACACAGCAACATCAGAAGCCGAAACAACAAAGAAAAAAAGATACCAAAAATAACAGATTTTCATCCTAATCTTGATCAAGAAGTAGAACGATATCACTGTCAAGAACAGTAGTTATTCGATGTGCGATGGTAATGACGGTAAAATAAGCGAAATGCTTCCCAAGAGTATGTTGAATCAAATTATCCGCGTAGCTGTATCAACTGATGCAGTGGCTTCATCAAGCACCAAAGTTTAGCTCTTCTTAAGCGGAAACCTACCAAGGCAAACCAAATGCCTCTGACCCATGCTCCAATTTGCACCATTCTCAGTAACTATAAAAGCATCAACATCCATATTAGCAAAAGGTTCAAGAGTAGAAATACTATATACTCCCTCTAGACGTAAATTTGGACCGAATATGCGAATACATGTACGTTTTTGCTTTTATTTATGTTCGTGTCACTCCAAATAAGTGAATCTAACACTAAACACAATGTTGAACACAAAGCTAAGCTCAATTGAAAAGGCAAACAATCAGATCTAGAGCAATCAGAATGCTAGATCTACATCAAGAAAATTTCACAAGTGATGGCATTATAAAGTTTCAATTCAGGAAGATTTACAAATAAATGTAACAAAATATTGTGGAGAAATACAATGAAAGAACTCACAGTAATGCAATATTTAGCACATTTGAAAAAGACATATCACTAATAGATACTTATCAAAAACGTGTCCTTGGAAAAGGCTACTAATATCAAGTAGTTTTTGAATGTAACATAGATATGTTCAGTATTTGTTTAATGCATCAAAATATAAGACCCCTTTCTCTAACTACCAATTCAGAATGTACTTGAGATATTTCGGTTCAACTGTTGCATACTTTGGTGGCTCAACACTTCAACCCAGCGCCTCCAACATTCAGCACATCAACTGGAATATAATTTGAAAAAATGAAAAGAACATAATCACAACTGTGTAGCCGTCAGTGTCGTGTTTCTAGATTCTAGTACCCGTGCTTCATAGATTATAAGATAATGTAACTAAGTATTTACCAAACCAGTCCATAATCAGATAGGTCCTTCCCATCATCATATTTGGACATAACATCAAGAATCGGCTTATTGTAATTCTCAATCTGCAACGCAGAAACCCCACAACTAAAAACAAACCACGGAAAATATTCGGTACAGAAATCGAAACTTTACTTGGTCATAGAAGAAATTATCATCACACTTGCAGAAAGAGATTTTCCCACATCCTCCCAAGCCTCGGCATAGGATGATTTCAGCAAGGAATTGAGTAGTATAAAGGTCTCATCCATGTCCCACACATAGACATCCAGCCTTGGATCGATCTCGTCACTAGAAGACACTTGTGTTTCCTCTTCAGCTATCCCAGATGTAGCAGCCATTAAGAACTAACCTAACTGCGCCCTGCAGAACAATAACACTAATCATTGTACAATACTACTTTATTTCACAAATTAACCTCAACATATTATCATCATTATCGAGTTTTGTTAAATGCAGATCGCAGATAATAGCAATTTGTTCAAATTTTGCCACGCGAATAGGAAAAACATTCACAACAGAATCTATGGTAACATTCACAACAGAGGAAAATGGCAAGGATATCCCCAAATAGAAACATGAACAAGAGTCAAGAAATAAAGTCATTCATACCTTCCTATTTGTAAGCGTTTTCCTAACAACTGATTAAAATCCCACAAGTTTAACTACATCAATAACAAAATCAGTGAAAACCCTACCGAGTTGGATAATAGAAATAGAAATCGAAAACTTCATACCAAAACTAGGAAGATCAAAAGATGAATTTACCTGAGTTGAAAGGGGGAAATACAAGCTAGGGTTCGGAGATTCGATTGGTGGTTGCAATTGCGAGAGTTCAGATCGTTGTGAGAGAATTAGAATATAGAGTTAGGGTAATTCCCTGAGTTGAAAGAGGAAATGACGAGATTCATGAGACCTTGCTCAAGAGCGATTCTCTGCGGTTTCGTTTTCAATTTCTCTCAAGCGATTTTATGAAGTTTCGTTTTCAATTTCTCTCAAGATCGATTTTCTAAGGGTCCGTTTGGTTCAACGGAGGGACGGGTTTTAATAAAGGGAGGGGGAGGGGAGGGGAGGTATTTTAATTAAAAGTATGTTTGGTTCAAAAGAGAGGAGGGAAGGGGAGGAAGTATTTTTAATCAGAAATATGTTTGGTTCAGGGGGAGGAGAGGGGAGGGATTTTAAAATTAATTTACTTTTTAACCCTTAAAATATTATAACACTCATGCTAAATTAAATAAAAACAATGTGATATTTAAAAAAAAATTGTCGACAAACATAGATAATCTAACACAAAATATTTAATATTTGAAATACTTTAAAATATATTAAATGATAAATAAAATATTGATAAATTTCATAAAATAATAATAATATATGTGAATTATTTTATCATTTTGATGATTCATCTAATCCATAAAATATTTATAAAATTAGATTATAGATAATATATATAGCTCATATACTATAATTATATATAGATATATAATACAACACATAAATTCTAAAACAATTAAGTTCTTAAAAACAAAATAATAAATAAAAATGAATACAATAAAACATGTGAAAAAATAAAGAAAGTTAAGTTAGCATATTAATAAAAAAATAAAAATAATAAAGAAAAAATAATAGAATTGTCGTAAAAAATGGAGAAATTTTAATAAGGCAACAAAAATTAACGTATAATATATATCAAAAACAATTTAGAATTTTAATTAAAAAGTGAGGATAATTTTGTCAATATAACAAAAATAAATTTTATAATAACTCTTCTCCCTCCCCTCCCCTCCAAATCCCTCCAATTTGGAGGAAACACAAAATTGCTCCAAGAGGGAATCTGATTACCTCCAATCCCCTTCCCTTCCCTCATAAAAAATTGAACCAAACATAATTAACTTTAAATATACTCTCCCCTCCCCTTCCCTTCCTTCCAAAATCCCCCAACCAAACGGACCCTAAGATAGGTATTAGCGAAGGTTGTATTTCAATTTCGGTTTCGTTTTAGGTTAGGGTTGAGTTGAAGTATGTGTTTTAGTGTGTGATAAGGCTCTTTGGGATTAGTTAATATTGTTTTTATATGTTTTAGTGTTATACATGAAAATGAAAGCATTTATAAAATGAATAATCATTAAAGTAATTAGAAGGTTTTGGGTTCAATTGCTACTTATAAAACATAAATAAGTTATTATTTAAAGTAGATTTATAAATACAAATATGTACTAAAATTGGAGTTAGACACCCACATTTTACATTTTGTCCGAATTTGTTTTAAAAAATATTTACACCATTTAAGTTTTGGTCATAAAATATTTTCATATCTTTTATTTAAATATTAATTGAATATATTTACACCATTAGAATTTTGGTCATACAATATTTTTTAAATTTTCATACTTTTTATTAAAATACATTCTTGGAAGAAATACATTAAATTTAAAAACTACCTTTTACTAAATTTTAAAAAATATCTTTTATCAAATTTAAAAAATATTACTAATATTTTTTGAAAACATTTAAATATATTAAAATTGTTTGAAAAAAAACATTTTATTTTAAAATAAAAATATTTTACATTATTTTATAATTTACAAAATCATAAAACATAATATAAACATAAATCCGCAAAAACTTTTCCTGCGGAATTACCTGCGGATTATGTAATTTAGTCTGGTTTTTTCAATACAGAAATCCGCAGAAAAGTTTCCTGCGAAGTTACCTGCGGATCCCTTAATGTAGATTCGTTTTTATTCAAAATATATTTTCCGCAGCAAAATCCGCAGGTATTCCTGCGGAATTTTCTGCGAAATATTGATCTGCAGGAAACTTTACCTTATTTAATTATTTCTCAGGAAATTCCGCAGGTAAATCGTGTATTTCTTGTAGTCTGTAAAATAGTAAATTCAAACAAACTTTTTTATCTAACCTGATCAGAGTGGATCGTCACGACGGCTGGATCTGGCTTGTTAAACAAAGAAGGGGGTACCTGCAAGGTTCTCCGATGCCAAAGTAAGTAGCAATCAGAGAAAGAGCAAGGGTTTAAGAAGTGGAGAATGAATACCTGACCCTCTAGTGAAAGAGGGTATTTATAGCCCCCAGCGCTGGGCCAAGATTTCCTATTTGGACCAAATCCAATTGGAGGCCCACGTGCTAGGAAACTTCTAGAACACCCTCTTCTAGGGCTGAGTCAGCAGGTCACTCACGTTCTGGGTGAGCGTGGCATAGGATTTAGAGGCGGTTGACTGAATCCTTCGCTGAAGCGTTGTCCACGTGACCTTCGCGTGGACTAGTTCGTAACGGTAACTGGAAATGAGCCCAAGTAAATTGGGCCTGCTCGGCTAGCCAGGGGAGCAGGGTCTGCTTGGCCCAGTCCAGAACACTTTCGTTTTTCAAATTTTATAAACTAAAATACCGTTTTTGAAAAGTAATTCAAACAGGCTCTTGCTTGTTAATTTTCCCATATCTGTTTTTGAAAATCATAATGAATAACATGCACATCATCTAAATCATTTTCTTCCTACAAAGTACACATAAGTGTTACAAAAGAATGAGTCTCAGTAATATCAAGAGTTAAATCTTGATTTTCATAATTAAGAGGAATGTTTTCCTTGGAGAATAATTAACCATCTGTTGTCATAAGGATCATTGACATAAAACACTTGTTTTGCCTGGGATGCCATGATGAATGATTCAACCCGTGTGAGTCCTGACTCATCGATTTGTACATTATTGTTCTTGTGAATTCACTTGCATTTAAATAAAGGAACTTTGAATACAACACAATCAATCTCCCAAATCTCCTCAATAACCCCAAAATACAATCTAGATACCATTATATGATTCTTATCTTTGGAACTAGACAAGTACATGGATTAAGCCTCAACTATAACCCCAATATTTTGTATGGTACTACAATCATCCTTTAATCTGTACAAAAGGAAGATTTACTAATGATGTATGCAGTCCAAGTTATTACATTAAATTTAGGCATGTATGACATTTGTTTGATTGTCTCGCATGTACTCCCAACATTATAAATCCTTTCATTAAACCAATTTATGAAACTCTTGTTATGCTTTGTCAACAACAACTTGTCACTCATCTGGAGGAACTTTTCATTGATAAGCCTTTTGTAAGTGGATAAGTAAGGTTAAAATTCATTAACATTATTCAATATATACAAATATATTTGTAGAACTACATCTTGAGCCATTAACTTAATATTTAAACCTTAAGTACCACTACCTTCGTATCTTCCATCAGGACGAGACTTGAGAATTCATATAAAGTATGCTTCTGACAAATAGTTTGAACAAAACTGAATAGCTTCTTTTGTGATGTACCTTTCAACAATTGAAGCTTTCGGGCGGTGATGATCTTTGTATACCCTCTAAATATATTTATGTACCACTCTACTAGATACATCAACCTTAAATAAAATGGATCATAAAGTTTGATTTCCCTGACTAAAAGAACAGTTAAGTGAATCATAGTGTCAAAAAATGATGGAGGAAAATACGCCTCCAATTGACACAAGATAATTGCAGCCTTATGTTCCAACTCATCTAATTTTAATGGATCAAAGACTGTATTATATATAGCATTGAAAAATAAACACAATTTGATTATAGTTACTCGTACATGTTTTAGTAAGATGTCACGTGTAGAATTTATTGCATCAAGACATGACAATCATGAGACTTAAGCCAATTAACTTGAGATCTTTCATTGATACAAATTAATGAACATTTGATGAGTACCCTTGGAGAACTTTGATACCAAGTAGACACCTGTAAAAACTTTTTTACTAGATAGAGTGTCACATGTTGGGAGTAAATATGTTATTTTTCCTATTTCTTTTGGGGTTAACTCTTGTCGTATACCAATCACAACAATATCTAGGCAGTAACTCTTACCATCTTTTGTTTTTCCTTTAATATTGAGAATTATTCCAATCAAACCATCACACACATTTTTCTCCACATCAAAACAATATCTTGTACTGAGACTAGACCAATATGGAAGGTCAAAGAACACTAAGCTATTTTTCATATATTTTTCCCGCGGACCCTGTTTGGTTCTTTCTAAATACAAAATTAATGTGTTGCTGTAATTTATAAGTTTCCTCCCCGGTTAAGGACTCATGAGTAATATCAAACCCCTGCTCTCCATTAAAAAGCTTTTCGCAATTTATAATATGGATGATTGAGTCTTCAAAGTTTCTGATACACAAGATAAATAGTCTTTTTATATTATGCAGTTGTTGGGAGCGTGGATTAGATTCACATATAAGACACGCTTCATGTCCCATGACGTTATATCCAGAAAAATTATCATATGTAAGAAAGTCGTTGATTGAGGAAAATAACATAACACACATCTTAAAATTTTCATCTGAATTTGTATGATCAACATCAATACCTTTCTCCCATAAAACTCTAAAATATTCAATCAATAGGGTTAAATAAATATCTATATCATTTCTTGATTGTCTTCACCTTGAAATTACCACAATAACATATATATATATATATATATATATATATATATATATATATATATATATATATATATATATATATATATATATATATATATATATATATATATATATATATATATATATATATATATATATATATATATATATATAGGAGGGTTATATTGACTCCAAAAGTAAGTTATACTCCCTCCGTCCCACAATGAGTGACCCAACACACCATTTCACACATATTAAGAAAAGTGTAAAAAAGTAAGAGAGATAATATTATTTTTACTATAGTGCCCTTATAATGTATTGAGAATGGTGAACTTTTTAATAATTGGAGGGTAGAATTAGAAAAAGTGCATTGGAAATTGAAATGGGTCATTCATTTTGGGACTTAATTTTATTCCAAATGGGTCACTCATTGTGGAACGGAGGGAGATCTTGACCATTAATTCTTTTCAATCTAATGGTTAAAAATAATAAGTCATTAAATGTGGAAAGAGAAAACTGTTCCTTATTATTTTTAACCATTAAATTGAAAAGAATTAATGGTCAAGATGTGTAGTAAGTTATTATAACTTACTCTTGGAGTCAATATAACCCTCCTCATATATATATATATATATATATATATATATATATATATATATATATATATATATATATATATATATATATATATATATATATATATATATATAAAAAGAAATTAAAAATATTTAAATTTAAAATAGTTAATCAAGAAATAGAAAAAATAGATAAATAAAACTGTAATTAAACCTATTCTTTATTAATGTTAATTTAGTGTTTATGAAACTTCGGTTCTTGGCTGACCACGTCACTCTCGGTTGCATACAAGTTACAACAACAACAAGCCGCAAAATTCTATTACTACAAACTTCCCCTCTTTTCAAATTAGTGTTTGCAGCAACAATTTCAATTAATTAATCAACCCAAGTTTGCCGCTAAGAAAAATAACCACAGCGACGACAAGCCTCAGTTTAATAATGGGTCAGGCATTTCGTCGAGCATCTGGAAGAATCCGTTCCGCATCTGAAACTGACACGTCATCATTGTCCAAACCTAAGATCACCATCGACCACCGACCGCCGTCCAAGATTGCCGCCGACAAGGCGGTGGAGAGCTCCAACGCTGCTAAACTAGACTCATTGAACGACGGTTAGTCTCTCATTCTTTTCTTTGGGTTTTTGGTTGGTTGGTTCGGATTATGCCATTTGCAAAAGTAATTCTGTTGTCAGAAACTCGAAAGTGTTTGTATGTCGCTGATCAATGAGGTGATTTGTGAATATCTCTACTCAGCTGAAAGTTTATAGCTTTATTGTATATCAATTATCATACAGTGAATTATGGAGAATATAAGTGATTCTCCCACCCATATTCAATATGTTAAGGATTAGAACACCAAGTGAAAAAAACCAACAAAGAATTTCTACAGATTTGCCAATGAACTAAGTCTAAGAAATGGTTTTAATAAAGTTCAGAACCTTACCAACATCAGGAACCTCGCCTCTAAATAAGACATTACTTCGCATCTACCATAAGCTCCAAGTTATTGCAATCCAAATTAGATTTCTTGCCTTCTGTAGCCATCTATAATTCCTCTTGTATGTAGCACATAGTTGGTAAACATTACAGTAATAGACGCCATCCCAAAACCTGCATATTTATAGTACACTATTGTTTCATTTCACATCGCATATAACGCCTTCTTCAGAACCGGATCAAACAAAATATAGGCCGATTCCTAATAAAATATCTTATAGACACTGAAACCATTGAAACAATCAGGAATCCGCTTCCAAGAATCCAACATATTAGCATCTGGCTGAAAACCCATTAGCATTCCTCTTGCAATGTAATATCAATCTTCACAAGACCATCCAACCCAAAATTCCAATGCCACACACTACAACCACAACCCTGCTTCAGCAACCAAACCTTCTTGAACACTAGAAGCATCAAACAGCAGCGGAAACATCTTTATTGGAGCTGATCCCAAACCACCTGTCTCTCCAAAAATCAACACATTCCCTATTACCAAGCTTGATGAAAATATTTTTAGGATACCTAGCTGAAACATCATCATATTTATTCCCAATACACAATAAATCTCTCCATCATAATGAATTCTTTGAGCAAGAACCAGTAACATGGTATAAAATGTTAGAAGGGAGATAATCATACATGTGGGACATGAGGTCTTACCAAATCATATTCGTACCTTTGTAGAAATCGCCACTTCCATTTGCTTAAAAGAGCTATGGTAAAAATTTCTAAGTTCCTCATACCCATACCCGCCATCCTCTTTTTATTTGCAAACATTGTCTCAACTAACCCAACAAATTTTCTAGTGACTCCTACTCAACAGAAAAGACATCTGAAGCTGTGATTAAAGTATGCTTAATTCTCTTTGGAGCTTTAAAGAAAGACAAGAAAAACAAAGTCATCACAAAATTTATCAAAGTCACCGCCGACCACCCATTGATAAACTGTGGCCTTTCATACCTGATAACCTTTTTTTTTTCTTTTCATTTTCTCAACAATCGGTAACCCAGTGGCACATCTCGTAGTAGAATTTATAACCAACTGGGATAGCTGGGATACTTAAAAGGAATGGAATCGGCAGCACAAGATAGAAGTGTAGTCTGTAGAACCTACAAACTTGTCATATAAGTGTTTATGTATATGTTATGCCTATGACAGAATAAAATAGAGTCAAATTGTTTTCATATAAACTAATAGCTGTTTTTACAAGTTATTTTGGAAAACTTATAGAAATAAGCCAAAAACTACTTATGGACTTTGTCTTAAATTGTTTTTACAAGCTCTTCCAAAGTCCTAACAGTCTTACGAATGTTTATACATTTAGATAAGCTCAAATATGCCAATTCAAACATGCTCTACATTTTTTCTCCAGCTTAAAGAAAAAGAGACAGGATTTATATCCTTGCCCTAGGACATGCTTGGTTATGCTGAAAATTGGTAGTAGAAAATGGGGAGATGAAATCTTTTCTGAAACTATAATTTACACTGTTTCAAATTTCAATCAAATTGTGGAATATTTATAACCGAAGCACCATACTGATACATGCTTGGTTTTGCTGAAATTGGGGAGATGAAATTTTTTCTGAAACTATAATTTATACTGTTTCAAATTTCAATCAAATTGTGGAATAGTTATAACCGAAACACCATATATTTTGGGCAAGTTTGAATTAACTTTTCATCAAGCACTTATAGTCTTTACAACAGCCGATGAAAATCAAAACCTTCCATCCCATTGCATTTTCATTCCTATTTCCACCTTGCCGCCATCATTATTTGTGTGTTTGCAATATGCCTGGCTACAATTTAATTGAGGTTTTGTAATACTACTTTCATATTTCATGGTTGTTGATTGTGTTTTCATCTGTTGGCTTAAGATGATCGTCCTAAAGCTAATTTGGACAACATCCTAGAAGAAAGAGATCCCAAATTTGATGCTATGCTTGGTCAAATGCTTGGTAGGATTACATCAAAGCCTGGGGGAAAACCTGAAATGGGTGAGGTGAGCTTGTAAAAGTTACACTTTCTCCTTTCGTGTAGTTGAAATTGATGCAGAAATATGTTGTGTGTAATGTATGCTTGCCAATTTTGATGTTTACACCATTGAACTCTGCCATTTTATAGTTTCTTTTATCCGTACATTGTATAGTTTTTTATACGTACAATTTATTTCCTCTTCACCCTTTTGTGATGGAATAGTATTCATGTTGATCTCTGTATGCTAGCCTAGAAGATAGTATTATCGGTATTTAAGACTGAGGAAATCCCATTTTTGTATACTGGCTTGTTTTATTGGATAGAAGGAACAAAAACAATAAACCACCAAACCTTGTGGGGTTGGTTACATAGATTGGATGAAGCCATAATTCTCTATCATGTACAAGTTCAAAGATAAATTCTGATGAAAAGAAATCTGCCCAAGTAATCATATCTCTGATTGTATGTTATGAATTAATTAATATTTGCTTGAAATACTTTGTTGTTGTATACATTATGTTTATTATATTCCAATTGGAAATTAGAGAAATCTTTCCACTGTTCATGATAGAAAATGATGGGTTTATGGTTTCTGTCATTGTTTATTCATGGTACTTGGACATGCTGTAGGAACATAACAGACTAGACTACACTTTGCTGCTCACTTGGCATTTATTTGGATCAAGCTTATTTTACAGAGAGCGAAATAGACCCTTTCAAAAGTTTCCTGAAAACTTTTTATTGAAAAAATTATCTTCAAAATTACTCGGCTACCACTTACCAATGACTTACTGTTCCAAATGTCAACGCTTGCTTTTATTTTGTGCATAGTTTACTGAGACAAACTCGTCTTACTATTTGATGATATTGTTACAGGCATCTGTGGTTGAAAGGCAGAATAGGCCCATGCCAAAGTTGCGAAATACAAAACCAAATTCTGGTCAATATGAGGAAAGGCCGGTTCCTACAGGCACTTTAAATGTAGCACAGTTGCGCCATATCATGCTCTTACATGAAGGAAAAGCCGATGATCACAATGGGCCTATGGACGTTCACCAGATTGCAGAAAAATTCCGGGTTGAGGTTGTTCAGATTCAGAAAATCTTGCAATTCCTGTCTCATCCTCCAGAGGGAAGAACCGAAGATAAGAATAAAACACCAAGATAAATGGCTTTACCACAGCATTGATAATTCCTTCCTATCTGATTAAAGGATACTCTAAATAGAATTGTAGTTTGCACTGAGTTTTGCCCAATGAAAAGTATACTCAGTCGTCTTCAACAGAAAAGTGAATGCCAAATACTCTAGCCTCAGGTCTTTATTGAACTGTTATCATTGTATTAAGAAGTGCTAGTGCAGATCGAGTTTTGTAATATCAACTATTAAATTTGTTCTTGTGATGGAAATTAACTTTTGAGAGGGAGTTGTAATAAGGGTTTGTAACCAAACGGCTGAAATTGTCTTCATTTTTATGTGTTTCACAGAAAACTGCTTTATTGAAGTCTCTTATATCTAATTAGAAAGGAGCAAATTGAGATTTTGTTTTGTAACATAGTACACTATATGTTCATGTTCTTTCCTTGTAATGATAATATCCCTGACATACTGAGCTTGAGTTTCATCTGGGAAAGCCACGATATCAAAAACCAAATCCATTTGTTTATGAAGTTAGAAAAGAGGAAGATTAATCATGCTAGACTTCAGTATTGCAAAACCCAATATATGCTAAATCTCATAAGGAATGCTTTGGAAATTTAGGATAAGTTTTGGAATTCAAAATCATGTTAACAAAGAATAATAACCATCTCAGTAGCTGAGGCACGCAATTTAGTAAAAAAAAAATGTCTCACTTATGCAACATTTTAACTTTTATTTTTACCTGTTTTCCACATTAAAATATATTGAATCCAATCGGATAATGCTGTATATTTGAGTTGAACCATCAAGATATAATTGAGAAAACATAAAGAAACAATCATGAAAACCTCTCCCTTCTCTTGAAGTATAAAAAAAATCAAGTCAAAATAGACTCCAGCCAATCTGATGTCAATTCATAAGCAACAAAAGTTACAGCACCAGCTGGTGCAGCTTTAACAGTAGATGGAACTATCCCCTTATACAAACCAGCCCAACCCTCCATCTGTAATATCTGTTTCAAGCCGTCAAACATATTTTTATATGCGCGATGTTCAAGCCGAGCTCCATATCTTGGATGCCTTTGTAGACCTTCAATCTGCGTCACACAAAGTATAAAGATCCATATCTATTATTTAACAAGCACAAGGTCAACACAAGTTAACTAACATACCTGAAATCTTTTCTTGACTACATCAAGTGGATGACAGACAAGCTTGGCACATGTTCCTGCTGCTAGCCCACACAGGAAAAGCTGAAAGCTAGAGAGGCTCTCTTCTGCAACAGTATTTGAATATTGAGCATGGTTCCACGCCTATTCACAATATTAAAGAACAGGGATCAGATAGTTGATGGCTAGAAAGTAAAAGTAGAGCATTCATCAGCCCTGTGATAGAATCCAACTCTATCTGCATAGATGTTGCAATTTATAAATAAACTAAATAAAAGTTGACAGTTCAATGTTTGCTTTCTTCAGCTATATTTTAATTCAAGCAGAAATGCAGTCCTAATCTAGGTTTGAGGCATGAACATGACTAATGGCTTAGAGCTTCAGACACAGATTTACTAATCCAAAATATTGTATAGGTTTTGCTAATGCAAAATTAATAGCTAGTAGAAGGAATCAGAGTCCTCTATAATTGAAAAAAAAACTGTATGGAATCTCAATGGTGAGAAATATTTTCTGAACATAGTTCTGAAGAGTATGTACGGTAAAATTCAATAGCATAGTGGTGCAGTTTCTAAATTTGAAATGAAGATTCAACTGCGTTAGAGGAAGAGTAAGACCAAAAGTTGGAAACTATCATAAAAAGAATGACACACTATTATGCCATTGTTTGATCCATGTGATCGATCCCACCAAGTAGAAAAGACTTTGGTTGCAGTAAGATTCAATCATGCGACGAAAATATGACACATAAAGTAACCCTTACAAACAATAACTTATCATTGCAAAAAGGGATTGCAAATAACCAATTGACATGTTATGTAACACTATAGCTCTTCTAGAATCATTTCACATCAATGAAGATTGTAATATGATGGTACAAGACAAGGAAAAGTTGGCTAGAATAATAGTACAAAAAAAAAGGAGACCATAACGGTGTTTCGCAACAACCAAATGACATCCAATACATGCAGGGTATATTTATTACAACTAAATATAAATAACACCTCAAATGTAAGGACTGAAATTTTACCATGGCCCAACGTTTGAATGTATCATAAGTGCCGAATTGTAGGCCTGCATAAGGTATAATCTCAACTAGTGTCGGTGACAATCCGGAATACAAGCCTCGAAACCCACGAGTCCGGAGAATATCTATGGATGCTGACCTCATGTTTGAATAAACCTATGCCAGGGAAATATTAGCATAATATGTAAACAAATAATATACACAACCAAACCATAACATCTTCAGACTATGCACTCAAAGCTATATTGTCCAGGGGTAGATGATTTTCCCTCCTACCAATTTGCAAGGTGAAACATAAACAAAACGCGTAACTAATGAAGAAAATAGTAGTTGTGTCGTGTCATAACTGTGTCAAATACATATTTGTGCTGTACACTTTATGGACACTCTACTTATATTTTGCATATTTTTACATTTTGACTTCTATACCAAATAAGATGAGAATACCATAATAATAAGATAACTAGTATTTCATTATATCTATAATAAGTCTTTCTTTTTCTTCTTTGAATTTCAGATTTATCGTTAAATATGCATTTGAAAGTTGATACTAATTCCATGTGTTATATGTGACAGTCATGTCTCCCACAATTATAAAAATATGCAGTATCCATGTCTCTTAGCTCATCACTGATTATAATGATGGTACATTGGTGCAATAAAGCTCCTAGGGTTGTGTGGTTTAGGAAAGATTCAAATTCCTTTGGATCTATTATAGGCATTCTACATAGTAATTGCGAGATACTGATGGCTGATGCCATGAGTCAAATCCATGATATCCTAGTTGCATGGCATCAGTATCTCCTTGTTGCGCTAAGACCCTTCTCATTACTGAGTATAATATCATACAAATATGGGGGCGGGGTCATATTCTATGTAACAATTTGAATATCAGAGCTAGGGAAACAGATTCTTTAATGCCATTAAAACAAGCATGTTGTGGTACATTTTTAGGCTTGAAGCATGGAAATGCAAAGAAGTAGGACTGAGAATGTAGGATCATCATGATAGCTGCTGGCATTCTCCTTATCTGATCTTTAAGACACCAATGTATGGTAGTAATTTATTGCAAAATCATCTAATAATAACCTTGCCTATTTTATAGAGCCCGTACCTTTGGTTCACCCTGAGAAGCTAATATAGTTCGAAGAAGATCAAATGGATATGACCCCACAGTAGCTGCACACCCAGCTAATGCCCCACTTACATAGGATAGATAAGGGCTCAGATTAATGTGATTCTCTGCAGCAACAGAAAATAAAACAATGAACAAAACAAATCTAGAACAGGTAACCCAGTAGTAATTAATTATCACTAATATCTCGAAAGTGCACATTGGCACAAAAATATATTCATAAACTGTACCAAAAATAAATATTATTGAAATAAAATTTTAATTTAGCAATAAACCGTAAAGAACATGAAAAACTTATGGACCTAATTATTTAAAGCGATAACATTTCGACATATCCAAACAAATTCACCACCAAAAACACTTAGTAGACAGACACCTGGTGTTTCCTTTGCTCATCAAGCTAATATGTCATGTTAGAATCAAATCTTAATATTCATTAGTAGGATTAGAATTAGAAAACTGTATCAATAAATTTTTATTGTATTTATTCTTTATGCTGCTATAAATAGAAGTGATTGTAGTCTGATTTAGACATACAGAATCACAAATTCAACTTGGTATCTAGGGCTAAGGTTTGATACCATTTGAACCATCTCGGCACTACGCTGTAGAACTCTCAAAATGGTTGGTAATATAATAATGGTGTTCTCTTTTCCGAGCAAGGTTTGAAATCATAGTTCTCTTTGTCTTTGAGTTTAGCCACCGTCAAGGCTAATCCTAATTTATTTCAGTTTGGCCGATGAGTATCCAACAAAACCACAATCTGGTCTTAAAACCATAGTCATAACAGTCTCACACGTAGCTGCCATGTTAACTGTCCAACGTACGCGACCCCACATTTCACAGCTACCCCACTATTAGATTCTCCAGAGTCAGATCGGCCATACAGTGAAGCGCCGCCTTCAACCACCATCCCATACGCAACAACCTTTGTGTTTTCACCTACGCACTTCCATCAACAGCCGTGCGTGCAGGTGCTTCCGGCGGCCTTACGAAGAGGTTTTTCGATCTTCTGCATCGGTTTTCTGTCCCGGTTTCTAAAATGCCGTCAGTTTTTTAATATTTGGGCACGAGTTCATCGGTTCTTGTTCAAATATTTCTTGTTTCTTGGTTTTTTGACACATTTTCTCTATCCATTGACTGATCATTGCTTCTTTGTCATTTTTCAGTTTGATTTAATGTCAGCACTGTTTAGGCATTTGGATCTCCTTTTGGAGGTGCGTTTCACAACTTGCTTACTGTTTCACACCTTGTTTACTATTAGTTACTAGTTTTTAGGCATTATAGACACTAAACAAATGTTCTGCACATTTCTTGTGATTTGTTTATGTCTTGTGAGAGTGCACATTAGTTGTCCGGTTGTGCGTGTCTTTTTATTCAAGTTTGTTTGTTGATGATTGGTTTCATCATTGTCAATAGTGTCGGGTTGTCACTTTGCCTCACCAAAGTCAAGGTTGAGTCGTTGGCACCAATCATTGATAATGACATGCCCCACTTAAGTTAGTTATTTTTTGGGAGTCCCATTGTGAAACTTTCATCAATGTCCAGTAACCGCACCGGCACTGACAATGTTTAGAAAATCATATCAATAAATATTTTTGTATTTATTCTATATGCTTATAGAGCTGTATTATAGATAGAGGTGATTGTAGTCTGATTTACACCTACAGACTCACAAATTCAACATGTTACACTACTGAACGATAATTGAAATACAAAACAGGATACCTGTCTTGGATGAACCAGAGGCCAAAGTCTTCAATGTATGCAAAACAGTAAACTGTATAGCTGTATATGGCATAACCATGAGCAAAGCTGGTACATTACCCCGCCAAAAACCCTGTAATATGTCAAATAAAAAGGATTATACACATTTTTCCACAGAAAATAGGCTGATATGAATCTTCCACGAGATCCTTTTCTCAATTCAAGCATTGCTACATATGCCAATGTTGCCATTAGCCAAAACCTTTTCAAGGGATATGGATATGGGAACAGAGGCAGGTTACTGAAGGAGAGAAGTAGAATATGGAGAAACTAAACAAAAATTATAGAAGTTCAATTATTCTACCCGTATGCCTTCTTCTCTAAAAATATCTTTGGTTGCTTGAAACATGCCTGTATATTTTGAGGGTTTGGACAAATCCCTGCGTAGTGACGTCCAAGAGGAAGTGGGCTCTAGTTGAACCTGTGAATGAAAGTGAATAACAGTTTATAACATCTTAATACTATTTACATTGACAATAGACCAAGCAACAATGACCAATTAGTTATGAATCAAAGAACCTTAATCTCATGCAAAACTTTCAGACAATAACATGCATACACAAATCTTTTCATGCAGCCCCATGTCGATGCAATCATCCTGAGGCCACGGTTTTCTATAAAATAATGTCAACCACAAGAATATCTGATATGTAAAGCAAATTGAAAATCTTTTGATCACCGACGAACAACTATCAAATTTTTATTAGTCAATACACCCTTTTTAATATAATTTTCTAATACAGGGAAATGAAAGGAGTTTTTTTGTTTGACAAGAATCATGTAAGGAAAAAATTAGCTTGAAAGTCAGAATCTCTCATCTAGTTTTTAGACTTTGGGCATAGAAAGCACAACATTATCCATTTATTTCACAACGGATTGTGTAAATTGCAAGATCTAAGAATCCAGCCATGCTAGTGCTCGATATTCACCCTCCAATTTACCATATTGCACTAAATTGTAAGCCAGCCTCGGTATGTCAGGTAAAATTGGCTCTTCTAACCATAAAAATGCCAGTATTCAGAGAAAGACATATTGCCGCACTAGAGATGATGTTGATTCTTTTGTGTGTGTTATCCATGAAGTAAGAAAGATATATTACGCACCAGATATGTTGATTCTTGTGTAAGTTATCCATTAAGTAAATGACTACAATACTGCTTTCCAAACTAAGAAGCCTTTCAAAAAGAAAGGGATGAGAAAAAAATACATATACCATATGTTGAACCTCCCTGCCATTGCTTATCTACTTGTCTACTTTTTAGGTCTTTTATTCCACACAAACCCACTTTTCCCCTTAAAGAAATAACCCGGAAGTTGTTGTAAGTGGCGGAGCGCATGTATGGATTGACAGCAAGGGTAGTTTTGCTGAAGTTTCAAAGGGTAGTTTTTGCGAAAATCACTATGGTCTGATGACAATGTGATGATTCTGCCAAACTCACCAATTCAAACCAGTTTCATTAAAGATGTGTTTAGATTAAGCTATTTGAGATTACCTATTGACATAACCACGTATTAGACTGTTTGAGAGAGTTTATGGAAACATCTTTAGATAAGTCCATAATTTGTCTCCTATTTATTCCCATAAGCTCTCCTATCTCCTAAATAGCTTATGAAAACTAACCTTAATTAAATACTTATTTTATGTTATCTTTTTGTATATAAAACAAAACTTATATCATACTGTAAATGCACAAGCTATTCTTCTGGCTTAATTAACTTTCTTATCCAAACAAAGCCTAAGAAGAAAAAACATGAAGAAGAAGAAAAATGAAATTGTGATAAGCTGAAAGGAGAAACAGACCTGGAATCTAATTTTAATAACATCAAGAGGTGACGTCACTGTCCGTGAAATAGCACCAGAAATCGCCCCAGCCGAGGAATTAATCATGGCCTGCTTCCACTGACTTGTCTCCTCCTTCATTGCCATTGACACCCCCTTTTCTAACTACACCCTACAACACACAATCCACAATTCACACAAATAACGTAAACCACAAAACGAATTATTCACCAATGCTTACGCGAAATTAGGGTTATCTGTGAAATACGTACCAGAAACTGAGATGGAGAAACCGGCAATGGATAAGGGAGAAGACATTGAATAAAGAGAGAGGGAAACGGTTCAAACAATTGGCGCCTTTATTTGATTGCGACGGTTTAATGGCGGCGAGGCGAGTTCTCCTCCTCCGTCTGCGGCGCAGGAAATATAGCAGAGTCCAATACAGGCGAAGAAAATTTATTTAATAATATTAATTAATATAAGTTGAAAAAATTGTGGTTGTTTTTAGAATATAACAAAGAAAATACGAGTTTTGGCGACACAGTTGTTTGGTCTGAGAGAGTGATCGAAGGGGTGAAAGAATTAAGAAAGGTAGGTTATGCTTTTTTGCTGTGTTTCGTGTTGGTTTCCGTTGATGATGTCGTTTCAGTGACGTGGAAATTTTATCATTTGGATAAGCCTTTCCAAAGCATGTTTTTAATTGTTGACTAATATTAATTGAGATTTTTAAAAAAGTATATAAATAAATAGATACATATTTATGCTCTTTTTTAAAGCTAATTTGTTATATTTTCTTTGAAATATTTGTTGAAATTAGCTAATTAATTAGAAGTTAATTGTTGAAATTAGTTAATTAATTATATGTTACTTAAGATTTAATTATTTAATTAGTTAGACAATTGAGCATGGGTATTTACTATCAGATTTTCGCTATGAAACTATCCATACTTTATTTTTACGCTTCAGATGATCAGTCTTAGGCGTAGGAATAATAATTGGGCTCAACTTCAGTGGGTACCCGCAAAAATTATTCACAACGGGTAAGGTAAACACCCACATAATGGGTAGGGCTTGGACACGGACAATTACCCACTAAAATAAGGGGGTTACCTTAGTACTCACTCTGCCTCATACCCACACAATATATATTTATATATATTTTATTTTTATTATTATATACAAATGAATGCTTATTAACTTTATTAAATACATCACGGTTACACTTGTACGCATTTTAATAGAAGTGTTTGTTTATTTCTTAACTCAACAATAACATCATTGGATTATTTTTAAAATGTTGTTAAAACTTAAATTAACATGATAAATTATAATCGATCAACAGTTTTTTATTTGAAATGCGGATAAACGGGTATCGGTATACCCATATGGTACGGGTGCAAATGTTGGTGCTCACACGGGTATTGTCTCGAGTACGGAGAGTTTTTTAAACTGCGGGTATGAGGATGGGTACTGTAGTACCCTACCCAAATCCTACTAATTACCATTCCTAGGCGTGAGGGAGTGTGTTAAGAGTTCCACACCAAACAATATAAGACATGAACATGTATTTGAAGGATAGAAAAACACTTAGAAAGGAGGGGTTTGAATAAGTGTGACTTAAAAAACTCTTAAGATAAAAACAATTGCACAATGATTTTTATCCTGGTTCGTTGTTAACGAAACTACTCCAGTCCACCCCCTTAGAGTGATTTACCTCACCTGAGGATTTAATCCACTAATCAACCTTGATTATAATGGTTTTTCACTTAGATACCTTCTAAGTCTTCTAGAGTATTCTGATCACACCTTGATCACTCTAGGAACCTTTTACAAATTAATGTAAACAAATTCTTACAAGAGTATTACAATGCTTCTTAATAAGCTATAATCATAACTGTGATATTTCTCTTAAGTTCTAAGCTTAAATCTCACTAAGATATTACAAATGAAGTGAGGTTGAAGATGAAGTTTGATTCAACAGCGTTTCAGCAAGTTTGCAAGAGTTGTTCGTATAAAGTGTTGTAACCTTGCTTCTGATCAGAACTTCACTATTTATAGGCGTTTTGAGAAGATGACCGTTGAGAGCATTTAATGCGTTGCGTGATCCGTACAACATTGCATTTAATGTTTCACTCTTTTGTCAACTACCTCGAGCCTTGCTTTTCCTGCTTTAACTGACTTTGCCTTTAATAGCTTCTAACGTTCCTTTTGTCAGTCAGCGTAGCCTGCCATCTTGTACTTGCTTCTGATCTGATCTTTGTAGATACAACGTTTAAATTAATCAGATTCAAACAGCTTTGTGCAGAGCATCTTCTTGTATTCTGACTTTGAAGTGCTTCTAGCGTGATACGATAAGAACTTCAGTGCTTCTGCTTCTGAACTCAAGTTCTTCTGATGCTTCAATAGACCATGTTCTGATTCTGCTTGACCATCTTCTGATGTCTTGCGAGAGCATGTTCTGATGTTGCATACTTGAACCTTTTGAGTCAGTGCTTCCTGCGCTGAATTGTGCATACTCTTTATATATTTCCTGAAATGGAAAGTGCATAGGACTAGAGTACCATATTGTCTTATACAAAATTAATATACATTGTTATCATCAAAACTAAGAATATTGATCAGAACAATTCTTGTTCTAACAATCTCCCTCTTTTTGATAATGACAAAAACATATATAATTGATATGAATTTGCAATCAGAATATCAGATGACCAAAGACAATTACACAGTTATAGCATAAGCATATAAACATAGTGTGTGAATATGTCTCCCCCTGAAATAAATACTGGAAGAATTTATAAATAAAATACTTCCCTGAGTATTTTCCATTTTAGTTGAGACGTTCACATTTGCCTAGAACTTCAGAACATTCAGAGCTTCTGCTTCTTGCTTCCATAGGACAGCTTCAGAGCTTTGAATTTTTTCTTGAATCATAGCATGCTTGATTGTATCAGAACATTCTTGAATGTATTAGAGCATCATCAGAGCATCTTTACATCCTGAAATGTTTCAGAACAAACTAGACGACAAAGGTCAGAGCATGAATGAATCAGAACATTCTTTTAAGAAAGAACATGTATCAGAGCAATGCTAAAAAATTATCAGAGCAAACTTTGATAAGTTCTTAAAAGAAATATGTATCAGAACATATGAGGGATAAGAATGTGTTAGAGCATATTCTTCCACGAGAATATCAGAACATTCTTCCTTCTTGCTTCTGATCTTGAAGCTTCACAGCACTAAGCTTGCTTCAATTCCAAGAACATGCTTCTTTATAGAATTGCTTTTCCCCATGTATTTGCTTCTCATGTTGAGCTTTTTCAGAATATCTTCAATCCTGCAAAAAATCTCAAAGACATAGAACTTGCAAATAATGTTAGGAATGTTGAGACTTAATCCCAGCAACTGATATAGTAAACCAAATCAATTATCATGTTTCTCCCCCTTTTTGTCATAACATCAAAAAGCATTTAAAAGATTCAGATGAAAAACAATATGAGTGAAGAAGATAATATTTCATTGATTCAATAAAATATCATCTTCTTCACTCATATTATTGAATCAATCAGAAGAGGCCCTGTGCTAGTTGATATTTTATTGAATCAATGAAATATTATCTTCTTCACTCATATTGTTTTTCATCTGAATCTTTCCAGTAACCAGATAATGAACCTTAATATCAGGTTGTTCATTTCTGAAGAACATTTCAAACTCAACTAGCACAGGGCCTCTTCTGTTTCTAACTCCTGGAATAGGTTGAGGAGAATTTCTAATAACTTTAATAAGATTCATCTTCCTCAAGGTATTGGCATTCAAGATACTTCTAGTGATAGTAACAGGATCCTTGATAACTCCAGCAGATTCCAGTTTTTCAACCATCTTGGTTTGAACCAGAAGATTGGTAATGATTCTTCCAAAAGGAATAACATTTCCTTTCTTGGTTCTGTTCTTATCTCTAGTATCTCTTACAGCAGTCCACATATGATTGAAAATGATGTAAGTCGCATCAACCTTCTTCTGAGTACCAATACAATACATGATGTATTGTTGGTCTTTGTTGACGAAGTTGAGTGAACAGGTTGCTTTCCTGTGATAGAAACAGCCTAGAAGAATCTTTGTCCAGACTTTGTAGATGTCCTTCAAATCCTTGACATTTTTGGTTTTCATCACATCTGGATATAGTTCAGCAAGAACATGATCCCAATTTTCTCTTTGAGATAGTTCAAAAGCACCAACAAGATCTCTCAAATCAAACAGCATTCTCAATAGGTCTTCAGTGATTGAGAAGAATCTTCCATGAACAAAAGAAACTATTGCTTTAGGAATGACGAAAGCATTAACCCAAAACTCTTTTACCAAGTCAGGATAGACTGGTCCACAGAACTCAAGAAACAACGATGACCATCCTTGAAAGACCATATTATCTCTGAGACGAAACCCATGTTCTTCAAGATTATCAACGTCAACCATCAACTCACAAATTACTTCTAAATCTTCCCGAGGAATCGAGCAAGTGACTGGTGGAAAGAATAGTTGTTCTTCTTCTTGTTGATATTGTTGAGGAGGAGATGAAGAATCAGCAATATGTGATGAAGAAGCAGCCATTTTCACACAACTGAGATTTCTAGGTTTCTTTCTTTTAGGGTAAGAAAATAGGGCAAAAAGGTTGTAGAAGTGCATAAACAGGAGAGAGAGAAAGAATGCGTAAAGGAGAAAATGATATGATGAGGGGAGTTTATATAGAAACGGATTTGAAAAAGAATGCAATGAAATTATGAGAATGAACAGTTACAGAATCAAGAAAATCAAATGCATTTAATGATGAATGATGTTAGGTGGGATAACGTGAAATTTGAAATGATTTGCACAGTTACCTAGGGCGACGTCTCAACAGTTGCACGCATGCTTGTCCAAATAGAGTGAACACGTGTTCAACTTCTGGAAAAGTTGGTGACAGCTGTTTTGCTTTAACTTTGATTCTGAAGGAGTTAGAACTTCTCATCTTCTCATTCTGATCATAAGTCCGTACTGATTTTCTTCAGAAAAGATCTTGTTCTGATAGGATCATCCTTCTTTCCAAGAATGACATCTTCTGAGTGAGCAGAGTTGAGTCTAGAAGATCTTCTGACAGTTGGCTCTTCAGAAATTCTGAGATTCTCTAAAGAAGCAGCAACTTGATCTTCTGATCCTTTGCTTCTGGATTCTTCAGCTTCTGATACTTTGCTTCTTGGTTCTTCAGCTTCTGAAATTGAGATATCTATATCTGCAAAATTCTCAAACTGCTTTGGCTTTTCAAGACCAAGCTTATCATCAAATTTGATATTGATTGATTCTTCAACAATCAATGTTTCAGTATTGTATACTCTGTAGCCTTTAGAGCGTTCAGAATATCCAAGAAGGAAACACTTCTGTGCCTTAGAATCAAACTTACTCAGATGATCTTTAGTATTCAGAATAAAACAAACACATCCAAAAGGATGAAAATATGAAATGTTGGGCTTTTTGTTCTTCCACAATTCATAAGGAGTCTTATTAAGAATAGGTCTTATAGAGATTCTATTCTGAATATAACATGCAGTGTTTATTGCTTTTGCCCATAAATGCTTAGCCATATTGGTTTCATTGATCATGGTTCTGGCCATTTCTTGTAGAGTCCTATTCTTTCGCTCTACAACTCCATTTTGCTGTGGAGTTCTAGGGCAAGAGAAATCATGGGCAATACCATTTTCTTTGAAGTAAACCTCAAAGAATCTGTTCTCAAATTCGCCACCATGATCACTTCTGACCTTTATGATTTTACACTCTTTCTCAGATTGGATCTGAGTGCAGAATTCAAAGAACACTAAATGAGACTCATCCTTGTGTTTCAAGAACTTTACCCATGTCCAGCGACTATAATCATTTACGATGACTAATCCATATTTCTTCCCTCTGGCAGATGCTGTTTTGATTGGGCCAAACAGATCAATATGCAGAAGTTCTAGCGGCCTAGAGGAAGAGACAACATTCTTAGACTTGAATGCAGGTTTGGAAAACTTCCCTTTCTGACATGCTTCGCAAAGAGCATCTGATTTGTATTTCAGATTAGGGAGTCCTCTGACCAGATTTAGTTTGTTAATCTGAGACATCTTTCTCAAACTAGCATGGCCTAATCTTCTGTGCCAAACCCATTGCTCTTCGCTAACAGACATAAGACAAGTTACCTTCTGATTCTTAAGATCTTGAAGATCAATCTTGTAAATGTTGTTCTTTCTCTTGCCTGTAAATAGGATTGAGCCATCCTTCTGACTTACAGGCTTACAAGACTTTTGATCAAAGATTATGTCATAACCATTGTCACTTAATTAACTTATGGACAATAAGTTATGAGCTAATCCATCTACTAGAAGAACATTAGTTATAGAAGGAGAGTTACCAGTACTTATGGTTCCTGAGCCAATTATCTCGCCCTTCTGATCTCCTCCAAACTTAACTTCTCCAGCAGATTTAAACACCAGGTCTTGGAACATAGACCTTTTTCCCGTCATGTGCCGCGAGCACCCAGAGTCCAGGTACCATGACATGTTTTGCTTTGTCTTCTTTGCTGCCAAGGATATCTGCAACAAAAATTATCTTCTCCTTAGGTACCCACATTTTCTTGGGTCCTTTCTTGTTAGTTCTCCTCAAGTTCTGATTGAACTTGGGTTTAGCATTATAATTAACAGGAGGTACATCATGATATTCCTTAGATTGAGCAACATGATATTTTCTAGGTTGTGTCACATGCTTCTTAGTGTGTGTAATGTGAAAGCTTTTAGCATGTGATGTGAGCCTAATATCATGGGAGTGGCCATACTTGAACTGATCATACAATGGCTTGTATGTGATTTTCATATCATCTACATGTTCAAGTTTTTATGGGGTGTCACCCTCATAGCCTATGTCAACTCTCTTGTTTCCACTAACAGCATATATCATAGAGGCAAGTTGACTTCTTCCAATACCTCTAGATAATAACTTCCTAAAGCTCAAGTCATATTCTTTAAGAATATGGTTCAGACTAGGAATAGACTTTTCTGAGTCAGAAGGAGATCCAACATCTTTGGATAATTTTAAAACTTTTTCCTTCAGTTCAGAATTTTCTACTTCCAGCTTCTTAGTTTCAAATTCAAATAGCTTTTTCAGCTTTTTGTATTTGATACTAAGATGAGCCTTGAGTTCCAGAAGTTCTGTTAAACTGGAAACTAACTCTTCTCTAGATAGTTTAGAAAATACCTCTTCTGAATCATCCCAAGTTGCCATAAGACCTTTCTTCTTATGAAACTTCTTCTTGGGCTTCTCCTTTTGAAGCTTTGGACACTCACTCTTGTAGTGACCTGGCTCATTGCACTCAAAGCATGTGACCTTCTTCTTGTCATATCTTCTGCTTCCAGAGGATTCTCCTTTTTCAAGCTTCTTAGAACTTTTGAAATTCTTGAACCTCCTATGCTTGCTTTTCCAGAGTTGGTTTACCCTTCTAGAGATCATGGACAGTTCATCTTCTTCTTCTGATTCTAATTCTTCAGAATCTTCTTCTTCAGCCTGAAATGCGTTAGTACATTTTTTATAATTAGATTTTAACGCAATAGACTTTCCTTTCTTCTGAGGTTCATTAGCATCCAGCTCTATTTCATGACTCCTCAGAGCACTGATCAACTCTTCAAGAGAGACATCATTCAGGTTCTTGGCAATTTTGAATGCAGTCACCATAGGACCCCATCTTCTTGGCAAGCTTCTGATGATCTTCTTGACGTGATCAGCCTTTGTGTATCCCTTGTCAAGAACCCTTAATCCAGCAGTTAGAGTTTGAAATCTTGAGAACATTGTTTCAATGTTTTCATCATCCTCCATCTTGAAGGCTTCATATTTCTGGATTAACGCAAGAGCTTTGGTCTCTTTGACTTGGGCATTTCCTTCACGAGTCATTTTCAATGATTCATATATGTCATGGGCAGTTTCCCTGTTAGATATCTTCTCATATTCAGCGTGAGAGATAGCATTCAGCAAAATAGTCCTTGACTTGTGATGATTTTTGAATTGCTTCTTTTGATCATCACTCATTTCTTGTCTTGTCAGCTTTACTCCACTAGCTTTCACCGGTTGTTTGTAACCATCCACCAGAAGATCCCATAAGTCACCATCTAATCCAAGAAAGTAACTTTCGAGTTATCTTTCCAATATTCAAAGTTTTCACCATCGAATATTGGTGGTCTAGTGTAGCCATTGTTACCATTTCCATTGTATTGCTCAGCAGAGCCAGATGTAGATGTAGGTGTTGGAGTATCACCAGCCATCTAAGATATGTGTTTTTCTCTTCCTGAATATTTTCTAAACACGGTTAAGTGCTTGCACCTTAGAACCGGCGCTCTGATGCCAATTGAAGGATAGAAAAACACTTAGAAAGGGGAGGGGGGGGGGGGGGGTTGAATAAGTGTGACTTTAAAAACTCTTAAGATAAAAAACAATTGCACAATGATTTTTATCCTGCTTCGTTGTTAACGAAACTACTCCAGTCCACCCCCTTAGAGTGATTTACCTCACCTGAGGATTTAATCCACTAATCAACCTTGATTACAATGGTTTTCCACTTAGATACCTTCTAAGTCTTCTAGAGTATTCTGGTCACACCTTGATCACTCTAGGAACCTTTTACAAATTAATGTAAACAAATTCTTACAAGAGTATTACAATGCTTCTTAATAAGCTATAATCACAACTGTGATATTTCTCTTAAGTTCTAAGCTTAAATCTCACTAAGATATTACAAATGAAGTGAGGTTGAAGATGAAGTTTGATTCAACAGCATTTCAGCAAGTTTGCAAGAGTTGTTCGTATAAAGTGTTGTAACCTTGCTTTTGATCAGAACTTCACTATTTATAGGCGTTTTGAGAAGATGACCGTTGGGAGCATTTAATGCGTTGCGTGATCCGTACAGCATTGCATTTAATGTTTCACTCTTTTGTCAACTACCCCGAGCCTTGCTTTTCCTGCTTTAACTGACTTTGCCTTTAATAGCTTCTAACGTTCCTTTTGTCAGTCAGCGTAGCCTGCCATCTTGTACTTGCTTCTGATCTGATCTTTGTAGATACAACGTTTGAATTAATCAGAGTCAAACAGCTTGGTGCAGAGCATCTTTTTGTCTTCTGACTTTGAAGTGCTTCTAGCGTGATACCATAAGAACTTCAGTGCTTCTGCTTATAAACTCAAGTTCTTCTGATGCTTCAATAGACCATGTTTTGATTCTGCTTGATCATCTTCTGATGTCTTGCGAGAGCATGTTCTGATGTTGCATACTTGAACCTTCTGAGTCAGTGCTTCTTGAGCTGAATTGTGTATACTCTTTATATATTTCCTGAAATGGAAAGTGCATAGGATTAGAGTACCACATTGTATTATACAAAATTCATATACATTGTTATCATCAAAACTAAGAATATTGATCAGAACAATTCTTGTTCTAACAGTATTTATAACTAAGGGTAATCCTCACCTTACAAACGATTTTGTTAGGATGAGTTAGGTTAAACTTTATTAATGTTAAGAGTCTCACATCAGACAATATAAGGCCTAAACATGTTTTTATAAGTGGTGTACTCCTCACCATACGAGTCACTTTTGTAAGGATGAGTTAGGCCAAACTTCAACATGATATTAGAGTGATATCGTGTGGATGAGCATGAAAATTCTGTTTCCGAATATAATTTTATCATAAATAAAGATGAAGATTTTTCTCATGATAAAGAAAAAGAAGTTTTTGTTGCCATGGATTCAAGCTCCGTGAAACAAAGATCTAGACGCCTCAACTACAATTATTAGATACACATTCACCAAACAGAACGTAGCGTACGATTTGTTTATCATCGTAAATCTTCTATGTATAAGCTTTCTTCATTTTTCAAGATTTTCAAGATTGACGACTACAGTATCTTCTCCCTGAACAACGATCACAACGATCCTACACCATTTTTCTTCAATCACATGCAGAAAATAAAAAAACAAAATATAAATTATGATGTTGTTGTTGGTGAATCTCAACCTTCAGATTCGTTGGAAAGTCTTGATCGACTGGATCAATAGGCAGAGGTAGAAGAGAAATTGCATAAAATGGATGAAAAATCATTGAATCAACATTTCAAGAATTTTCTTTCTACTATTGATTGTTTCACAAGCGTCTTCATCATACAAGATTTGATTTCTTCAACATTCAAATCGGTGAGTCATGGTTTTGTCATCGATTTGGAGGTAATGAAATCTCATTTATTTAGTCTTTCACTCTCAATTGAAAATTGTTGAGTATTTGGATCTCCATAGTGACTTCATCATTGTGTTTGATCCCAGTGGTGTTTTGGCATTCCTCATCAAAAGGCAAATCAGATTCTTCAATCATCCTAGTGTTTGGATCCTAATTTTTGACCCCGACAGATCAGTTACGATTGTCACAAACATAATGCACATCATGTATTACTTGTTTTCTATGGCTTTTTGTCACTGGTTTTTTGTTCAATACATCCACCATTTCATCTCTTATAAGTTGTAACATTTATATAAGGGCTCTGATCTATTGACGAGTCAAATGGTGCATTTGGTTTAGAGATTTTCTGATGTTCATGCATATAATGGAAAGAGTGCGGTACATCAAGAAATTAATTTGCGACCTTTACCCATCAAAGGCTATATGCAGTTTAACTTCAAAGAAATTCAAATGTCATATGTGCTTTATAATTGCCAACACAATATTGTTGTTTGCCCGGAATTCGTCCCGTGGAATGACTTCCTTGGTACATAAAGGATCATCAAGAGCATTAATGGAGAGAAGCATAATTTATAAATATTTCACATAAGGAGTATTATTGCAACGTCTATATTACGTATTAACTATTAGGTGGTGTTGTGTGTTGTGTTTTACATCAGAGTCTTGAAGTGTTGTGAGAGTAAAAGCAAAAGATTTAAGTCACATTTTTTGTGCTGATTTTTTTAATACTTTTAGGTCTATTGTATATTTTAGAGAGTGCTTGATGTAATTAAAGCTGGTTGTGATTCACATCCCCACCAGCTTGAGGGAGGCTGCTGAAATTGGCTAATTAGTTATAAGTTAGTTCTTGAAATTAGTTAATTAGTTATTAGTTAGTTAATATTTAGTTACCTGATTAGTTACACAACCGAGTCTATAAATAGGAATATCATGTACACTTTTAACTATATTATTTTCAATCTATTCAATTTGTTATCATATGAGCATTCATATGCTCTCTATCTTTCATATGAGTATGACCTTTGGCCCTCTTATCCCATGATTCTCAACAATATTTTTTAATTTTGATGTTTTTTGAATTTTAAATATAATAGGGGTCATAAAATATTAACCAACAAATGCAAGTGTGTTATTAATATTTTTATCGGTAATTCAAAGTCGTTCTTAGGGATTTAATCATTAATCACTTGTAGTAGGGAATACAATGATGGTGATATATTTCAAATATCCATATTTGACAATTCAATGCACAATTTCTCAAGCTTCTTATATTAAATGTGTTGAACATGTCTTGCTTATGACAATATATGGTTACTTATAAAAGGGGGAAGTATAATTTCATTTGTTTTTCTTTTGCAAAAATTCCAAACTTATTCTCTATGCATTTGTTTTACTTTGGTCTCATTCCGAATTTCTTTATCTCATCTTGTGTTTAAGCTAAGTAATCTCCACTCTTGCAGCTTCATATGCAACCATCTTTTTAAAAGGAAATGTTAAGTTCACATATGATCTTGAAGGTGAAAAGACTAAATAAGTAATCTGAAAATCCCATGTATTAACTCCATTTATCATCTCCATTTTGAGTTTTTCTTCATATTTTGTATAGGAACAGATAATAGTTGATACATTGATAAAGATCACGAGGATACTTTTAGTGCGGTGGCGGTGGTTCTTCGCTGATCAGATAAGGTATCTGCAAAAAAATCACCACTTTAGCGCTCTAGTCAGTATCAAATTAAGGTGAAAATTTGAAAGTATGAGTTTGTCATACCCCAAAATTTGCCCACCACATTTTTAAACTCAAGCTCAGAAGCTCAACATTTGATTGACTGTACACTCTCCTAAACAACAACCCTCAAACTAGGGTTTTCTCTTTCTCAAATAAAAGTCAGGTTTTGATACCTCCATGGCCTCCCATATGATTCAAATGATCCTCATGCCAAGATTCAAACCCCGATTCAAAAGATTGCTCACTCGATTGCTCAGATAATCAATGGTCGACTAGTTTGACCTAAAAGTCAAACTATGATCAAACCACAGTCAAAACTTCTGATTTTTGGTCAACATCCTCATTATGAAGTACCATTCATCATTTGATCAAGTATTGATCATGATTCATCAAGAAAAGTTTAGAAATCAACAAAACCTGAAGTTTCTAAATTAGGGTTTCTTAGGAGAAAGTCAACCCAACTTTGACCAGCCATAACTCCCACATGGAACATCAAAAATTTCCCATCCAAAGCTCATTTTGAAGGAAATTGAATTCTCTACAACTTTGATGTTGGGCCCAAGGTCAAGAAATGCTTCCACATAAGAGATATGGGTCAAAAGATCAGAAGTCCTCCGAAAAGATCAACAAAAACATCTTTTGGGTCAAAGCTCATAACTTGCAAATGGTAAACTCAATTGAGATGAAACCAAAAAGAGGTTTTAGAGGACATCTTAAGCTTTCCAAACAGTCCTAGAACACCTTCACACGATCAAAATTGAGAGATTTATGCATTGACGAAGTTGGACAATTTTGGAGAAATGCACAAAAGTCAACTTGAACAAAATTGCTTGTTTTGACTATTGGGCCTAACTTTTGAGTTCCAAACATCTCTATAGGCCTTATAATTACATTTAAATTGATTATTTTATTGTTATAATAATTATCTTATTTATTTGAATTTTTAATTCGTTTAAATAAGAATAAATCATTATAAATATGAAAAATTAGTTTAAATCAAGGATTTGATTTTCCAATCAAAACCAATCATCAAAATATTCTCCATTTAAGTACAAAAACGTGATAAATAGGATTGGAAGAGGTGATTCAAGATTTTGTGCAAAAAATAGAAAAGAATTACATAATTTTCATAAAAAAATTCTTTCTCCAAAGTTGCATGATATCCAAGCCCACACAAAACCCTAATTGATTCATATATATATTCACAAACACTCTCATGCAGAAGGAGGACGAAAATTGGAAAAAAGAGGCCATAACATTAGGGTTTGAAGTTAAAGAATTCCATTCAAAGTTGCACTCTCCAATTTTACTTTTCAGCCTGCCTCAAGAAATCTCAAGCCTTGCATTGTATTCCTGATCTGATATAGAGTGAGATTGGATCGATTTCCATAGCCAAAGCGTTCCAGATCGTCCTCTCCAACAAACTCACGGTTTGCAAGTTTCTTTAAGATTCAAATTTTTAACTGACGCTATTTTAATTGATTTCATGTATCTGTACGTGTTCGTGATGATGTTTGGAGGCATTTAGATATATTATGCGCAAGCTTTCATGTAGGAATGGTGAGACACCATTGTTAGGGCAAGACTATGTCAAGCTCGCGTTTTGAAGGTTATGAGCGGATTCAATCCAAAACGATCTCTCTAATGAACTCGTGGGACCTTGAATATGAGATCTGGGCGCATAGGTTTGGTGTTTAACGTTGTTCTTTGAGCTTTTTAATTTTACAGGAATGGCTACGAAAACTTGATGCAGAATCCATGGCTAAATCGCAACAAAAGCGTAGCAAATCCTAGTGCTCAAACGATGAAGGAGATGAACAGTAAAGGGGAGACTCTTTGACCATACACGGAGCGCCCTTATTGGTTGGTCAACGAACCAGATTCTCTTGCCAACTCTGATTGGTCACACGCAACTACAGGGGGCCCACGCATCTGATCTTTGACTTTTGGGTATTCACCAATTAATATATATTTTATTTGTTTGGTTTGTTTTATTAACAGTTGAAACGCATAGCCTGGATGGTAAAGTGGAGAACATGGTGACTGGAGGAACCCTGGTTCGAATCCCTCGCGTGACAAGTATTTTTTTCAAAATCATTCCTTGACAATCCAGCGCAACGCTTCAAATCATGCCTACGGTGCATCTCTTCTCGTCACCATCAGATCTTCAACAAGCTTAAATCCAAGCGTCCGGAAAAGGATGTCCATGGTAGACCCTCAGATGCTTCTCACACTGGATCACGCGCCCAGCTAAGTTTGTTTTAGTTTTTTATTTATTTATTTTTTTAATTTTCTACTTATTTATATTTCTTCTCTTTATCTTTTCTTTTCCCTTTTTTTTAATAAATTTAGTTTTAATATGTTGTTCAGTAATTAAAATATTTTTATAACCATTATTTAATCGAAAACTTGTTTTTTTCATAATATCAAATTTCCTTTACAATAATAAATTTCTTAAACCCTGATTTTATTTTATGCCTTAAACCCTGATTTCTTCATGATCACTAATCACTGTTAGGTAGATGTTGTCCATTAACTTAGTATCCTTGTAGGTGTTGGGGACTTTAATACACTAACCTTTTCTTTTTTCATTCTTAATATTTTCAGGTTAATCAAAGGTTTTTCAGCCACGCGCCATGCCAATCAAAAAGCTAAGTTCCCAACTTGTTTTATTTTTATTTAACACTACTTTATTTTCATTTATTTAAAGTCATTTATTTTTATTTCTGCCTTTTCAAATTAAAATAAGATTTGCCTCTATAATTAATGAATTAGCCATACACTCACTACATCCTTTTTCTTTATGCCCAACTTTTCAGGTTTATCGTCAGGAGCCTCCGCCCATGCGCTCCACTGATCAAAAGCTAAGTTTTTAGTCTTTTCTTATTCAATTTGACCTTTATTTTATTTCATTATTTTTTGCCTTTTTGCCCAAAAATAAGGTTTGGTTCGAACAATCAATGCACTCACTGTTTTCTTTTTTCCTTAATGGTCAGGGTCAATGTTTCATGCTCAAGGCAAACCTCTGCCCATCAACCTTCATCAATCAAAGCCAAAGGTTTGTCAAACTGCCAAAGCTACAGACGTTGGTAACCCTAAACCTTACTTTTTATTACTTATGTCAAACCCTATTAAGGGATCCGCTGGTTTCATTGTCCCCTTCCCCATTATTATGTAACTGTTTACTGGTTGTATTGATTGGCCTTGAAGGCACTTAAATTGTGATATTATTTTTACTGCGTGGTTAGTAATTTAGGGAGTGCAAACCATGAATTGAACATAGATCACCTAACTACAAGATAAATGTAATCGAAGTTAACCACGTGATTGTTGCACCCACACACCTTTAGGGTAATCCCTCTGGTTGCCTTTGTTGCCTTTGTTGCCTTGTTGCCTTTAAGTGTACTAAATAGTCAAAAGTCCCTCGATTCCGAGGATACCTAAAGCAAAACAAATGTTGCCCTCAGTTCATTATTATCAATGTTGTCCCTCGATGCTGCCTCGGAAAAATAAGGATGATTGTCCTATTGCTAAGGTATCCTCGCATGATGCCTAAAAAGATTAATGACTATTATATCCTTCCCTTAGACTACCTGCCCTCTTTATGGCATGAGACAGTCTTATGGCGAATGATAACTCGATGACCCTTACACATCCAATTGAAAGACTTCTTGCCCTCTCATGGTATGGATAGATCATTTCGCCTCGAAAAGCTAAAAGAACGAATTTTCAAACTTAGGGTAGTTGCTACTAATTGCTTGCTCTAAATTTAAAAACTATTTTCTCACTCTTTTTCAAATCAAATTCAAAAAGACTACGCTTATTTACAAGCTAAAGTTCTTATTCAAAATTTCTATTCATACACTGTTTTTTTAAAACAATTCAAACAAACAAGTGAGCTAAGCAATTAAGAGCCCATGGATAACCATGGATGCAAAGGGTGCCTTACACCTTCCCTTTGTATAACTTACCCCCCGAACTCAAAATCTTTTTCAAAGGTCTTTCCTGTTCTTTTAGCCTTTCCAATTTGGATAAAATAAAATTCGGTGGCGACTCTTGCTATCCGCAACATTTCGATATAAAAAAGTCAGTTCACCGTATAACAGAGTTAAATCATACACGGGTGTGAGGGCACACTTATATAGGAGAGACAATTATAATATGAAATTCTCTGATACAAGGTCAACTCATGTTATTACTGATATCTTAACATAAGAACATGACATCAATATAGATATTATGGAATCTTCTCCTGATACAGAATAATAGCATTCACCTATAACTTTTGCAAATAGATAAATCACAGAATGGCAACCAGCACAAATCATAAGTTAAGATCAATGTCTTAACTCAAACACTAATATCAGGACAGATGCCTTGACATCATCTGCTGACATAATACATATTTACCAAACAGAAAGATATGATTAACGTAATTTGCTGACATAATACTACATGTTAACCCAATTCAGTGCAACAACACCTAAACTGGGGGCACCAAGCCAGGAAGGAAATCTACTATTAAAAGTATTAGTTCAAAACCTAAACAGTCCCAGTTTACAACTTCTCGCCTAATCCCTAGCCAGTGCAACTTCTACCTAGAAATCAGTATCTAGATATGAGAAATCGACATCTCACCTCCAATCACCGCAGTGATAAACAGTCTCAATCACAGTTACTGTTTCAAAACAGGTCACAATTCTAGTGACGAAACCAATCATAACCTAGTGATAAAAGAAGATCATTCTTCAGAACAAAATACTTAGTCTTGCTTCATAACTTCAACTAAGAACAATACTTGATTTTGTTTAAAAGCTTCGATTGAGAACAATACTCAACTCTCTTACTTAAAAGCTTCAAGAGTGAGAACACTACTCAACTCATTACCTAAAGGCTTCTGAGTGAGAACATATCATCTACCACAAGTATCAAAAGATACAAGGGTGACTTCCACACACACAAGAGACTCTCAAAACTGTAGACCAAATACTTCCCCTAATTTTACAATTGTGTTAGTTAGTTTTGCATTAGGTTAGGATTCTCTTTAAATAGCCTTCAGTAGTATATGGGATTCGAAACCTTTGCCTAAATATTACTTGATGCACACGTTGAGAACTACAATAAGTATGTAGAGAAATCTCTTATAGTCTTGGAACAAATCTTCAAGTTTCCTAAATTGTCCAATCAACCAATTTTGGAAACTTTAATTCCGACTTGATTTGATTATATAGTTCCAAATTGAATCTTCTTGACCTGCGAATATTATTGTGATACATTCAAAGAAATATCACATTGTCAAAACAAATCTGTTAAGATTTAAAACAGCCTGTACTGATGTTCTGGTTTAAAATGTCACGACATCTGTTAGAACATTTGTCTTCAATATCAACTCAAACTCTGATGTATAAGTATAATCAAGATGTTACGACATCTTGCTCAGCATCTATCAAGAACCATGTTTTAGCAAAATTGTTGCCAACCCCAAAATCATGGAACTAACATAACCATATTTGGGTTGTCATACGTGAAGCACGGGTGGTTTTTAGATACAGATCAATGGCTTTGATGAAAGGAGGGGCATCTTCTTATGGATTATTATGTGAGTTGGATCTACCTTTGTAGTACCATGGACGAGATTTTGAGGAGAACTGGGCCTATATGGATTGGATTTGTCTTTGTAAACCGTTGTCCAATATAGAATAGTTGCCCCTCCCCTTAAGTCCTTGATATCAACTATGAAGCGAGGATGCTCGATGTAGAAATGAGTGAGGTCGACCTTGGAATCTAAATCATGGTAACATTGTTTGTTAAAAAATATTTCTTGTTAAGAATTTGCTTCTTGTTGTCCATGGTGTGCTCTTGTGCATTGGTCGTCGGACATACTTATATCAGTGTAGTGTTATGGTAGTCAGCCTAGACATGCATTGAGAGCCGATAGATGTGAAGACAATGTTTCTTCATTGTAGTCTATATATGAACCAGTTTACATGGAACATCTAGAAGGGATCTGTGACATTGGACATGGCAGACTAGTTTATATATTGAAGAAGTCTTTGTATGAAGGGAATTTCTCTTCCCACCCTAAGAGTTATTCTCCTACCTTAGTGAAAAACCAAAACTACCCTAGAAATAAAAAAATGCACTTTCAGATGAACCCCAGTTCACACATAATCCATTCATAAGCGAGCCAGACCCTAATTTATACCAAAAATTGATACAAAAATACATTTCCGTATAAATTTGGGATGTGTATTTCTGAAAATATAGTTGTATAAGAAACAGATGCAGAAACAAAAAATGCAGAAAAAAAAGATAAATTAACATCAATAATTGTTATGACATACATAAAAAATGAAACATTACATGGATAATCATTAACGTAAATTGAACAATACATTTCATCATCAAGTAGGACATTTCAACATCTTTAAAATATCTTTGATCGATCTTGTAATCTTCGCACCCAACTCGATCGAACCTTTTGTTTAGTAACAATGAAATGTACTTCACATAACAGTTAAATCTTCATCTATCTTCAGCTCAAATTCTCCGAACTGTATCGTTTGGATACAAATTCTCTAGTTTTGATTTTAGATCGACAAGACAGGTGATCTTTGAGAACCTAAATTAAAGAAGGGGCTTCTCAGTGTTGAAGTGGACAAAATCGAGATATGCATACTGAGACACTTTGTATGTTCTTTGAGTTGTTTGTGCTAACAAGTTTAGTGGCACCCATATTTACACAAGTTTTAGATCAATATGAACCAACCATGTCTCATAGGATATTCCTGATATGTACTTTCAGATACACCCTATTTCGTTTAGTGAAATTAGGGTGACTCCGAAAATACATTTTCCAATAAACCCCTGCTATCTTTTTTAAACAATATGGGGTGGGCCTGAATGTACAATTCCAAATAAACTCATGTTATTGTTTTTTATAAATCGGAGTGCATCCAGATATGTATTTCTGGATTAACTCATTACTGTTCATACAAAACTTGTTTTAAAAACAAAACTTGTTATAACACACGACAATGTTAAAAATTTTGGAAAACTGAAAAATACATTTAAATATATGAAAATGTATACATTTGACATCATTAACATTAATCCAACATTACATACAAAACATGTCTAACCGCCTAAATACATCATTAGAGAAAAAATAAAATGAATAAAAACTTGTGTCACCGCCTAAATCTATATCTATGTGTGGTTTCTCCTTTGAATTTAGTTTATTTGATTCTCTTTCAATCTCGCTCAACTTGGTGAATTTTGACATCATATCCATTAAATGATCCAGACAAGTTTTAGCTTCTTTTGTTGAATGAATTATCCACTCTGGGGATATCACTGGTATAGGGCATCCAGTTTCAAATAAACATGATCAAAATGTAGTGCTTTAGAAAGTCACCTAATACAAATAATTAAATCAATTGGATTTTAAGGCGAGGCACTCTGCAATAGAAAAAATGTTTTCAAGAGTCCGTGTCTTGTCAGATCAAAATACTCCTTATTATATTCACTTGCTATAAGATGACCCATTTCAGGGAAGTGCATCCATTTTTCCTCCGGTGTCGGACCTCTACCATATGGAATAAGAGATTCATGAATTGCATCAAAATATTCTTTTTTTTATGTAGCATTGTGTGTGATTCTTTATGTGCCTTCAACTATTTGATAAGTTATTTGTCCTCCTCATTTTCTCTTTGATGTAGAGTTTTATGTTATCATCGGCTTTCAAAAATGTCTCTTGTATCACTTTTCATTCGGTCAAGACAGAGATATTCAATTTATCATCCTTCATCACACCATCAACATCAAATCAAAGCCTTTTCTAGTGGGTGCAAACCTCATCCATTTGTATTACGTTATCAAGTTTCACCTTCTTTAAAATTAAACAAGCACATGGGAGACCATATGTCTTCCTAAGTGTACAACCACACTTTGAGCTATTGAAACCTAATTTCTCATCTCGTTTGGCTTCGTGAAAAATAAAGTTCAATCTGTTAGAACAAGATTTGTTCTGATCAATATTCTTAGTTTTGATGATAACAAGGATATGAATTTTGTGTGAGATAATGTGGTACTCTAATAAATTGCAATTTCTCTTTCAGGAAATATATAAAGAGTATGCACAAATCAGCGCTCAGAAGCTTTGTCTCAGAAGGTTCAGCATGCAACATCAGAACATGGTCTGGCAAGACATCAGAAGATGGTCAAGGCAGAATCAGAACATGGGTCTATGGAAGCATCAGAAGAACTTGAGATCAGAAGCAGAAGCACTGAAGTTCTCATGGTATCACGCTCAGAAGCACTTCAAGGTCAGAAGACAAGAAGATGCTATGCACCAAGCTGTTTGACTCTGATGATATTCAAATATTATATATACAAACATCAGATCAGAAGAAAGTACAGGTGGCAGGCTACGCTGACTGACAAAAGGAACGTTGGAAGCTATTAAAGGCAACGTCAGTAGACACAGCGTGAACAAGGCTCGAGGTAGTTGACAAAAGCGTGAAACATTAAATGCAATGCTGTACGGAATACGCAAAGCATTAAATGCTCCCAACGGTCATCTTCTCAAATGCCTATATAAATGAAGTTCTGATGAGAAGCAAGGTTAAAAAAAAATTCTTGACGAATCCTGAATAAACTTATTCTGAAAAACTTGCTGAAACGCTGTTCAAATTCAAAGCTCAGAAACTTCATCTTCATCAAAGCTCACTACATTGCTGTTGTAATATATTAGTGAGATTAAGCTTAAACGTTAAGAGAAATATCACTGTTGTGATTATAGCTTTTCAGAAGCATTGTAATACTCTTAGAATTGATTACATTAATTTGTAAGTAACTAGAGTGATCAAGTGTTGATCAGGATACTCTAGGAAGTCTTAGCTTGTGTCTAAGCAGTTGTAATTTAGAGTGATCACGTGGTGGTCAGAATACTCTAAGAAAGTCTTAGCTTGTGTCTAAGCATTTGTTCCCGGAGTGATCAGGTTGTGATCAGGATACTCTAGAAGACTTAGTCGCGGACTAAGTGGAAAACCATTGTAATCTGTTGCGATTAGTGGATTAAATCCTCAGGTGAGGTAAATCACTCCGTGGGGGTGGACTGGAGTAGTTTAGTTAACAACGAACCAGGATAAAAATAACTGTGCAAATTGTTTTTATCGTTCAAGTTTTTAGACTACACTTATTCAAACCCCCCCTTTCTAAGTGTTTTTCTATCCTTCAATTGGCATCAGAGCGCCGGTTCTAAGGTGCAAGCACTTAACCGTGTTTAGAAAAGATTCAGGAAGAGAAAAACGCTTCAGTAAAAGATGGCTGGTGAAGTTCAAACAAATCCAACTGCATCTACATCTGGCTCTGCTGAGCAATACAATGGTAACAAATGTTACACTAGACCACCAGTATTCGATGGTGAAAACTTTGAATATTGGAAAGATAAACTGGAAAGTTACTTTCTTGGTCTGGATGCTGATCTATGGGATCTTCTGTTGGATGGTTACAAACATCCTGTTAAAGCTACTGGTGTAAGGCTCACAAGAAGCGAAATGACTGATGATCAAAAGAAAGAATTCAAAAATCATCACAAATGCAGGACTATTTTGCTGAATGCTATCTCTCATGCTGAGTATGAGAAGATATCTAACAGGGAAACGGCCCATGATATATATGAGTCATTGAAAATGACCCATGAGGGAAATGCTCAAGTCAAGGAGACTAAAGCTCTTGCTCTAATCCAGAAATATGAAGCCTTCAAGATGGAGGATGATGAAGATATTGAGAAGATGTTCTCAAGATTTCAAACTCTAATTGCTGGATTGAGAGTTCTGGATAAAGGCTACACCAAGGCTGATCATGTAAAGAAGATTATCAGAAGCTTACCCAGAAGATGGGGTCCAATGGTGACTGCATTCAAGATTGCCAAGAATCTGAATGAAGTTTCTTTGGAAGAGCTTATCAGTGCCTTGAGAAGCCATGAAATAGAGCTGGATGCAAACGAGCCTCAGAAGAAAGGTAAGTCTATTGCGTTAAAATCAAATGTTAAAAAATGTACTAACGCTTTTCAGGCTAGAGAAGAAGATCCTGAAGAATCAGAATCTGAAGAAGAAGATGAACTGTCCATGATCTTCAGAAGGGTAAACCAACTCTGGAAGAGCAAGCAAAGGAAGTTCAGAGGCTTCAGAAGTTCAAAGAGATTTGAACGAGGAGAATCTTCTGGTGACAGAAGATCTGACAAGAAGAAGGCTGTCTGTTATGAGTGGAATGAGCCTGGACATTACAAGAACGAGTGTCCAAAACTTCAGAAGGAGAATCCCAAGAAGAAGTTTCATAAGAAGAAAGGTCTTATGGCAACATGGGATGATTCTGAATCAGAATCAGAATCAGACTCTGAAGGAGAGCAAGCCAACTTTGCGCTGATGGCTACAGAAGATGATGGATCAGAATCTACATCAGAATCAGATTCTGAAGAGGTATTTTCTGAACTATCTAGAGAAGAGTTAGTTTCCAGTTTAACAGAACTTCTAGAACTCAAGGCTCATCTTAGTATCAAATACAAAAAGCTGAAAAAGCAGTTTGAATTTGAAACTAAGAAGCTGGAAGTGGAAAATTTTGAACTGAAGGAAAAAGTTTTAAATCTATCCAAAGATAGTGGATCTCCTTCTGAAACAGAAAAATCCATTCCTAGCATGAATCATATTCTGAAAGAATATGACTCGAGCTTCAGAAAGTTCTTATCTAGAAGTATTGGCAGAAGTCATCTTGCTTCTATGATATATGGTGTTTCTGGAAACAGAAGGTTTGGTTTTGGCTATGAGGGTGATACCTCACATAAATTTGAACCTATTGATGATCTGAAGATCACATACAAGCCATTGTATGATCAGTTCAAATATGGCCATGCTCATGATATTAGGCTCACTTCACATGCACAGAAGTTTAACACTGTTCACACCAAGAAGCTTGTGACACATCCTAAGAAATATCATGCTGACAAACCTAAAGAATATCATGTTGTTCCTTCTGTTAAATATTTTGCTAAACCCAAGTTCAATCAGAACTTGAGGAGAACTAACAAGAAAGGACCCAAGAAATTGTGGGTACCTAAGGAGAAGATAATTTCTGTTGCAGATATCCTTGGCAGCAAAGAGGACAAAAAGCAAAATGTCATGGTACCTGGACTCTGGGTGCTCGCGACACATGACGGGAAGAAGGTCTACATTCCAAGACCTGGTGCTTAAACCAGGTGGAGAAGTCAAGTTTGGAGGAGATCAGAAGGGCAAAATCATTGGCTCTGGAACCATAAGTCTTGGTAACTCTCCTTCCATAACTAATGTACTTCTTGTAGAAGGATTAACGCATAACTTATTGTCCATAAGTCAATTAAGTGACAATGGTTATGACATAATCTTTAATCAAAAGTCTTGCAAGGCTGTAAGTCAGAAGGATGGCTCAATCCTATTTACAGGCAAGAGGAAGAACAACATTTATAAGATTGATCTTTCTGATCTTGAGAAGCAGAAGGTGACTTGTCTTATGTCTGTTTCTGAAGAGCAATGGGTCTGGCACAGAAGATTAGGTCATGCTAGTTTGAGAAAGATTTCTCAGATTAATAAACTAAATCTGGTCAGAGGACTCCCAAATCTGAAATTCAAATCAGATGCTCTTTGTGAAGCATGTCAGAAGGGCAAGTTCTCCAGACCTGCATTCAAGTCTAAGAATGTTGTTTCTACCTCAAGGCCGTTAGAACTCTTGCATATTGATCTGTTTGGCCCAGTCAAAACAGCATCTGTCAGAGGGAAGAAATATGGATTAGTCATCGTTGATGATTATAGCCGCTGGACATGGGTAAAGTTCTTGAAACACAAGGATGAGTCTCATTCAGTGTTCTTTGAATTCTGCACTCAGATCCAATCTGAGAAAGAGTGTAAAATCCTAAAGGTTAGAAGTGATCATGGTGGTGAATTTGAGAACAAATTCTTTGAGGAGTTCTTCAAAGAAAATGGTATTGCCCATGATTTCTCTTGTCCTAGAACTCCACAACAAAATGGAGTTGTAGAGCGAAAGAATAGGACTCTACAAGAAATGGCCAGAACCATGATCAATGAAACCAATATGGCTAAGCATTTCTGGGCAGAAGCAATAAACACTGCGTGTTATATTCAGAATAGAATCTCTATCAGACCTATTCTAAATAAGACTCCTTATGAATTGTGGAAGAACAGAAAGCCCAACATTTCATATTTCCATCCTTTTGGATGTGTATGTTTTATTCTGAATACTAAAGATCATCTTGGTAAGTTTGATTCCAAAGCACAAAAGTGTTTCCTTCTTGGATATTCTGAACGCTCTAAAGGCTACAGAGTATACAATACTGAAACATTGACTGTAGAAGAATCAATCAATATCAGGTTTGATGATAAGCTTGGTCTTGAAAAACCAAAGCAGTTTGAGAATTTTGTAGATTTTGATATTGATATCTCAGAAGTTGAAGGTCCTTCTGCCCCCAGGAATCTAGCTGCCATACTTCAGGCACTTGAGAATGGAGATTCTGAGATTCCAGCTGCCGACTATGGAGATGCTTCTATGCAAGAAGCAGATGTAGAAGATCATGTTGATGAAACCATTCCTGTTGAGGAAAATCCTGTAAATGATCTGACTATGGAAGCCACGGATCAGAATGCCATCCCTGTGGATAGAAGCTGTGAAGCTTCTTCTGATGAACCTTCCCGTCTTGCAAGGACTCTGGAAGTTCTTCAGAAGAACCAGGATGAGCAAAGCTCAGTCAATGCTGAGTTTAGAGCTTTCATAGAGAAGCAGAATGAGCACAACAATGGGGTTCAAGAGATGCTGGCCAAGATCTTGTCAAGGCTAGGGTCATCTTAGATTGAGTCTTAGTTGTTTTGTTTTTGCTTTTGCTGCATCTGTTTTGTGCATCTTATCTTCCTTCTCTTCGTGTATGTAATACGGTGAACTGACTTTTTAATAATCGGAATGTCGCGGTAAGCAAGAGTCGCCACCGACTTTTATTTTATCCAAACAAATTCAGAAAGGCTAAAAGAAACAGAAAAAAAACCTTTTAAAGAAATCTAAGTTCGGGGGGTAATTTATGCAAAGGGAAGGTGTAAGGCACCCTTTGCATCCATGGTTTTCCATGGGCTCTTAATTGCTTTGCTTGCTCGTTTGTTTTTAGAAAAAGGTAGATGAAAGAAAAAGTGGACTTTAGCTCGTAAATGAGCGTAGCCAGTTTTCGAAGAATTGTGAGAAAGAATATTAAAGATGAGCATTGCAAGGCAATTAGGGGCAATTACCTTAAACTCAGATGATAGGTCTCTTTTTAGCCTTTTAGAATGAAAGGGTCTATCCTTGCCATAAGAGGGCAGGAAGCCTTTCGTTTGGAGGTTGAAGGGTCATCGAAGCATCCTTTGCCATAAGACTGTCCCATGCCATAGAAGGGCAGGTAGTCTAAGGCAAGGATCAGAATAAGCCTTATTCGTAGGCAGCCAGAAGATACCTCAGCCTTTTTCCGTAGGCAACTTCCGAGGGTCGAGGTCATATTTGTGTATCGAAGGCAGCATCATTTAGGGTCGTGACCTTTTTATCGAGGCAACATGGCTGAGGTATCCTCGTATTCGAGGGACTTGGCTTATTCTGCAAAAACACAAGGCAACAGGCAACAAGGCAACAAGCAACAGGCAACAGAGAGAGATTACCCAAAAGTGTGCGTGTGTGCACCAATCACGTGATTCAATTCGGAATATATTATCTTATAATTAAATGGCTCTAATTCAGTTCAAGGTTGCACTCCCTAAATTACTAACCACGCAATAATATAAAGCAATAAAGGGGGCGGGAAATTGTAACCAGCGGATTCCTTATCAGGGTTTGACACAAGTAATAATAAAAGACAAGAAAATATCAGGGTTAGAGTTTAGGGTTACCGATACTCGTGGCTTTGGCAATTTGACAAACCTGGAAAAGGCAAACAAAATAGGGTGAGTGCATCTATCGGTTCGAAGGCGAACACAGTTGACCCTAAAAATAAGGATATAATGTATTTAAAATAAAATAAACAAAAGTACTTAGCTTGATTTGATCTGATATGGTTAGCGGGAAGCCTCGGGGTTAACCCTGAAAAGGAACAAGGCAGAGAAAAAAAATGAAGGCGGGACAAACCCTAATTCTAAAAATAAACCAAATAGTATTTAAATGAAATTAAATAGAGTACTTAACTTCGTATTTTGGATCAGGCGCGTAATCGGGATTAATCATATTGCTAACCCTGAAAAGACACAGAAAAGAAATAAATTAGTGTATGGGATGATCTTCGTAAACCCTGATTAGGGCACAAGTTAACCACGATTAATAGAATAAAATAAAAAAAACCAAATTAATCAATTATTGGTTTTCAACCTAATTAATTAGATTAAAAAAACAAAATTTCGATTAAATGTCTAATCCTAATATATATTTTTATCGTGATAATTAAGTAAATGATTAAATAATTAATTTAATTCTTTTAATCAAAATAAAAGATATTATTAATATTTAAAAAATATTTATTATTTCTATTTTTATAAAAAAAGAAGAAAATTAGAATAACTTTTATGAATAGGGAGGTATTTTAAAAAGAGTTTTAAACAAAACAATATATAATAAAATAAAAAAAAAGAAGTTGTGTAATTAAAAATAAAGAAAAGATTAAAGAATTCTTAGCTGGTGATCATGTGTAGCGGCCTGCTGAGGGTCTATGGTGTTCTTGTCCCTTCGGAAGCGTGAGATCTGGCGCATCAAGAATCGGACGACTGTGAACAAAGGGTGCACCATGACCCTGTCTAAGGCAAGAGCACTGGATCTGAAATCAACTAAGTAATAAAAATATTGTTACGTCGCTGGGAATCGAACCCGCGACTCTGATGTTACGCATGCATATGCTTCGCCGTCTGTACTGAATTCGTTTCGTGATAACAACTCCATAACATTAATATATATAAAACAAATCAAGTTGAAATTTAAATTGCAACATTTACGCGCCTGCACTTCATCTTCCTCATTCAATTTTTCTGCAAACTAGTAGGGACTTTTACCTACGGTTTTGCACTGTGGCTACATGTCTTGGACCTCCACACCTGCAAATCAACTCCAAAAAATACCAACTAATAATCCAGATCATATAGGTATAGCCTCACGGATCGATTGGAGTCATTAATTTACCATGAAATCGCCTCTAACCGAAAAGCCCCATTCTAAAGGTGATGAACCCTAACAATGGCATATGGCTATTCTTGTCCAAAAACTCAAATCGAAACATCCAGGCACATTATAATCATCACGAACAACAATAATATGCAATCACAACCAGTTAATAACGCATGAATTAATGCGAACGATTCTAAAAAAAATCGGGAAACAAACCGTGAGGGATGACCACGATTTCAGAGGCTCCACACCTTGATAACGCTTGGAAAAGCTTCAGAGAGGGTCTGGGAATACGATTCAATCTTTAAGAGTCTTTGGACTTGCTTCAATCTCCCAAATCGAGTTCACTTTTTTCTTCGAATTTTTTGAGTTTGCTAGGGGTCATGAAGCTGCAGAATCTCGTCCCAGCCTCTCCTAATGCCTTGGCCAAGTTGCATTCTTATAGATGAATGAATTAGGGTAAACAAATTTGCATCAAATCTTTATTGAACCAAAGATTGAAGTTTGTTAAATTTTGGTTTTCAATCTTTCCAAACTTGGCTAATTTGTATATTTTCTCACCAATTTTGTTCTCCATAATTTTTTAATCAAAAATAATGCCTAATTGATGATTAAATATGGTTAAAATACCCCCTCCAACCAAATCTTTGATTATTATTTGATTTACTTGGATTATATCAATTTTTGATGAAATAAAAATTAATATAAAGTCAACTAAAATTCATAAATTCGTGGCATTTGGATTTGGGTTTTGAATAAGAGAAATAATGTGGGCAAATTTTGGGGTATGACAGCTGCCCCTGTTCAATTATCTTAAACCTGAAGATGTAGAGTGGTTTGCATGCCAGTCAGTATCTGAAGGTGGAAGATGATTGAACACTAGAATACCAAGAAATTTGCCCTAGCTGAAGTAGGGACCTTTGTTGGAGATGGGCTTGAAGATGCCATCCAGGTGTATGACGGGGATGGGCTTGAAGATGCCATCCAGTAAATCATGCATTCGATCATGTTTGGAGTGTTTTGAGAGGTAGTTGTTTGAGTATTGATCGGGTCATTACTGTTCGTAGTAAATGAATTAGATCTTTGAGAGTTGATCGTGTCAGTACCATTCGTAATACTTGAATTAGATCTCGGAAAGATGATCGTGTCTACATCGTTCGTGATGATAGAATTAGCTCTCTTGTCGTGTCAGCACCATTCGTAGTAACCGAATTAGACTTTAGAAGCAGGTGATCGTGTCCACACTGTTCGTGATGATGGAATTAGATCTCTGAGATTTGATCGTGTCAGTACCGTTCGTAGTATCTGAATTAGATCTTGGAAAGATGATCGTGTCTACATCGTTCGTGATGATAGAATTAGATTCTTTAGAGGTCGATCGTGTCAGCACCGTTCGTAGTAACCGAATTAGATCTTGGAGAGATAATCGTGTCTACATCGTTCGTGATGATAGAATTAGATTCTCTTGTCGTGTCAGCACCGTTCGTAGTAACTGAATTAGACTGGGAAGGTCAGTGATCGTGTCTACACCGTTCGTGATGATAGAATTAGATCTCTGAAATTTGATCGTGTCAGTACCGTTCGTAGTAACCGAATTAGATCTTTTGTCGTGTCAGTACTGTTCGTAGTAGCTGAATTAGACTTTGAAAGTGATCGTGTCATTACCGTTCGTGGTAAATGAATTAGATCTTCGAGCATTGATCGTGTCAGTACCATTCGTAGTAGCTGAATTAGATCTTGGAAAGTTGGAGATTTCGTTCATTTGTCGGTACCTGTATTCTGAAAAAGGTAAGGTTAATCTTTATGCAATGTCATGATGCATGGGTTATGTAATGAATCCCTCAAAATAAATGAGAGCTTTTGCATGTTATGTATGAGTTCATTATGAGGTAATGTATGCAGTGTATGAACATGTTTATGACATATGATATGTGAATATGATTTATGTTGTCTTTGATTAAGAAAGTAGATCTTTATGTCCTTGTAATTGTACTGTCTGATCTTGTCTTGAAGATGCTCAGCTGGGAATTTATGATTTCTGCTTGGAGATGATCAGTGACTTGATGTTCCCTGATTGGTGATAAAGATATTGATAAATCATGTTGGAGGAGAGCGACAGTGTTGAAGATGTAAACTCTGTTGGGCAGCCATGTCTCTATCGGGAGCGTGTGAAGATATCTTCTTAATGATTACTCTGTGGGGATATGATCTTGTGAACCCGGCTTTATGGGGGAGACATGGGTGAAAGTTGCCCCCAGTATTATGGTAACTACTACTTGATTTAGGACACGTCACTTAAAATGTCAAACTGGACTTGTATAGATTTGCCCCCAGTTAGCAGGAACTTTGGAAAGATTCGCCTTGCGAGGCCTTTATAAGATGTGCACTTTAGGAGACATGCCCCTAGTAATCATATGCCTAATATGATGTCCTATGTTGGTTGAGAAGTAGCTTCAGATTTTCTTGGATGCGTGCCCCTGATTATTTTGGCATCCTTGAGAGGTTCTCGGAATCTTGACTTGATTGCCCCAGATTGTTTGGACAAATAGTTTGAAACCCACTTGAGGTGTATGCCTTTGATTGTTTGGCTTTTGAGAGATTCTTATAATCTTGACTGGATTGCCCCAGATTGGTTGAGCAAAGCATGCCATGCCCCTTGTATACGTAGGATACATTGCTTCTCGGCGTAATCTTGTCTGTCGGGATAACTTTCAGTCATTAGTTGTACCCTGTGCAAGTTCTTTCTGATGCTAACATTTGAAATTATGTAGCAGAATATGTTTAATAATGAATTCATGAGATGCAATGCATACGTTTGTCTTGAGTTTTTGAAAAATGTTAAAACAGGAGATGTAAAAACGTGATGTTTGTAAAAACATGATATTTGTGACGTTTGTAAAAAAATGAAATATCAACTCGGCATTTGTGGTAACCTTAAGGAGTCAGGATACCTTTTTGGTAACAATATGCTTTCGAACTAACCATGCTTCAATTAGGACTTTCAAGGGTTGTAACGCGGCTTGGTTCACGGCTTAAGAAACAAAGGATAAAGGCTCAAAGTTTATTTATACCCACCCCTCTTCGTGATGATCTTCAGTCCTAAACTCAATTTATTCGGCTTATGCACTCAGGTTCCAAGAGACTTTTGGATTTGTACCTTTGATACTGATGATGGTTCACAAGCAAAGAGAGCTTTTGAGATGGCAGTCACTTCTTCCTTTTGGTAGTCACAACTTTGAGTTGTTCAAGAATTTATTGACTTCTTTTTTTCATCTTTTTGATATCCCTAACTTTTGCCTGAACTGTCTCTTTTGAGCTTATAGTCAGCGGGACGCCTTGATTTTTGCCTTAGTCTTCTTTTTATTTTTTTTGACTTAGCAGGCTTTTCTTGGTGTATATGAAAGATATTGACTGCCTTGCTTGATGATTGATGAACCATCATTGGCTTTTGATTGGCATCTCCATCACTTCTTTGAGGCGTGCGGATGAGAGCTTGTGATTGAAACCTTTGTTGAAAGGTGTACTGAATGATTCTTTTAAAATAGAATGCACAACCAAATTAACTGAGAACTACCCTGCCCCAGGTTATGATAAAGGGTTTTAGTACAAAAAAGAAACTTCTACTTCTTAGGCTCAAGGGGGTTGACGAGGGATTAACATCCTTATATCTCCATTGTTTGGGAATTGAACAAATGCCTGTACATCGTCAGCATAGTCCGCTCGAAAGCATATTGTATGAGGTTGCGGTATCGTTTTCGTCATCCTCCCTCAAAAGGTATACAACTTTAGCAGGAGTTGAGTATCACAAAAGCATATGCAGAATAAAGACATAATTTCAAATGAGTGATAACGAAATAATTTATTCAAGACAAACATATGCAATGCGCTGATGATAATTATTAAAACAGTATAATGTCTATCATAATTTGAATGTTTAAACAAACAGAATAGAAATTGCAAATGAAAGTAAAGCTAATGATTGAAGGTTCATCCACTTCAGACATTAGTCAGTCTTGTCGTGACTAGGCATAGGAGCGGTGATCACCACAGGAGTTCTCGGATGGTTGAATTCAATTTCTCCAGCATCGATCATGTCTTGAATCTTGTTTTTCAATGACCAGTAACTATTTGTATCATGACCAGGACTATCAGAGTGATATGCACACCTTGCATTAGGATTATAACGAGAAGAGGAAGTACTAGGATTCCTCGGAGGATCCTTCAAAGTGATTAGCCCTTTCTTCAGCAATTGTTGCAACGCTTCGGCCAGAGTCATATTGATCTTTGTGAATTGGCGCTTAGGTATATCTGACTCGTGTCTTTGTTGTTGAACTGGTGTAGAGATTAGAATTGTCCCCACAGATTGGTTGGGTTCATTGCGACCTTTCCGATTGTACCTAGTATTGGCCATATGAGGTTTCTCAGGTGAATTGAAGTCAATGATCTTGCAATCAATGAGGTCTTGGATCATGTGCTTCAACGGTCCACAATCCTCTGTATCATGACCAGGACTGTTTGAATGATAAGCACATCTTGCATGGTACTTGTACCCAGGAGCGGGATTAGTAGGAAGTGAATATGGAGGCAATAGAGTTATCAAGTTCTGATTGAGCAGTTGTTGCAGAGCTTGAGACAGTGGCATATGTAATGGAGTAAATGACCGCTTAGGCTTGGATCTCTGATTATCTTGACCACCTTGATACTTATATTGATTCTTCTCCTTCTCGATCAGAAGTGCCTTCAATTCTTCTTGCCCCTTGGCCAAGTGAAAAATTATTTTCTGGAACTGGTTATTCTGAGCCTGAAGATTTTTGACTGATTGCTCGAGATTCATGATGCTGAAATAAACAGCGAGGAGGTGAGAAACCTGTGGTAAGAAACCTGTTATGCGATGTTATGAATGCAAATGCAATACTTTCAAGGATCTTTAGGCATTTAGTTAGCAACATTAGAAAATGATTTGACCGCGTCCTTATTTAAAGAAAACTGAACTTTGTCTCTGAACGTCTTTCTTTGAGAATCAAGCTCACCATATCCAGTGGGTCATAGCCTCTGATTCGAGAACTTCTGAATTTGAAGGTACATGGCTAGAGGAAAATAAATCCTCTTGCCCCTTGATAGGTACAGCGTCTCTGAATTGGAAGGTATGTGGCGAGAGGAAAGTAAATCCTCTTGCCCCTTGATAAGAGTTCATTCCTTGATAAGAGCACCTGAAATTGTGCGCCCTAAATCCCTAAGATCCTTGAAAGGGTCAGTTAAATCATGTTATGCTTATGATGTCATGATGTCATGATGTTATGCGAATGCAGTTCGTTGGACTTAGTGCGAGATGGTAAGGAAAAACAAATCCTTTCAACAAAACTTGCGAGGAAATGAAGGTTAGTAGTAAACACAAACAAGTCACACAAGTCACACAATTTTTGGCTTAAGGCTTGCATGGAGTCTGATCAGGAGTCCTTCCCAAGGGTATTTCTATGGATAAGGAGATTTCAGCAACAGGTTCTATAAGTTATCCAGAATTGTCAGCCCTTCTAAAGCACCCTCGAACATGATGCATTCGCACCATGCAATGATACTTTGAGAAATGACCTATCTGAATTGTAGCATCGGGTAGCGACTAGTCCTTAACATTTGTCAAGGGTAGTCCCCCCACTACGTTCCTAAAGGCCAGGATGGGTTAAGGGTAACTAAAGGTCCTTGAGCTCCGGCGCACCCACAGACACATACATAGACCTCCCTCATTTGAGAAAGGTGTGCATATGCTATGGAGTCCTAACTCAAGCGTGAACTTCATACTGACTCATCTCCCACATATGTGAAAGAGGTCCTTATGACTATGCCACTCCTAATCTTAAGGGTTCTTGAATCCGGGAATAGGATTCGTCCTTCAGTTAATTCCCAAAACGCCCCTGAAAAATAAAACAAACAAAGCAAATAATAGAAAACATTTTAAAATGAATCCTAAACCTTTAAGGTAACCCCTCTTAATCGAAATTCTCCCCAGCAGAGTCGCCAGTTCTGTAATACGGTGAACTGACTTTTTAATAATCGGAATGTCGCGGTAAGCAAGAGTCGCCACCGACTTTTATTTTATCCAAACAAATTCAGAAAGGCTAAAAGAAACAGAAAAAAAACCTTTTAAAGAAATCTAAGTTCGGGGGGTAATTTATGCAAAGGGAAGGTGTAAGGCACCCTTTGCATCCATGGTTTTCCATGGGCTCTTAATTGCTTTGCTTGCTCGTTTGTTTTTAGAAAAAGGTAGATGAAAGAAAAAGTGGACTTTAGCTCGTAAATGAGCGTAGCCAGTTTTCGAAGAATTGTGAGAAAGAATATTAAAGATGAGCATTGCAAGGCAATTAGGGGCAATTACCTTAAACTCAGATGATAGGTCTCTTTTTAGCCTTTTAGAATGAAAGGGTCTATCCTTGCCATAAGAGGGCAGGAAGCCTTTCGTTTGGAGGTTGAAGGGTCATCGAAGCATCCTTTGCCATAAGACTGTCCCATGCCATAGAAGGGCAGGTAGTCTAAGGCAAGGATCAGAATAAGCCTTATTCGTAGGCAGCCAGAAGATACCTCAGCCTTTTTCCGTAGGCAACTTCCGAGGGTCGAGGTCATATTTGTGTATCGAAGGCAGCATCATTTAGGGTCGTGACCTTTTTATCGAGGCAACATGGCTGAGGTATCCTCGTATTCGAGGGACTTGGCTTATTCTGCAAAAACACAAGGCAACAGGCAACAAGGCAACAAGCAACAGGCAACAGAGAGAGATTACCCAAAAGTGTGCGTGTGTGCACCAATCACGTGATTCAATTCGGAATATATTATCTTATAATTAAATGGCTCTAATTCAGTTCAAGGTTGCACTCCCTAAATTACTAACCACGCAATAATATAAAGCAATAAAGGGGGCGGAAAATTGTAACCAGCGGATTCCTTATCAGGGTTTGACACAAGTAATAATAAAAGACAAGCAAATATCAGGGTTAGAGTTTAGGGTTACCGATACTCGTGGCTTTGGCAATTTGACAAACCCTGGAAAAGGCAAACAAAATAGGGTGAGTGCATCTATCGGTTCGAAGGCGAACACAGTTGACCCTAAAAATAAGGATATAATGTATTTAAAATAAAATAAACAAAAGTACTTAGCTTGATTTGATCTGATATGGTTAGCGGGAAGCCTCGGGGTTAACCCTGAAAAGGAACAAGGCAGAGAAAAAAAATGAAGGCGGGACAAACCCTAATTCTAAAAATAAACCAAATAGTATTTAAATGAAATTAAATAGAGTACTTAACTTCGTATTTTGGATCAGGCGCGTAATCGGGATTAATCATATTGCTAACCCTGAAAAGACACAGAAAAGAAATAAATTAGTGTATGGGATGATCTTCGTAAACCCTGATTAGGGCACAAGTTAACCACGATTAATAGAATAAAATAAAAAAAACCAAATTAATCAATTATTGGTTTTCAACCTAATTAATTAGATTAAAAAAACAAAATTTCGATTAAATGTCTAATCCTAATATATATTTTTATCGTGATAATTAAGTAAATGATTAAATAATTAATTCAATTCTTTTAATCAAAATAAAAGATATTATTAATATTTAAAAAATATTTATTATTTCTATTTTTATAAAAAAAGAAGAAAATTAGAATAACTTTTATGAATAGGGAGGTATTTTAAAAAGAGTTTTAAACAAAACAATATATAATAAAATAAAAAAAAAGAAGTTGTGTAATTAAAAATAAAGAAAAGATTAAAGAATTCTTAGCTGGTGATCATGTGTAGCGGCCTGCTGAGGGTCTATGGTGTTCTTGTCCCTTCGGAAGCGTGAGATCTGGCGCATCAAGAATCGGACGACTGTGAACAAAGGGTGCACCATGACCCTGTCTAAGGCAAGAGCACTGGATCTGAAATCAACTAAGTAATAAAAATATTGTTACGTCGCTGGGAATCGAACCCGCGACTCTGATGTTACGCATGCATATGCTTCGCCGTCTGTACTGAATTCGTTTCGTGATAACAACTCCATAACATTAATATATATAAAACAAATCAAGTTGAAATTTAAATTGCAACATTTACGCGCCTGCACTTCATCTTCCTCATTCAATTTTTCTGCAAACTAGTAGGGACTTTTACCTACGGTTTTGCACTGTGGCTACATGTCTTGGACCTCCACACCTGCAAATCAACTCCAAAAAATACCAACTAATAATCCAGATCATATAGGTATAGCCTCACGGATCGATTGGAGTCATTAATTTACCATGAAATCGCCTCTAACCGAAAAGCCCCATTCTAAAGGTGATGAACCCTAACAATGGCATATGGCTATTCTTGTCCAAAAACTCAAATCGAAACATCCAGGCACATTATAATCATCACGAACAACAATAATATGCAATCACAACCAGTTAATAACGCATGAATTAATGCGAACGATTCTAAAAAAAATCGGGAAACAAACCGTGAGGGATGACCACGATTTCAGAGGCTCCACACCTTGATAACGCTTGGAAAAGCTTCAGAGAGGGTCTGGGAATACGATTCAATCTTTAAGAGTCTTTGGACTTGCTTCAATCTCCCAAACCGAGTTCACTTTTTTCTTCGAATTTTTTGAGTTTGCTAGGGGTCATGAAGCTGCAGAATCTCGTCCCAGCCTCTCCTAATGCCTTGGCCAAGTTGCATTCTTATAGATGAATGAATTAGGGTAAACAAATTTGCATCAAATCTTTATTGAACCAAAGATTGAAGTTTGTTAAATTTTGGTTTTCAATCTTTCCAAACTTGGCTAATTTGTATATTTTCTCACCAATTTTGTTCTCCATAATTTTTTAATCAAAAATAATGCCTAATTGATGATTAAATATGGTTAAAATACCCCCTCCAACCAAATCTTTGATTATTATTTGATTTACTTGGATTATATCAATTTTTGATGAAATAAAAATTAATATAAAGTCAACTAAAATTCATAAATTCGTGGCATTTGGATTTGGGTTTTGAATAAGAGAAATAATGTGGGCAAATTTTGGGGTATGACAGTGTACTTCTGTACTTGTCTGTTTGAACTTCAATGAAAATCATCTTTTTCTTCCGAGTGTTTCTTTGTGTTTTTATCTGAATCTTTTATGTTTTTGATGATATGACAAAAAGGGGGAGAAATATGTGATAAATGATTTGATTTAATCAGTTGCTTTACTAACAGAACTTGCAAAGTTCTATGCCTTGAGTTGTGTTGTTGCAGGAATCGAAGATTCAAGATCAACATAAGAAGCAACAAGATGAATCAAGTTCTTGGATTCTTGAAGCAAGCTGAGTGCTATGAAGCTTCAGAATCAGAAGCAAGAAGGAAGAATGTTCATATATTCTGATGATAGAATATGATCTGATTCTGAATGTCTATTTGTTCTGATACATTCTATATGGCTTATATGGCTCTGATACATATTATGTGTTCTGAAACATATTTTATGTTCTGATTCATTCATGCTGACTTTTGTCGTTTAGTTTTGTTCTGTAACATTTCAGGATGTAGAGATGCTCTGATGAAGCTCTGGTACATTCAACAATGTTCTGATACAATCTAGCATGAAGTGATGTAAGAAGAAATTCAAGCTCTGAAGCTGTCCCAATGGAAGCAAGAATCAGAAGCTGTGAATGTTCTGAAGATCAAAGGAATTCAAGTTCTGAAGCTGTCCGATGGAAGCAAGAATCAGAAGCTGTGAATGTTCTGAAGATCAAAGAAATTCAAGTTCTGAAGCTGTCCGATGGAAGCAGGAATCAGAAGCTGTGAATGTTCTGAAGATCAAAGAAATTCAAGTTCTGAAGCTATCCGATGGAAGCAGAAATCAGAAGCTGTGAATGTTTTGAGGATCTAAAGAAATTCAATGTTCTGAAGCTGTCCTATGGAAGCAGAAATCAGAAGTCATGAATGTTCTGAAGATCAAGCACTGTGAACGTCTCTACCGAAATAATCAGGGAAGTCTTTTATTTATAAAATTCTTCTAGTATTAATTTCAGGGGGAGATTATTCATCTCAGGGGGAGATTGTCAATCTCAGGGGGAGACATATTCACATGCTTATGCTATAGCTGTGTAATTTGTCTTTAGCCGTCTGCTCTTTCTGATCGCAAATTCATATCATTTATATATGTTTTTGTCATCATCAAAAAGGGGGAGATTGTTAGAACAAGATTTGTTCTGATCAATATTCTTAGTTTTGATGATAACAAGGATATGAATTTTGTGTGAGATAATGTGGTACTCTAATACATTGCAATTTCCCTTTCAGGAAATATATAAAGAGTATGCACAAATCAGCGCTCAGAAGCTTTGTCTCAGAAGGTTCAGCATGCAACATCAGAACATGGTCTGGCAAGACATCAGAAGATGGTCAAGGCAGAATCAGAACATGGGTCTATGGAAGCATCAGAAGAACTTGAGATCAGAAGCAGAAGCACCGAAGTTCTCATGGTATCACGCTCAGAAGCACTTCAAGGTCAGAAGACAAGAAGATGCTATGCACCAAGCTGTTTGACTCTGATGATATTCAAATATTATATACACAAACATCAGATCAGAAGAAAGTACAGGTGGCAGGCTACGCTGACTGGCAAAAGGAACGTTGGAAGCTATTAAAGGCAACGTCAGTAGACACAGCGTGAACAAGGCTCGAGGTAGTTGACAAAAGCGTGAAACATTAAATGCAATGCTGTACGGAATACGCAAAGCATTAAATGCTCCCAACGGTCATCTTCTCAAACGCCTATATAAATGAAGTTCTGATGAGAAGCAAGGTTAAAAAAAAATTCTTGACGAATCCTGAATAAACTTATTCTGAAAAACTTGCTGAAACGCTGTTCAAATTCAAAGCTCAGAAACTTCATCTTCATCAAAGCTCACTACATTGCTGTTGTAATATATTAGTGAGATTAAGCTTAAACGTTAAGAGAAATATCACTGTTGTGATTATAGCTTTTCAGAAGCATTGTAATACTCTTAGAATTGATTACATTAATTTGTAAGTAACTAGAGTGATCAAGTGTTGATCAGGATACTCTAGGAAGTCTTAGCTTGTGTCTAAGCAGTTGTAATTTAGAGTGATCACGTGGTGGTCAGAATACTCTAAGAAAGTCTTAGCTTGTGTCTAAGCATTTGTTCCCGGAGTGATCAGGTTGTGATCAGGATACTCTAGAAGACTTAGTCGCGGACTAAGTGGAAAACCATTGTAATCTGTTGCGATTAGTGGATTAAATCCTCAGGTGAGGTAAATCACTCCGTGGGGGTGGACTGGAGTAGTTTAGTTAACAACGAACCAGGATAAAAATAACTGTGCAAATTGTTTTTATCGTTCAAGTTTTTAGACTACACTTATTCAAACCCCCCCTTTCTAGGTGTTTTTCTATCCTTCACAATCCTGCTCGAGATATTTTGCCAACCAACTATGAATAGAGATTGTTGTGTCTCAATCTGTATTCCAACACTATAATGTTATGTTACAACCAAATTATGTATGTATCTCATTATGCTTATTTTGGATCATTTGGTTCACAAAGTTCCAATCGCTACATAAATCGTCTTCACTATTTCTCAACCAATTCTTCAGTGTGGCATGGGTACATTTAACTCAATTAGTTGTTGTATTTCCAAAGTTTATAATTTGATTGATCCGAGCATAAACAATCTTATCCCTCCCCTAGTCTAGAATTGTACTTTTAACATATTTTAAGAAATTTGGATATTTTTCACACTGCTTCCTGAAAAGTATAACATAATCGACATATAACTTTTTCGTAAAAGAATTTATTATGACATCCAAGAATCCATTATTCTTTCCAGTATCACGTTAGCTTTGACCATTTTTACATTTTCACCCTTTATTTGTTTGGTCCCTACTAAGGGCTTAAGTCTACTTCTCACATTCTTTGTTATGTTATATCTACAAAGTAATGCATATGAAGTAGGAAACACCTTTGCAACCAAATTCATCAGTGTGGTCTCGCGATTGGTGATAATGACCTCCAACGTGCTTTCTTTGTCCTTGAACATTGTCTGACACACTTCTAAAGCCCAAGTAATGTTGTCCGCTTTTTTCGCTTTCCAAAAATGCAAACCTAATGAAATAAGTCTTTTCGTAGAAGTAACACTAGCGGAAGCATGTAATTGCTGGTCTTATACGTTGAATCAATAATGAGTACAATGGCAAATGTGTTGAACAACTTTGTGGAATTCAGATGAGTCCAAAATATATCTCAAATGATTTTTCTGTCCTCGCACACTTGGTACCTAGATTCATAATGGTTATCATCATAAGTTTTAACAATTATTGTATTTCAATTCTATTCCCTTTTATTGCCTTGTTGTTTCAAATACAAACATCATATACTTGCTTGATACTTCAGATATTTTTGGGTCTTTCACGTTTCAAAGTTGCAAGTATATTTTTGGATTGCACCATGTTAAATGTCATGTCATAAACAATTTCCTTCTCTTCAGGCATATGGCGACATGCAATGGGATGACCGGCTAACTTGTGACACATGTCATGATTATGTGTACCATAAGTCACGTTAAATATCCATTTATTATTTTCCAAAAGATATACGTACGTGAAACTTAAAATGACACTCACATCTCCTCGAACCAGTGTCATATTGTTTCAACTTCTGAATAGGAGTTGCGTACTTGCCAATTGTTTCACATCTCAGTGTCACAAGTGTAAGTCTTTTATCTGAACCATTATTTGACCTTTTGATTACAACGTCAAACCCTAATTTCGCAGCCTCTATGCAAATTTATTGGAGCATATGATCACCAACAACAAACTCTTGTTCATTTGTAAATTGGTTGCCAACATCTACCTTGACATCAATATGTATGGCTTTCATATACACAATAGATTTAGGGGACAACATCAGGGTGCACCATATCTAAGGTAAATAATAACAGATAATATTAAAAAATAAACTGACCAAATTGAACTCTGAACCAGTCTAGAAATACACTTTCGGATGGCCTTCAACTAGAATTCAGAAATGTATTTCTAGACTCAACGTTCATTTTTTCAACTCAAAAACATATTAATGGAGATAACAAGGAAGGAAATACATGTACATTACCTTAAATTTCCGTTTCTTTTACTCATTTTGATGTGATAAAACACAATAATGATGTTTTAAAATGCAAAAGTTGATTGAAAATGGAATGGTATTTTTAAGGGTTTTGAGAGAAAAAGGTATTTTAATCATGAGGAAGAAGAACATACAAGGTGGTGTTTTATTAAATTTTTTGCTTGACATTTCTAGAAATGCACTTCCCAAATTGCCACTAACATTCAAAGGTGACATTTTTTCAAATTTTCGCTTCACAAATATGAAAGTGTGCATTCGTATTCGTCATTAAATAAGCAAAATCTTAGATGGGGTCCGAAGATACATTTTCAGATTAATTTTTTTTAAATATGGGTGTGTCTCACTTATGACGTGTTTTGGTGTGAAATGGTTGCGTTCAAAAATGCGTTTTTAAATTTAAAGGAGCATTTTCGAATTTTCGTAAAATGTTTAGGTTTTTTCTTTACCCACCTCCCTATGGGGGTCACCCCCAGCGAAAAACCCCACTTTACCCCTGCTTCGGAAATGCATTTCCGAAATATATTTTTTTCTAAATTTTTCCAGATTTCAGAAGTGCATTTCCGAAAAAAATCCCAAAAATTGAGATTTTGATTAATTCGGAGTTGCATCTCCGAAAAAACAAAAAAAAATCTAAAATAATCTCAAAAATTAATTTTTGGATATTAATTAATTCACATATCATAAATTTGATATAATTTATGAGTAATGAATAATAATAATTATATATTTTGATATAATTTATGAGTTATGAATAATAATTATTATATATTTCTATTCTGATTCATATTTTAAAATTTAAAATAATTTTAATTAAAATAATTAAAATAATTTCACTGTTATAATTTTTTATTTATATATTTATATATTTATAATAATTAGGTTAATTTACAATTTTGGTCCCCCTGTTTTGGGTTTTCCACGATTTTGGTCCCCCTATTTTCTTTTTAAACAGTTTTGGTCCCCCATCCCAATTTTGATGCAACTGTTCATGCACGGACATGCACTGTTCATGTACAGATATGTACTGTTCATGGACAAAATTGGGATGGGGGCCAAAACTGTTTAAAAAGAAAATAGGGGGACCAAAATCGTGAAAAACCTAAAACAGGGGGACCAAAACTGTAATTGAGCTTAATAATTATTATATATTTACAAAAAAAATTAAAAAAATGAGTGTTTTAATTTATATATTTATATAATAATTATAATAATTATTATATATTTATAAAAATTATTATATATTTATATATTTATATATTTATATAATAATTATTATATATTAATTATAAATATATTTATATATTTATATAATTATAAAAATTAAAAAATGAGTGTTTTAATTTATAATAATTATTATATATTTATATATTTCTATTCTGATTCATGATTAAAAATGAGTTATAATTTTTTATTTAGTTTAAAAAAATTAAAAAAAGATTTTGTCTTAATTTTATTTAATGAATAAATTTTATATTTAATTCTATATAATTCAAAATTTACTTATGAAATTAAGATGTTTTTTATTTATATAAGTTAGTAAAATAATTTTTAACTTTAAAATTGTTTAGGAAATTTTGATTCACCTTGATTTTATACCTATTAATTGTATTGATTCACCTTGATTTTAATTTTTTAATAATTTTTTAATAATTATTGAATTCTTTCGGAAGTGTACATCCGAAACATTTCAAGACCAATTTGGTCTTGGAATATTTCGGATATGCATCTCCGAAGACACCCCTCCCAAAAAGGGGTGTTTTCGGAAATGCATCTCCGAAAACCAAAAAGGGGTGTTTTCGGAAATGCATCTCCGAAAACCAAAAAGGGGTGTTTTCGGAAATGCATCTCCGAAAACACATTTTTTTTCGTGTTTTCGGAATTGCATTTTCGAAATAAGACAAATTTTGAAAAAAAAAAAACGTTTCGAAAATGCATTTCCAAAATAAGAGTATTTTGATTTTTCACCACAGGTGACCAAGAAAATAGGGAGGTGGGTAAAGAAATTCTCATTGTTTATCTACCACTTAGGGTGGAAGAAGCATTCTCTTGTATGATTTGAGTTATCTCTGTATATTTTATATAATTAAATAGTTTCTCAAGGTTGAATCATGATTAAATTGAAACTCCTACATATGCCTGAATAATTTAAGCCGACTTTAGTATAAATTATTTCAACAAAAAATAAATTATTTTTTCATCTACTATAAATTATTTTTATTTTAAAGAAATTAAAAACAATATATGATAAATTGCTTCTGTAAAATTTTTCAAACAACACACAAAATACATACTTATAAATAAAATTAAATAAGTCAATTTAAACAAACCGATTCAAATAACAATATATATATATATATATATATATATATATATATATATATATATATATATATATATATATATATATATATATATATATATATATATATATATATATATATATATATATATATATATATAGGGGACGGCTCAAGTGAGAACACTTGGTTATTATGAGAAATGAGAACATTGAATCACGACCATTAAATTTTGATTTTGTTGATTTTAATGGACTTGATTGGTTTCTCTTTATATGATCCTTAATATTTATTTTAAATCAACGTAGAAAGAGAAACCAATCCAGTCCATTAAAATCAACAAAATTAAAATTTAATGGTTGTGATTCATTGTTCTTATTTCTCATAATAACCAAGTGTTCTCACTTGAGTATATATATATATATATATATATATATATATATATATATATATATATATATATATATATATATATATATATATATATATATATATATATATATATATATATATATATATATATATATATATATATATATATATATATATATATATATATATATATATATATATATATATGGGTGATGCACTGACAGTGTAAAAAAGTTTTACAATGTCAACCAATCACGATCATGAATCATGACAGTGTAAAAATTTATATGACATAGCAAAACGATTTGTTTCTATTAGATGACAGTGTAAACTTTTTTACACTGACAGTGCATTACCTTTAACCTATATATATATATATATATATATATATATATATATATATATATATATATATATATATATTTATATATAAAGACATAGACAAGTGTTTTTATACAAATAATAATTAGTTTTAAAAAATTGTAAAATAGAATGAAAGTTGTATTTAATTATTACATCCATATTTTTTTATAAATAACAGATAACATATATGATATTAGTATCTTGTGAGTGCAAAGTTTCTCCATTATTGAATGGAGATACACTTCCTCTCATCCAAAACTTTGATAAAGGGAGCGAAGGTTTCTTTAAGAATCTCAAAAATCATGATTATCTTTATGTGATTCATATAAAAAGAAACAACAATATTGGTTATCTAGTCACACACAAGAGTTATATGGAAATCCTTAGCATTCTTTTTCTGATTGAAGAATGATTACAATTAAATGAAATTAATCACAAATTTGATATCATAGTGACCACAATATTATTCAAATCTTGTATAGATCATAGATGATGGACATATATGTAGGAAAGTGATACTCTATTTAGGACCACTTTGCAATAATTTGACCAAAAACTTTCAACGCTTTTAGGCATTAAGAAAAGGTATGCTGTCTTCGCCATCCACTCATTTTTTCTTTCACTACGCCGTACAAGGGCTTTCACAGCGCTTTTTTTGGCCTTTAACAGCGCTTTAAAGCGCTGCCAAAGCCAGCGCTGGCGTAGGCTACGAAAGCGCTTTTAAAAGCGCTCTGGTAGACCCCCCCTTTAAGAGCGCTTTCCTGGAAAAAGCGCTCTTGTAGGACCCCCTATAAGAGCGCTTTCCTGGAAAAAGCGCTCTGGTAGACCCCCCTTTAAGAGCGCTTCTTAGTAAAAGCGCTGGCAAAGACCAGTAAAAAAGCAAAAAAAATTAAAAAATTACGCAGCATACAAAAGCGCTTTTGGAAAAGCGCTCTGGTAGGCCCCCCTATGAGAGCGCTTTTTCCAGAAAAAGCGCTCTCATAGGGGGGCCTACCAGAGCGCTTTTCCAAAAGCGCTTTTGTATGCTGCGTAATTTTTTAATTTTTTTTGCTTTTTTACTGGTCTTTGCCAGCGCTTTTACTAAGAAGCGCTCTAGTATGTGGACCTTTAAGAGCGCTTTTTAGAAGCGCTGTAGTTGCTAAATGAGGTATTTTTATGTGCAGCCTATAATTTAATCCTCCCAGTCGACCTGTAATGTTTTCGACCTGTAATATTTTCGACCTGTAATATATTTTCGACCTGTAATATATTTTCGACTATATTATTTCAGCCATCAGTAAGACAATATATATACTAATATATACCATTATAATATCCAAAATTATATATATACATCATTACAAAATTATATATATACATCATTACAAAATCAACAATATTATAGTTCAAATCTGCATGAAAAATAGCTTAATATAAAATTGACACAATTCCTCTTTGATTTCTTCTAACTTTAGCTTCGAGTACCCAGCAGCACGGAATTCGTCAAGGTACTATAAAACAAAAACATAATATGAATAATATATTTAGGTAAATGTAATAAATTATATGAAATTATCTTAAGTTATAACTTTATACCGTGGGAGGAATCTCTAATTGATTCGCCTGAATGATTTCTTTCATAAACCTCAATACAAAGTATCCGCAGTCTGAACTGTTACGCTGTAGCGGACACTACATAGAAAAACAAATAAGATTCTATATAAGTTGTCTTGTTTTACCAAGTAGCATAAATATTATAAGCAAATTTGTGAAAAGTAATGTACCTGCACTTCGATCCAGGTGATGTTGTTTGATTTAGTCCGGGATACCTGTGCGTCCCGTTGACTACGGAATACTTGTATTGATCTAATTAACAAATATATAAAAGCATATGTTTAGATCAATCCCACAAATAAGTAAATATATAAATATACACGAATATATATTTAGAACGATCCCACTTACAAATCAACGATTTCCTTCATGGCCGGATAATTGGTCCATTCACCCTTTACCGAATTCAGATAATACACGACTTCCCTTATCGGGTTGATAGCAAGCAGCAACCAGTGTGCTCTATAAATTAAAACAATAGGTTATATGAAAATATTGCTATACACTAAAGAAACAGAGATTAGATGAATAAAGAATGAGAAACTAACCCTACTGGTCGGGTATTATACGCCCAAAGATGCAGACATTCTGTATTGCCGGTGGACATGAATCTATCGACTAAGCGCTGTCTAACAGATTCCGGATCCGAAACAATTTCCATTCCGCTGCAATGGGCGGAAGACACGAACCGGAATCTGTTAGACAATGCAGTCCCGCGCAACACTCTGTCATACAACAACCTTAAATAAAAACATAATAAACATTAGATTCTTTTCATTGAAAAGTGTAAATAAATTATATTGTGGGACTAATTAAATAATATATCGGATGAGTGAATATTACCGGATGTATGAATGCATATTACTGACGCCTAGTTGATCTTGGTTAAAAATCTCTTGCAAGTCATCAATTGTAATATGTGACTTGAACTCAATACCGAAGACACTTTCATCCATATCGATTTCCCGTAAAGCACCATCCTTCATATCGGACATATCAACCATTGTTGCGAGTGTCGCCCGGTATCGAGGCACAAAAGCACCGCCTTTTCTTGCCGCTTGCTTCGGAGGACCACTGGGTGGTACACTACGAACCTGCTGCGTCACTTGTTGTGACTCCCGAGCGGATGCCTAAAAATCATATAAGTTAGGTAAAATATAAAATCATGCATATTTTGATTCAGATTATATATTAACACTTTAAATGTACCTCTTTTAGCGATGCAACAGACTCCTCCTCCTGTAAAATCCCTTTACCCTTAATTGCGGGTTTTATAGGAGCAGTCTAAAAATAAAATGTAAAACATAATTAATAAACGGTTTAGAATTGACATTCGAAAACTAAATGATTCATAATCGTTTTCAATTTACCTCATCACTAATGGTAATGAGCTCCGAGGGCCATGCAACAAACGATCCTATTGCATCTCGCAGCAATGTCGTCTCTGAGACCATGTCAGGTACCGGTAGAATCGCATCACGATCTAATACAACATCCACCGATACTTTCAGGTGTCCATCCGGGAGCGGTCTGTGGTGAAGTAAATCTCCCGAAGTGTTGTGCACTTTTCCCTTGCCAACTAGTCGATAATTCGGTTCCGATAAGTATAGTTGGCAAGATGAAATGCCCTAAACCAAAAGTAAATATAAAGTCATTATCATTAATAAAATAGAACAATTTAAAAGGAAAAAAAATTATAATTACCTCGGGAAATTTCCTTTGATAGTTGATACTAGCCTTATCACTAGTTTCTTTCACCGATGAAGTGTTGCACTTTTCTCTCATATACACTTCTTTATCTCTTTGCAATTCAGAGACTTGTGCTTGCAATTCCGCCAACTTTTGCAACACTTCTTCATTTGAAGGATTTCTTCTCCTAGGACTCTTGTAAAAAGAGGTTGGAGTCACACCATGACCCTTACCCCTCACCCGACCGGGATACTCGGGAGCATCTAGTACTCTACTAAGTACGCTCTCCTCACCGGTGGATGCCGATTGCGACAAGGTCTCCTGTAATTCATTTACATTTAAATAATTATTAGTGGAGATAAAAAGTCATTTATATATTAAAAAACATTTGATTTAATTAAAGACACAGTATTATACTTACACATTCAGTATAAACTCTCTGAACATCGGGATCGACAGCGTGATTCTTGCCCACACGAGCTTCCTTCCACAACACATGTACAGGAAGTGAAGCTTCCTCACTTTTACTCTCCTCCAACTATGCATTGACACAAACGATAAAATCGTCAATTAAAACATGCACATGTAGACAATTAATTAAATCGAATTTCTATTTACTTACAATTTTATCCTCTAAGCGTGCATATCCCAAACGCCCTTTTTTGTATGGATACGCGGGTTTGGATGCTCTCTCCCTATTCGTGGCACTCTTTTTCTGAAAAGCTTCATCTCTTTGCTTTACAAACTCAGCCCAATCTGCTTCATCAATGAAGGTCGCATACTTTGTTGGCCGTCCCGGTGCATCTTTAAGAAATTTTCCATCTTTATCCTTAAGATAGGTGTTTGTCAAAAAACTTTTCCACCCTCTATATCTCTTGCCGGCCAAACTAAGTATGTAGCTTTTACGTTCATCTGGTATCTCAAAAGTCCTCTGCAAAAAAACGTACGCATAGTGTGTTAGTATAAATAATTTAAACAATTTATCGTCAAGATAATAACAACAATTAACCATATATGATATATACCTGAAGCTCTTCCCAAATCGCTTGTTTTTTCTCCTCCAATTCTAAATTTTTCGTTTTCGATTTCCAGGTAGCTATGGAGACCGGAATATGCATACGGACAAGTGTACCAATATAACTTGTCAACTTTGCAGAATTAGGACCAATTGGTTGTTTATCAGAATTCCATTCCAATCGGTATACTAATCCTTGGTCTCTATGTCGTATGATACTCCTCATAATAGTGATGCCTCGTGCAACCTCTTTTGCTTCAGTATCAGGTGGAGCATTTGTATCCGAAGCAACTCTTTCTTGTGAGTTTTCTTGTAAGTTTTCAGGTGGGTTTTCAGGTGGAGCATCTCTATCTGAAGCCATTGAACCTGTACAAAACGAGAATATGCACCAAATTGAATAAAACAAATTAGTCGGACTATGTATACTATTACCTTTATCACTAACGTCTCTTTCTTTTCTTGGTAGGTTTGTGTACTACGCGTCTCTTAACAATGCGGACGGTTGGATTGATCCAAATACCCTCATTATGATCATTTCTAATACAAGATTCATTCTCATTTTGATCGTTTCTTGTACAAGATTCAATGCCAACACCAATATCACCTTGATCTTCAATTTTTTCATCAACTATTTTGTTAGATAAAAGCACTATAGACCATTTCGTACTTGTCGGATCATTGACATAGAACACTTGTTTAGCTTGAGAGGCTAGAATGAAAGGCTCATCTTTGTACCCTACCCTATTGAGATCCACTTGCAAAAATCCTGACTTATCCATTCGTACGCCACTATTATTTTCAACCCACTTGCAACCAAATACAGGAATCTGAAACTTCGCGTAATCAAACACCAAAATGCGCTCGATAACCCCAAAATATGACAAATTTGCAAATTTCGGATTTAAGTCATTCGCACTTGATATGTGCATAGCTTCAGCTACCAAGGTAACACCACTATTTTGCATAGTACTTTTATCATCCTGTTCTTTGGTATAAAATGTGTATCCATTAATTGCGTATGCGCTATAAGAAAGTACAATTACAGATGGACCATAGGCTAAACATCTCAACCTTTCTGTTACTGAAGCAGGATCTGAACGATACTTTGAATAAATATGATCTCTAAACCACGGTATGAAACTTCGATTGTGCTCTCGTACTATCCAGTTCTCATTTCTATTTGGATTTAAATCTCGGAGAACAACTTTGTGCATTTCAACAAACGGCTCAACCTCAATCTCATTGTGCAGAACATACAAGTGCACTTGATCCCGTTCGACCATTGATACTGTCACAACTTTATTTCCAATTAGCCTTTTTCCTTCTTTTTTTTCGACAATATGAGATTTGGGGAGTCCAATTGATTGAACATTTGACAGATATTCAGTACAAAACTCAACCGCTTCTTCAGCAACGTATCGCTCGGCAATACAACCCTCCGGTCGACTTCTGTTTTTCACGTACCCTTTTAATATTTTCATATAACGTTCAGCAGGGTACATCCATCTCATATAAGCTGGTCCGCACAGTTGTGTCTCTTTCACAAGATGAACGACTAGATGAACCATTATGTCAAAAAACGAGGGAGGAAAATACATTTCAAGATCACATAAAGTAACAACTATCTCATTTTGCAATGTTGGTAAGATCGCGGGATCGACCACCTTACTGCAAATAGACCTGAAGAAGAAACACAGCTTAGTTATTGCGCTTCTTACTTTTTCTGGCAGAATAGAACGTATACCTATTGGTAAAAAATGTTCCATTATAACATGGCAATCATGCGTCTTCAAACTCTTTAACTTGAGGTCTTTCATGGACACAAGTCTTCTAATATCTGAAGAGTAGCCTTCTGGAACTTTTACTTCACTGAGGAACTTACACAATGTTTTCTTCTCCTTTCTAGATAGAGTGTAAACAGCAGGTGGCAGATATGTTCGTCTTCCTTTCGTCACGGGCCCCAATTCAGTTCTCATCCCCATGTTTACCATGTCATTCCTTATGTTAACGCCATCCTTAGACTTTCCTTGTATATTGAGTAGCGTACCTATAACGCTGTCAAATACATTTTTTTCAATATGCATAACATCCAGGAAATGTCTTACGTACAACGACTTCCAATATGGAAGTTCAAAGAAAATTGACTTCTTCTTCCACCCACCCTTGACAATTGAATGTGCAAAAGGCTTGCCAAACTGAGTGCTCACATCTTTCACCTTTTCAAAAATTTGATCACCTGACAAAAAAGGCGGGGCTGTACGATGTTCGGCCTCTCCATTGAATGCTTTTCTCCACCCACGGTAGTGATGATTAGAATTTAAGAATCTACGATGGCCGAGAAAGACATTCTTCTGACAAAGCGCCAATCGTGTCGTATCGGTTTCATCTTCACAAACAGGACACGCCTTTTGACCCTTGTTGCTGTACCCGGATAGATTTCCGTATGCTGGAAAATCATTAATTGTTCCAAACAACATCGCCCTCAAGTTGAAACTTTCTTTCCTATACCCATCGTAAACCTCCACACCTCTCTCCCACAAAAACTTTAAATCTTCGATTAAGGGTGCCAAGTATACGTCTATGTCATTCCCTGGTTGTTTAGGCCCAGAAATTAGCATAGATAACATCATGTACTTACGCTTCATACATAGCCACGGAGGTAAGTTATAAATCATAAGAATCACAGGCCATGTGCTATGCGAGATACTTTGAATACCATGCGGGTTCATTCCATCAGTAGACAATGACAACCGAAGGTTTCTTGCTTCTTTTCCAAATTCAGGATATTCAGTATCAACTTTACTCCATTGTGGTGAGTCTGCCGGATGTCGCAACTTTCCATCAATAATTCTTTCATCTGCATGCCAAGTCAAGTGTCTTGAATCGGTCTCACTACGATACATGCGTCTAAATCTCGGAATTATAGGAAAATACCATAAGACTTTAGCAGGAGACAACTTTTTCTTATATCGAGGGGCACCACATTTAGGACACTCATTCAACGCTGCATACTCGTTTCGAAACAAAACGCAATCATTTGGACATGCGTGTATCTTATCATAGCTCATTCCAATAGAAGACAACATCTTTTTGGCTTCGTACGTTCGATTGGGAAGAACATTATCCTCTGGTAGCATATCTTTCATAAGGGCTAATAACTCTGTGAAACTTTTATCCGACCATCCATTGTCCGCCTTTAAGTTGTACAACTTTAACACCGCAGACAATCTTGTGAATTTTGAACAACCATCATACAACGGTTTCTCTGCATCGCTTACCAACCTCTCAAACATTTTGGGACAATCCGCTAGATCTTCTTCCAGCGCTTCTGCAATCTCTTCGACTCGATCACAATCGTATGTGTCTGTGCAATCGTCGTTTGAAGCATACTTCCTATTACACCTCGACCCAGCATTCCCGGTACTTTTCTCACCATGCATTGTCCAACATGTATAACTTCTATCAATTCCAAACCGTAGTAAATGAGATCCCAACTGATTCCCGTCAACCTTACCCCCGGCATAACAGCAACCCAAGCAAGGACACGGCATTCGAAGCGGGTCTTTGGAGTTCGCAACCGCAAACTCAACAAATTCCCATACCCCTTTCTCGTACTCTTTCGACAATCGGTTTGAATTCATCCATGTCTTATCCATGTCTTAATTAAGCTAAACAACAACGGTCAAACTTCCACTCTTCACAAGTAACCCCTATGGCGAATTCAATTCACAAAGTTAGTAAGTACCTCCTATATTAACTCTCTAAACACATAAAACTAATGTGTTTCTGTCAAAACGCAAAGTATAAACGGAATGAATCCGAAGCAATAAAACGTAACATATATAATCACACAATTTCAGACAAATTCATCATAATACCAGTAATTTGAGAAAGAAATTTACCTCGGATGTTACCGAACTCAAGAAAACGCCAAACGTCGAACTAGGCTGGGAAACGATCAAACTTTCACTATACACAAGTTACCCCTATAGCAAATTCACAAAGTTAGTAACCACCAAGACAAAATCGATTGAACAAAGGAAATCAACAATAGTTTGATGTGTGTACATACTCCTAAATATGTAGTACCAGAGTCAATGATACGAGCTCCAAAGAGATCCAAAGTTATCAATCCAGTCAGACCTATACAAGAAATTTAATTCAATGTATGATTATAATAAGAATGGGTGAATAGCTCATGATGCAGTTAATTAAATACACCACTACTAACACTACTAACACAAGACACACGATGCAGTTAATTAAATACACCACTACTAACACGAAGCTATAAAACTTTTTGCTCAAAAGCAAACCTTATGAATCATCCTTGTCTATATACATTAACTCACTCTTGTTTCATTCTTTACCTTCTCTCTTCCTCATTAATTCAACTCTCATAAGGTATATATTATTACTATTATTATATATTATTTATTATTTAATTTCTCTATGTGCTGTCATTCTCATACTTTACAGTACTTGGCATCCTTGAACAAGCCAATTTATTGTACAATATATATATACCATCACTCTCAATCTCATACACACACAACATATATATCATAGAGTTATTATATATAAATAAAAGTATATAATATATATTTTAAAGTAGAAACCAGAGACAAAGATTTGAAGATGGCACAAAGATTTGGTTAACTCAATTCTAATAGAAAAGTCTCATTCTAATACATTAATAAGCTACACTTGTGATACTATTGTTTGATGAAATGCCAAAATTTTGTGATACTCATGGTGCAAGTTTAGCCGTACTATGTTACTATTGTTTGATGAAATGCCAAAATTTTGTGATAAACAGTGGCAAGTCTATTTTGTATTCAGTAACTTCAGAATTTTATCAACACTACAGCCAAAAAACCATGGATTTTTGAATCATGAAAAGCGGAAGTAAATCAACTTAGAATTTAAAAATACCTACTAAGGATTGTGGCATTTCATCAATTATCAACTCAAATCATTTCTTTCAGGCATTTCATCAAACAAGTTGCAGGCAGAAGTTCAATCTTTGATACCAAATAAAATTTTCACTGAAAATTAAACCTAAAACTCACCGGCGGTGGATAAAACGAGTGACGGAGGAGAAGCCGACGGAGGGACGCCGACGGTGGTTGCCGATGGTGGTGGACGGAAGGGTTTCGCGTGCAGTGAGGGTTTGTGGATGAAGAACAGTGGTGGACGGAAGGGTTCTGCAGAAAACGAAAGAGAGAAATGAGAAACAGTAACGCGTGTTTTGGTTTTTAATTTTTAGTAATAAAGGCTACTAAAGCGCTTCTGAAAAGCGCTCTCATAGCCTGGTCTATACCAGCGCTTTTGACAAAAAGCGCTCTCATTAAACACCCCTACCAGAGCGCTTTTGAAAAGCGCTTTCGTTCCCCCCACGTTCCCCCCACCTACCAGAGCGCTTTTGTAAAGCGCTTTCGTACCCCCCACCTACCAGAGCGCTTTTGAAAAGCGCTCTCACAACCCCCCCCTACCAGAGCGCTTCTTAAAAGCGCTTTCATACCCCCCCACTATTAGAGCGCTTTTTTAGCGTGTTTTTTAATTTTGTCTTTAGCGAAGCCTATGCCAGCGCTTTTCCTAAAAGCGCTTTCGTAGGGGTGCTGCTAAAAGCCAAATTTGGCGTAGTGTTTCTATCTAAATTGTAAACTTTCTTTGCCACTACAAGTGCAGATCCAAAAGAAACAAACGTGATAATCACTGCATGCATGAAAGCACTCTCTCGGGTCAAAGATATAATAGAAAGTTTGATAACAATAGTTGAATGTATTTGGTTTAAAATTTGGAGCAAACATATTATTTTTTGTTGACTAATTTTTTTAATATTTAAAATTGAAGGGATAAAGTTGGAAAACCACCTTTCATTTTATTTTTTCTGTTCATTTTAACATATTGATTCATTTTAATATAAGCCGCACGCTACTCTTGGATTTATATATATATATATATATATATATATATATATATATATATATATATATATATATATATATATATATATATATATATATATATAAAAGGAGTAAATTATTATAACTAACTCCAACTCTAGATCATTGATTATTCTCAATCTAATGGTTAAAAATAATAAGTAATAGTTTTCTCTCTCCACATTTAATTACTTATTATTTTTAACCACTAGATTGAAAAGAATCAATGGTCTAGATTTGGAGTAAGTTATAATAACTTACTCCTGGAGTAAATGACCATTGATTATTCTCAATCTAATGGTTATAATTAATGAGTATTATTTCTCTCTCTCTCCACATTTAATTACTTATTAATTTTAACCATTAGATTAAAAAGAATCAATGGTCATGATGAGGAGTAAGTCTTGGTAACTTACTCCTGGAGTAAGAATATCCGTCCTATATATATATATATATATATATATATATATATATATATATATATATATATATATATATATATATATATATATAGAGAGAGAGAGAGAGAGAGAGAGAGAGAGAGGGGATCAAGTTACACTCGCTCGTAACTTCATTTCGAATAAATATTTTTTAAAATCAACCGTTGGATTGAAAATACTATCATGTAGATCATATCTATAAAATTTGAACTTAATCTATAATAATTTATTATGCCATTGCATTACATCAAAATTAACGTTATATGAAAGTTCATTTTGAGGTTAATCTTTGGATATCTTGATGGTATAGTAAATCATTATAGATTAATCTCAAATTTTATAGTTATGATCTATATGATAGTATGTTTCAATCCAACGTTTGATTTTAAAAAATATTTATCCGATGTGAGGTTATTAAGCGAGTGTAACTCGTGGTGTAACTCTTCGGGTGTAATTTGATCCCTCCTCATATATATATATATATATATATATATATATATATATTGTTCTTGTGGAGTTCAATACCAATCAATGTCACGACTCAATAAGATTCGGAGTTTAAAGATCTGAAGTCCAATAAAATCATATATGTTCATATTAATGTACCCCTAATTAATAGAATTGAAGTATAATCTAACTTATCATTACAAAATCGGTTTATAAGGTGAAGGGTGTCATTATATATAAATTTTCTTAGGCTCTATCTTTAATCAATGTGAGACTTGAGTTTCTTCCAATACACCTTCTCATATCCAGCACTATCAACTTTGATGTGTGAATATAAATGGTGAGTGACCCAAATTGTAGGACTTGGTTTTTCAATACACCTACTAACGTCTCTCTACAAAATCAGGTTGTAAGGTGAGGATTGTCACTTTATATAAACCCTTCTTAGATTGTATTTTTTATCAAGGTAGGATTTGGATTTCTTTCAATACTAATGACGTCGGATCATTGATGTATGAGAGCGTAATCTTAAATCCACATTTGTACATTAAAAGAGTGTTCTAGGATCTCAGAGCAAATGTGGAATTGTCTTAGAAAGAGACATGATCCGATAAAATTATTGAAGAGAGACCTTCAAATGACATAACCAATTATATCGTGACATCTATCCATATGAGTGATGGTCATTGATCCAAAGATTCTATACATCCATAAATCCTATAAAATACCATATAAAAGTAGTCACAGGCGTTAAATTAAGGTGTACACAAATTTATAGCCTAAATACCACTCACATCCAATAGTCACTAACTTGAGCGTTAAAGTGTTTGCAGGTACCACACTATCCCGCTCAGAGTGACACACCACAGAGGACCCTAATTTTCTAAGTTGTATGGATTTGTAAATTCACGATCAAGTGAAATATTCCTCTCGTGAAGGAACATTCATGCAGTCTCTTAGAATGACATATATCATTCAACCATCTACTTAAATGTCATAATGGAATACTAGGGAAAAAGTAAGAACTTTAACTCGAAATGCCCACAATTTGTGGCTAGTGAAATCATGAGAAGAAATACCAACCTAGAATATAGCCTCACAGGATCCTCATCTAACCCAAATAATCAGATCCAGCCTCCATTGAAAATTGAGACACGTTCTTCCTCTCCACTAGTCTACTCCATGAAAAAAGGAAACATATCACCTTAGGGCCCTACTCTAAGGGACCAAGCAATAAACAACAAAATAAACATCTTGCTGAGAAACCTGCTCACAAGGGTCAATAGACAGTTTGCAACCCTAGAGTTTCAAAACAAACAACATCGTGAAATTGAGTTTTCAAACTACAACCATTTCCCACCTCACAAATTAAACTCACTGACCTTTTAAAATCAAATAAAGATTTTAACTGGCTAATTCTACGAACCAAACAAGAGATTTTGATAGAATAATCTCCAAAACAAACAAGAGATTTTAGTAGAATAATCTCTAAACCAAAAGAGAGCTTTTAACAAGATGATCTCACAAAGTAAATAGAAATTTTAATCGGCTGATCTCAAGAATCAAATTGATATTTTCACTAGTTAGTCTTAAGAACTAAAGTCCAAATAAAAATTTCCTTTAATAATATTGCAAAAGAGATAATACTCTCTTTAGTAAATGACAATAATTACACACTAACAAATTAACTCTCACAATATTTTTTCACTCTCAAAGCCCTAAGGTAGTTAAGGTGAAGAAATAAAATATGTAGTAGAGGAGAGTAGAAAGTTAGAAAGAATAGGTATATATTTGATTTCTGGTGTAAAATGAAAATAATGAAAAACCCTTTATATATAGGAAAAGAAATAACTCAAAAAGGAAAAGGTCTATGGGATTTTTTAATGAATTAATCGATTAACCCTAAGACTTAATTTATTAATAGCTTCAAAAAGAATGAAACCCTTATCCCAAAGTGAAAATCCTACAACAGTTATGTGAGTTAATCGATTAAGAGTATTTCTAATAGAATAAGGAGTATTTTTCCTTGCTCTAATCGATTAGGACCGTTTTCATTTTGTTTTCGGCTAAGTAAGCCGAAATCTTATCGAAGAATGTAGACTCAGACATAGTCTTCATCTTCATCTTCCCAGCCAGTTGGCCGGATTTGCTGAACTCCTTCGTGGTTATCCTAACCCACTATCTCCCGATCCCATTGGAAACCATTTGGGCGAAGAGTAAGGAAGTACAAGGCGTTCTTTGATGGAGAATTCCCCTGTAGGGTTACAAGGGCCTATGTTAGCAAGGTTTCTATCAAAGTTCCTTCAATCTACATGGTTCACCTCCCCATGTAGTAGCTTTGATTATCTTCAATATTCTCTATAATTCTGTCCTCTCGCCAGATGGCAATCCTTTGGTGCAAGGAAGATGGAATCACCCCCACGCTATGAATCCATTCGCGACTTAGAAATAAGTTGTAGTTGTCTCTTTCTTGAATTACCATGAACATAGTGGGTCTTGTTATTGATCATATCGTTAGATTCACCTGTAACACCCCTAATGTGTGACCCATGTTGTCCTCATAGTTTAAGAGCACCATGTTGTATTGTTTGATACCAGTATTAAACATTCCAATACGCCTTATCATGAACTGTGGCATTAAGTTTATCGTTGCTCCTCCATCAACTAGGATTTTGTTGACTCCTACATTTTCCACTTTTCCTTTTATGAATAGAGGTTTTAAGTGGTTCTTCATTCCTTGGTCAGGACACTTGAAGAACGCATTTTGTTCATCGAAGGCCCCATTGTTCATCACATAATAGCACACAGGTTTATGTTTTGCCATCTCAATTTCATGTGTTTCTTTGTTTTCTTCGACCTCTATCAGTTGGTCGTATTCATATGGCAAAACAAATACGACATTACAATTGATGTTAAGGGAAGACTCACCATCTGATTCGAAATCATCAGTTAACATGTCTTCATCATCAATTTCCTTATATATCCTCCTCTCATTCGTTTTCTCTTTCCTTGGAGAGAAGAACTTTCTCCCTGCCGGTAACTTTTCTTCTATTTTGGCATGTGGAGGAATCTGATTACTGCTTGACTCTCTAACTTCTTTTTCCAACATCTCCCGCTGGTCTTTCTTCACTCTTTGGTGTCTCCTCCATTGAGACCTAGTCATAGGGTTTTTACCTTTGTAGTTATCAGATTTGTATGCTTGATGTTTCGATGTCTAGAACTCCTTCTAGTACGCTATGGATGACCCCCTTCCGAATTCAAAACTTCTCCACTTCTCTTGTTCTAGAACTCTATTCTCGATTGGCCTTACCCATTTATCAGTTGGGGCATTAGAGGATGGTTTGAAGGTCACCCTTCGACTTTCTTTTAGATAAGGGCACTTAGGTCTTCTCGGCACTCCTCTCTTGTCGAACACAAAGGTGCTTTTTGCATCCCTCCAGTGTTCCTTGCTTCTAGCGTACTGGACCCTCTCGAAATTTTCTGAGGCCTTTCGATCATAGATGGCGCTACACCTAGGGCACATGAGGGCCTCTGAATTCTTTTTGTTGCCGCTGACCAAAAAGTCCAAGAGACTTTCGCCTGCTTTGGGGTAAATAACCTTCGTTTGGTCCTCCTCCTTCTGGATGAGCCTTTCAACTTTATTTGTATCAGCATTTCGATTCATATCTACCATGTTGACCTTGAGGCTGGGGTTATCACCAATCTTGACCTCCTTGAACTTGACTCAAATACCCTCAGTGGCCTTCATCATCTCGATACCTGCAGTAGAAACATCAATGGTTTCGACATTATTATCTTTGCTGACGAGGCCTTCAGCAACCTCATTCGCATCGATGACAACATAATCTTCAGTGACACTGTCTTCAGTCACATCCACCATGTTGATAACCGCAGGCTCAACATAGTTTGTGTCAGCAGCGGGCATAGGGTCAGCGTCCACCTTCATTTGAGTCTTGCTTTTGTCGCTGAACCTGAGGCGCCCTTCCTTGATTGCATTTTGAATTAGATCCCTGAAAAGAAAACACAGTGAGGTTTTATGCCCTAAAAATTGTGATATTTGCAAAATCCCATCTTCTTCTCTTGTTCTAACGGAGGAATTTTAGCATCAGGTGGTACTACCATTTGGCCATATTTTACTAATAAATCGAAAATCTCATCACACTTTGTTATGTCGAAGGTATATGCTTTCTTAGGAAATTTGCCGTTCTTTTCGGGTTCGATAGGGTTCTTCCCATTTGACGGTGCCAGCATTTTGCAAGGATAAGGTGGCCCTTGTTTTAATTCAGCCAAATCTATTTCGCCTTCTTCAAAGGCTAAAGGGTCTTCGTAGGTTTCTTGTTCGCCTTCTTCGGCTTTGATATATGCAACCCTTTCTTTATTATGGCATCTACTCGCTCTCCCCTTTTCAGCTTTTATTCGTTCGACTTGTCGTACTCTATCGCCCAATTAGGCCATATCCCTCAAGTAATTGGGATCCAATTTCTTTCTTATGGAGAAGTCCAAACCTCTTGCAGCCATCTCAACCAATTCATGCTCGGACACTTGTGTGAAGCACCTTGCCTTTAACAGGCGGAATCTGTTAAGGTATTCGTCGATATGTTCACTAAACTTCCTTTTTATATTGGCCAATTCACTCAAGCTTATCTTTGATTGACCTATACATTGAATCATTGGGGTCTAGGAGTCGAAGGTTGCCCCTGGATTTATGCAGAAGAAACATTTGGTGTACTTTGCGCGTTTGAAGGCATGGCCATCAAAACTATCGCCTAAGGGATTGCCATCGATATTGTTGATGTGGGAATGGCCGTTGTGCCCTGACTAACAGGTATGGCATCGGTTGTTTTCAGTGCAACCGTGATTCCTCCTATCGGAGGAGGAACTTATTCTTTATTATTGTGGGAGGGTTAACCATCTTCCTATTGTATCTTCTTTTAGGTATTTCTTCGTTGCGGTTGGCTACTTTTCCACTCCTCTATCTCATACAGCAATGTTTAAACGATAGATAGTATAATTACAAAAGACAAGAAAGCACATATAAATTTGTGACTCGAAATTTAGACATTGTCCCGCTGGGCGTGCCAATTTGTTTACGTGGAAATTCGTAAACAAGCACTAACCCTCCAAAATGATTATTTTTCTGGTTGCTCGCAGGATCGACTAGATTGATCCTAGGATATAGTCTAAGTTTCAAGATTTTGATGTTGGTATTGTGTTCATTTTTGGTTTGGTTGGTGTATAATTTGTAAGTAAAATAGAATATATTGAAAAGGTATAAAATAAAGTACAGAAATGTTAAAGGTTTATGATTCAAAAAGGTAAATAAAAATAAAAAGACTTTACTGAAGATAAGTATAAACTGATAAAAGACAATGCAATTTGATTTAAATTAATTGGTAATTCATACGTACATTCTCAGCACTCGTTTCTCGATACGCTTTGATACTTTGAGTATGATTGAGTTTTGTACAGATTTGAACACGCTTAAAATCTAACGCTAAGATTCTAATTCATACTAAATCCACCCTAACATTCTATGCCTAACGGAATGCCACGTTTTCCGTTTGCAGGCCTTTCAAATTCTAAGGCTTCCACGCGTCTTTTTTGGATAAGACAGACCATTTGAATTTAAATCTTCCTTCGCTCAAGGCGCCAAACTCAACCAACGTGGCTGTTGAAGCTTATTCTCTGAAAGTTCCAAAATATTCTGAGTCTTTTATCCTTGTCTTTGAAGATATATGCTTTAGTAACATTTCGACAACATAAAAAATCACTTCATATAAATCGATGCTTCAAATAGCCTTCAAATGCTAGATTTCACATCTCTCTTCAAAATATCTTCTTTCAATAATCTTCTCTTTGTCCGTCGAAATTCCCAGCTAACACTACGTCAAATCAAAATGCCAATGTAGTTATATGAAGAGTTTTGTGTAGCCAAGAAGACAAGGAATTCAACCAAGCGCGACTTGCCAATGAAGTCTATTGAAGGCAATAGGTAAAATGTTGTTTTGTTTTATTCTTCATCCCAAAACTGATTTATAAAGAGAGAATACAATTAATTACAATTAATTCTCTCCTTAATAAAAAATAGAGAAATGGATGATGCACTGACATTGTAAAATAGTTTTACACTGTCAACCAATCACAACCATGTATCCAATTACATCACACTTTTATTTTAAAAACTTTTTAATGACAAGGCAGATTGTTGGTTTTCTATTGGATAACAGTATAAAACTATTTTACATTGTCAGTGCATATCCATTAAACCCTAGAAAATAAAGGAAATTAATCATACATAATGGAATTGTCTAGAAAACAATAAAATAGGGAAATAAAGATTGATGTATTTTTCAAAAAAGTTAAATCAAAAGTTGAAGATTGTTCACTCAGATGTATGTGAGTAATTTGAAGTAAAGTCAATAGGAGGTAAATGATATTTTATAAACTTCATAGATGAATTGAAATAATATATGTATATTTACTTGAAGGAGAAGAAAATTTAAGTATTCATAAATTTCAAGAGATTCAAGTTGTTGGTTGAAAAATAGGCTAAATGTGACATCAAGAAGTTGATAACTGATGAGGTGGTCAATATACCTTAACTGAATATGCCCAATTATGTGAGAAATAAATAATTAAGCATGAGATCATAGCACATTATAAATCAAAACACAAAGGCATTCCTGAAATAAAGAATAAGATCATATTAAACATAAAAATAAGCATGCTCTAGGCAAGAAAATTGTCAAACCATTTCTAGAGAGAGGAAAAATATCATCAGTATATGTCCAAAAAATAATTTAATAAACAAAACACCATATGAAGCATGGATATGCCTTAAACCAAGTGTTGGGCACTTCAAGACCTTTAGGCTCACTATGCTACAGGAATGTGCCTAAGCAACTCAAAAGAAAACTAAATGATAGAAGTCAAGTTATGATTCTAACTGGCGATCCCTCACCACATGCATACAAATTATTCTCATTAAATATGCATGAAAATAAATCAGTTCCCACCGCCCATCCCGAATTTAAAGGAGAAAAATTGATTTAACTGAGGGCGGAGGCGGGTGCGGGGAAAACCTGATTTTTAATTACGGGGGAACGGGGTGTAATACCCGAGTAAGGATCCACTCCATTTCTTAAACTCCATTTCTTTTCTATTACTATAGTTTTGTGTGTATATTAAACGTATTTCTAAGACATGTGACACATATTTACTATTTATTTAACTTTATGCACACAAAACTATAGTAATGGACCCTCAATTTCTTTTTAGGAAATGGAGTGGATCCTTACTCGTAATACCCACCCTAGCCCCATCATAGCCTATTAAATTAATTGTATTATCTTTATTCTTAATAATTTTACTATTTATTTACTTTTCTTAATCGTAAAGATAACAAAATTATTGAAATTATTATTTATTTTTGAAAAAATTGATTAAATAAAAATAATTAAGCATTATCATTTTTATTAAAATGAACAGATGTTTAATTTAATTATTGAATTTTGTTATTATGGAAAAAATATGCATTTTAAAAAAATTACAGTTTTTACGGGTGTGGGTGCGGGAAAACCCGTCCTCTGTTGGGGGCGAGGGTGGGTGGTCATTTGATATCCTTGACTAGGGGCGGGGATGGTAATGGTTAAAACTGCCTATCACCGAATGCGAATAATGTGATGATAAGTATAGATATGTAATTTGATGAGAGAAAAGGATGTAATTGGTTGAAAGTTTTAAACAATTCAACGCAAAATGACGAAGGCTCAAAATATAACAACATTACTTTATAATATGACCAAGTAAATGAAATATGAATAAACTCAAGAGGTGAGAAGATCAACAAGGGTCATAATCCAATCAGTTAGGTTAACTAACTATGAAATACTTCCTAATCAAGCCATATGTGAAAATGGTAAGCTTATTGAAGAAGCGATAATAGCTGAATGTGAGCCAACTGACCTCAATCAAGCCCTGAAAGGAAAATTTTGGCAAGAAGACATGACAAAATAACTCAAGTAAATATAGAAGAATCACACTTATGAGTTTGTCAATCATTTAAGCAAGAAAGCCATAGATATAAAATGGCTCTACAAGCTGAAACCCAGACTAAATTGTGAGATAACCAAACACAAAGCAAGGTCAATAGCAAAGGGTTTTCTTCAAAGGTTTGACATTGATTTCAATGAGGTATATGCACCAATTTCTAAAATTAAAAAAATGAGAATTATGGTGTCCATTGCAGCATACAAAGGATGAAAGATACATCAGTTAGATGTGAGGTCATATTTTCTCGATTGGCCACCAGAGAAGGAGGTTTATGTTAACATGAATCAAATTGAAGAATGACTCAATTGATGAAATTTTAGATAGAATCTTGTACAAACAAATCATAAGATCACTATGATACCTGTGCAACACTACATGTGATTTTTCCAAAGTGTTGGCTTGGTGAGAAAATTCATGGAGAAGCTAAGAACATTTTATCTACTAGCAACTAAAAGAATCCTAAAATACAATAAAGGCACGACAAACCATGGAGTACTCATGCCAAATCATTAGAATTATAGAAGGGAAGCTAACTCATATGGTTATTTTAACTTGAATTGGTAAAGAGATCAAGATGACCAGAAAAGTACACTTGGTTACTTGTTTATGATTGGAGAAGCTCTAATCTCATGGAGCTCAAAGAAGCAAGGGATAATGCCCTAACATCATGTAAAGAAGAGTATGTTGTAGCCTCTTATGCAGTCTGCCAAGCATTATGGATTGAATTGATAATTATAAGAAATGAAATTTAGTAGATTGTGAAGATCAAGTTATTGGTAGACAACAAATCAACAATTGATTTGACTAATCATCCAATGAGAAATGGAAGAAGTAAGAAAATCGAAAGAAAATATCATTTCTTTAGAGATCAAAATAACAAAGATAGATTGGAGATTGAATATTACAAAACAAAGTTGCAACTTGCAAATATTCTAACTAAGTTGTTGAAGAGAGTAAAATTTGATGGTCTAAAGAAATTGATGAGAACGAGAAGATTAGACAACATGAGTTAGGAGGAGTATTATGATGTAGTTCTATTTTAAAAGGTAGAAATTAGTTATAAGGTGGACAGACAATAATAACTAACTTCATATGTGATTAGTACAAATTTCATCTGTGGTTACTACTAGTTACATATGTGCTTAGTACATACTAACTAACTATAAATTAGTTAGTTAGTTAATAGTATGATCATATATAAAAATATGTAAAACATGTTTGTAAAAACAACTAAATAGATAAATTGAAAAGCAAACTTTAATTTCATTTTAACTCTCTCTAATTACATTTATTTTCTTTATACTCATCACCTTGTATTATAAGTTATCTCAACACGTCTATCCTATATCTATTCCATCTCAACACTTCTATCCTAATCTATTCTGTCACCATTAACGACCCTCGATATTTCACATTAGTGATATAATTCCTCACCTATTTGATCTACTTCGCACATATTTATGAAAGAAAACCATTGTGCAGATAAATTAGCTAACTTAAGTTTAAAGGTTAATAGTTTTACTTGGTGGAATGAGATTCACTCAAATATTTTATTGGACTTCAACAGAAACAAGTTAGATTTACCATATTATAGAATTAGATAGATTTGAGATCAGATTTTTTGCCCTCCTTATTTTCTATGTATTTTCTCTTTAGGTTTTGTTTGCGAGTTTGGAGGGGAGGAGAAGACTTTCGAAAATGAAAATTTAAAAAATATAGAAAAACATTTGACATTTTTTTAAAAAATGATTTTGTTTAGAATGATAAAAGAGTCATCATCATTACTATATTTTTAATTTTCATAATACTAACAACCTAAAAGATATTTGAAAATTTTATGTAAGCCCTCCAAAACCCTTCTTCAATTCAATTTTTGAGTTCCCCATATTAGGGGATTTTTGGTGTTATGAATAAAATCAAATCCTCCAAAACCCTCATATCTAAAATCTTTCTATTCTCTTCACTCAATCTTTCCTATTTTTTAAAATATTTCCCTCCAACTCACAAACAAAGCCTTAATCTCATGGGGTGAGTTTCTTTTTATTTATAAAAAAAGCTCACCCTAAAATTTTGCGGATATCAATACTCAACACTACCTTCTCACTTTTGCCTTTCATCTTACTTTTTATATGGTAGAGAATTTCTAGAAGCATAATTCTATTAGAGATAGATTTTTTCTCTCTACATTTTAGATGCTTTCAGTTAAGGGGTAAATAAATGGATTAGGATCCTCTCCTACTTTTTGTCTCATGTTTCCATTCAGCTCTCATCTCAACCATTTGTCTCATGTTTCCATTCAGCTCTCATCTCAACCATTCATTTATTATATGTTGTTTCTTTTTGTGTTTTTTATTTTTTTCAATAATAGCCTACCAACCATTAAATTGAAAAAGGAGAGATGACAGCCTCAAAAAGGCAGTAGAGGATCCATATTCTAAATAAATGTATATAGCTATTACTTATAATAATAAATGTACATAAATTACAAATCATAGATGAAATAATTGAATTCAAAGCATCTAAGTTAATGCCACCTTTCTTAAAGTGAGTTGTTACCCTCCATGAAATGTGCTTGCTTGGATTGGATTTCCATAGCTCAACTTTCTCTTTTTTTTCTTCTTCTTCTTGTCTTTAACCTTTCTATTTTCTTCTTCTAGTCATTGTGTTCTTGTTTCTATGAGAAGGATTATGATAATTTAATATTCGACTAATAAATAAATAAATAAAAAATTATACAAATTAAAATTTGAATATGAGTTATCACAAGCAAAATATTTTTAACAGAAGTTGGTTAATCAATTTGACTCAATCACTTACTTGCCTTTAAAGTTTTCAAGCTTTTAAACAAAGAATAAAATTTAAAATATTAAATTAAGAGTTCATATCAAATATTCTCATAAATTTATTAAGTTGTAATAAATAATTGTTCTCGGGGCTTAAAATGGAGAAGCACAATCATCAGTCTAAAATCACTTCATCAAACACTAAATGTACAATATAATCATGCTCTAGAACTTCTTATTTGATTCACGACATAGACTATTACTGTATACCGTTATATGTCATTAAACAGTCTCGCACATTCCACGCTAAAATGACAGAGAACATTTATAATCATCTCTCATAAATAAGACATCTTGTATGAAATGTACAATATAATCATGCTCTAGAGCTCCATATGGATCCATGACAAACTATTACTGCATTTAAATGTCATTAGACAGTCTCGCACATTCCACGCTAAAATGGTATAGAACATCTATAACCATCTCTCCTAAATAAGACATCACCTATGAAATCTAAGGTGCTCTATAAATAATAACACACATTACTCCTATTTTTTAAATAAAATTAAACATTAAAATAATAATGGCTTAATTACAGTTTCGGTCCCCCTATTTTTTCAGATACACGAATTTGGTCCCCCTATTTTAAATTTAAACAGTTTTTGTCCCCCGATTTTCAATTTAAACAATTTTGGCCCCCTCTCATAATTTTGCACTTAAAATTAACGTTATTTTTACTTTTTAAATGATAAATTAATTGTAAAATATGACAAATCATCGTATATAAACCTATTATTGAACTTTGTAGATAAAAATATAACTCAAAAATTAAAAAATCTCATCGATTTTCTTTGAAAAAACATGAAAGGAGACTAAAACTGTATAATTTTAAAATAGGGGGACCAAAACTGTTTGAATTTAAAATAGAGGGATTAATTTCGTGAATTTGACAAAATAGGGGGACCAAAACTGTAATTTAGCAAATAATAATTTTACAGCATCTCCACACAGTTGTCGAAAATCTCTCCACCGCATCAAAACCCTACTTATAGTTTCACCACACATTTCTACTTTCTTATCGGAATGTTAAGCGAAACTGTAACAAATTGCCTATCTACATCTAATACTACCTTCATTAAAAAATACTAAATATTTGAATCTCAAAATTTTAAAATGTTTCAATATTGACAGAGTTTGTTAAATATCTTTCTCATGAGTGTGCTTATTATATCATCGGTTGACAAAACTAAATTATTTCCTTGAAGTTTAAGAATTCTGTACATGTTCTTTCTTATTTGAAAATTCTAGAATACGGCCCAACATCATCAAATGCGCGTCCAAGCCGTAGTGTGGGCCGCGTCGATATTCACGTTACACGTGACTTAATGAAGTGGATTTCATTATTTCAATTTCAAGATTAAGAAGTATCTCGATTATTTTTATGGAACACTGACTTTTTTTTTTTTTACGAAGAGAGAATATTTATTGATAGATAAACTAAGAAAAGTATAAATATATGAAATGAATATAATTTTATTTTCGTAAATATCAAATAGAATAAATTTAATTCAATTTTAATAAAATAAAAATATTTTATTCATCTCTAACAATTTTACGATGACTCAATATTTTTTTACGCGTAATTCAAATATTAAAAATGAAAATCACAATCAATTAATATTGTTTCTTCAAAAAATATAACAATAAAAACAAATTATATAATCAAAAGTTTTAAAATAAAACAAAATAACCAAGTTAAATTCACAGAAGGGATTCCCAAGTCTAAAATACAGTTTAAAAGGAAGAAACAAAAAAAAAGTATAATACATACATAATTTATTTTATAACGAGTAAATTCTTGAATTTAAATAAAATAAATACATAACTATATTTATGACAAAGGTGTTAACTAGCAAAAATATAAAAAAGAATTAATATCTAAAGAAAAGTTCTAAACCACCAAAAAGTGATAAATCTAAACTAAATTACATGAAAAATAAAATATTTTCAATGATTATCCTAATAAAATAAGAATACTAAACCAATAAACTTTAAATGAATGATGATGCTCTTCTTTAAAAATAAAGAAGATATCCAGTAAAAATTGATAAAGTCCAAAATACTCTTTTTTTTTCAAAAAAGAAAAAATATATTCACAAAAATAGATAAAGTCTACAATTAAACATATCTTATTTGAAAAAATGGCTTTGATTCATTTAGATAGGCCTAAAACAAATTATTATATTTTATTGGTGAATGCAGATTATTATTATTATTATTATTATTATTATTATTATTATTATTATTATTATTATTATTATATTATTATTATTATTATTATTATTATTATTATATTATTATATATCCTTGAAAAATTAACCGTAAATGTAAGTTTAAATAAAAATTACTATATTTATTATATATTTTACATATATCTCAAATTAATAATATTTTATCTTTGAATATAAAAATTTATACATAAATATTAGTTAAATAATTCCTTAATTACACTACCATTTTTTAAAATATAAATGAAAAATGATAATTGAAAAAGACTGTACAACAATATTTTTTGGTGAATTTAAATTACTAATATAGGTCCTCCATTTTAGGAGGGTACTAGTACACTCTATCAATTGAGAAGCAGTGCAATATATTAAAAGTTTTTTATAAAACAAATGAAAAAATATAATATAAATATATCTTCTAAACAATTTAAGGTATAGTTGAATTTTACCTTAATTAGCATATTAATTCATCTAAATTTTAATTCATTTAACATTTAAAGCAGATAGAATAATTTCCAAAAAAAAATTATAATAAATACCTAACCGCCTCTCAGTTTCCCAAAGAAATAGTAGGATATTATCAACAACAAAAAAACTAAAAACAAATTAGTAGTAACTGATAAAATAATAAACTAATAAGTTAGCAAATTTGTTTTACGCGTAAATAGTAGGAGTACCAACCAGGAAGTTTCTTCTACTATTATTTTCTCAAATATAAATACCTTATGTTATAGTACATCGTATAAATATCCAAATATCACAAAATTTATTATCACCCAAAAATCATTCATCAAAATCTCTCAAATCTCTTTGATCTCTCTGTTGATGACCATGGAATACAGAACCCTAGAACTCAACATAATTTCTGCAAAAGATCTCAAAGATGTTAATCTCTTCTCCAAGATGGACGTATACGCTGTCGTTTCAATCACCGGCGATCCTCTCAACCCACAAACCGCCACTACCCACATCCACCGTAACGGCGGAACAAACCCTACCTGGAATTTCCCTGTCAAATTCACCGTCAATGATTCTCTCGCTAATCAGAATCGTCTATCTATTGAAATCAAACTCATCTCCGATCGTAAGGTTGCCGGAGATACCGTGATCGGTACGGTTCATATGCCGCTCAAGGAGCTTCTTGATAACCCTTCCGGAGATTCTTTAAGGCAGGTTAGTTATCAGGTTAGGACAAGCTCAGGGAAATCGAAGGGGACGTTGAATCTCTCCTACAAATTTGGCGAACATGTCGGAGCTCCGGCGATTAAGTCGGAGGTGAAAAGTGAAAAGGTGAAAGGGAAACATGAATCGGAACCAGTGATGGCTTATCCTCCACCTGGAGTGGCGGCAGGGTCTAGTTCTGTTCCGTATGGCACACCCTATCCTCCACCGCCACAAACTGCTGGATATGGATATCCACCACCGGCAGCAGCAGCAGCTTACGGTGGATATCCACCTGCTCAACAGGGTTATGGATATCCACCACCACAACAGGGTTACGGATATCCACCGCAACAACAACCGGGTTACGGGTACCCACCGCAACAACAACCGGGTTATGGATATGCAGGGGCACAGAAGCCAAAGAAGAATAAATTTGGGATGGGTTTGGGAGCAGGGTTGCTTGGAGGTGCATTAGGAGGGATGTTGATTGGTGATATGGTTTCTGATGCTGGTGCTTATGATGCTGGATATGATGATGGCTTTGATGCTGGTGGTTTTGATGGTGGTTTTGATTTTTAATTTCTTAAGGATTATTTTGTTTTGGTATATGTTTTTTGTTTTTATTTGAGGTTGCTTTTTGGTGTTTCAAATTGAAGCTAACTTGATGTATATTTAGCTTTTTAAATATGAATATACTTTTCATTTTCATGTTTGTGACATCTAATTTAGTCTTGTATGTTTTCTTTTATCTTTTAATAGTGTCTCCATCCTTTAGCAGAGTTATCAAATTTTTAGATATTTTAATCTTGGTAATTCTGTGGAAGAAAGAAGTTTTCTTGTCCCCTTCAAGATACTAAGTGGCTCTAGATTTTCAATTAAAATTAGATCTAAGTTAAAGCTTTTACTAACTTAACTTATACATGTTTTTTTTAAACTTGAAGTTCAGTAGTGATTCCTCCAGCTTGAATCAGTCTTGAATGTTGGTTAAATGATCAGTTTAAGTTTTGACAAAATTGTGCATATCACAAAAAATCTCTTTGTTCCATATTCTAAGATTGAATTTAAGAAGTTGAAGTTTCTTGTTCAGAATATACATAGGACAATCCACTAATGGAGTATTCCAACATTTGGCTATGAACTCCTTGCAAACCTCATGTAATGTCCATATTTTGTGTAATGTGAATAGGGACATAAATCTATTAGAACTAAATTGGTTTCAAACAAGAATAGGAAGTGGCCAGACCTTAACTTTGGCAAAATTGACATAAATACATTGGCACTTGCAATTTACCAACTTTGAGAGAAGAGAAAAAAACTCTATTTAACCTCCTTTATCAAGCCATCTCCAAATCTCCCATTAGACCAAGTAAATAATGCACTATTGGTTAGGAGTTCAATAAATTATTTTGATCTAACCAAAAAGAGATTTCTTGAATTGAGGTTCCTTTGAGTATGTTTCCTCTCTATGATTATGAGAGCCAATGATAGAATTGTTAAAGTCCCTCATGAAACTCCAAGGCATATAATCCAAACCCTGCAAAGTAGAAAGATCATTCCAAATCAATCTCCTTTTAAAATGGCATGTTGATGCATATATAACAACAAATGTAAGTTTTTGAGAATTTTGATCCACAAACATTGAAATAAACTGATCTACGATGGATATAACTTGAGGGTTAAGAAAATTATTGCATAAGCACAAGAGATTAGGAAGAAGATTTGGCCTAGATTTTATAATAAAAAACTTTAGGCCCAAATAGTAAAAAAATTCTTAAAGAGAAAATGGTATCAGCTTTAAAGATTGAAGATACTATTACCCAGTTGAGAAATCAATTCTATTTTATCCCCCTTAAGAAGATTATGGAAGAAGGATAAATTAGTTATAGCCTCCTCAATAATGCGTGGAAGCCGAGAAAAGAAAATGTCTAATATTTTTATGAAGGGAGTCACCTCCCTAGAAACATTACCCTCATTGAGACGAGTAGTGTTGGAGAAACCTCGGCTTGGGGAGATCGTTGTTCCTCATTCCGGGATTTCTTTTTCGAAACCAATGGTGAGGTTGGTTGCTTCATTGTTAAAATAGTTGCAACATGCGCAAACTGATCCACCACGAGCACAAGAGTCGAAGCTTCTACAGTTGGGGTAGGAAAAGGGGATGGGGCAGGAGTGGTAGCCAACAAAAAAATTAGGGAAAAAAAGAAGCCCCAATATTCACCATGGTCCGAATACCTTGAGCATTGGCAAGCCTATAGAACATGCCTAACTTACTTATCTTATTCATGCTATACGCAAAATGCAGTCATGTATTTAAAAAAAGCATGGAGACTCCCTTCTCACCAAAGATCTTCCACATCTCGTCAAGATTAACTGTATTTAAGATAACATTGGTATCAATTCGCCTTTTCTTCACATCATTAGAAGGCACCTCACCAGGGCCGAACTTGTCCTCATAGCCATGCCCTTGAAACTAGGATGCATTTCCTACTTTTATTGTCACCTCGTACGGAGAAAGAGAACACAGTTTGGTACGGTAAGAGTAAGTAGACCAAATAAAATGGAGTTTGGACCAATCACTACTACAAATAAGACATCTTACCTCGGATGCAAAATGAATTTTACTCTGATTACACAAGCGAGGTATCGAAGGGCATTGTGAAAAGTGCGCCACTTAACCTTTCGGTTAATGCTAAACCAACGGGTAATGTGTATAGTGGTCACTGCTCAATCTCCAGTGATATCATTCTTGGAATTTCTAAATGGCAAACAAATTTCCCCTCGATTTTGAAAATAATCGACGGGTTAAAATAGTTTTTCCCCTCAGTTTTGACATATAACCGACGAGTTAAGTATAATTGAGTTTATTATATCAATGGGGATTTCTTATTCCACCAAACCCTAAATGAAAATATAATCTTGAAAATTGATTTAGAAAATGATAATTCGAAAAACTAAGTTATGTTTGAAAAACAACTTACACTAATCAAAAGCTTTTTGGCATCTTTCACCTCATTACTATTTTCCCTCTTTATTTTATGGTTAAGATCTCTATATGTTTCAAGTTTTTCATTCAAAATTTTCTCCTCTACTAATTCATTCTTCAAAGCATAAAATTTGATGTTTTACAAAATGAAAAAGGAGTTGAACGAAAACTGGGTGGATACAGAAAAAATTTAATAATAAAAAAAGAGAGAGGAATAATGAGTTGAAAGATTCCAAAAAACTATGATTAATATAACTTGGTTTTCAAATATAACTTAGTTTTATCTATTATCATTTAGTAAATCACTTTAAAAATTTATATATTCAAAAAAGGGTTAGTGAAACAAGCAATCCACGTTAGATATAATAAACTCAAATGTTACATAGACTTGAGGAAAGCTGTACAAATAATCACCAAAACATCAATCTTGACTTAACAATAACAATTAATAATAGTTTAATAAAATGAGGACAACAACATAAACAATATGACAACCACATAAACAAAATGACAACATAAACATTATTACAACATAAACAATCAAATAATCTAATTATCTTTCAACAAAATAACAACAACATAAATAATAAATCTATAACATCAATCTTAGTTTTACAAAAACAATCAATATCATTTTAACCAGCAACATCAATCAAAGTTTAAACCTCTAGGGTTTCTTGTCTAAACATCAAAAACAACAAACAATAAAAAACTCAAGAATAAACAACGATAATAAAGCAACAAAAATTATGTAAAATAAGAAGTGATGTTAGACGTACCAGATTTGTGAAGAAGATGTAAAAATAATAATTTGGGTTTTCTATTTTGGCAATTATAGAACGAGAGCCCTAAACACATATCATATTTGTATTGAGGATGATATTTGTTTAGAGCTATGTTGCTTAGAAGTCACATTATCGAACAAGAGCCCTAACATATGCAATAGAAATAATACCAGCAGGATGAAAATGAAGTGAGACTAGTACAAGGATGGCGTAGCTTGTGTTTATAAAATAAATCTTTCTGAACTAATTGATCGAAAGTCATTTTGCCTTATGTCAGTAAGTGATCAGAAATGCGTTTGACACAGAAGGTTATGTCATGCTAATTGGAGATTAATCTCTAAACTTTACAAGTTAAAAGTTGTTAAAGGGCTGCCAAATCTTGATTATCATTCTGATGCTCTTTGCGGAGCATGTCAAGTAGGCAAGATTAATAAAACTTATTTTAAATCTAAAAAACTTTGTCTCTACCTCTAGACCCTTATAATTGCTTCATATTGATTTGTTTGGTCCTGTTGGGACTGCTTCAATCAATGGGAAGAAATATGGATTAGTCATTGTTGATGAATACATCAGATGGACTTGAGTTAAATTCTTTATAACTAAGGATGAATCATATGAGGTATTTAGCATCTTCTGCACACAAATACAATCTGAAAAGGAATCAAAGATTTTAAAAGTTAGAAGTGATCATGGTGGTGAGTTTGAAAATGAGTTATTTGGTGAAAAACATGGAATTATCCATAAGTTCTCTTCTCCTAGAACTCCACAGAAAAATGGAGTTGTAGAAAGAAAGAACAGGTCTTCGCAAGAAATGGCTAGAACCATGATCCATGACAATCATCTTCTAAAATACTTGTGGGAAAAATTTGTTAATACATATTATTATGTTCATAACAGGATCTATATTAGACCAATTCTGAACAAAGCATCATATGAAGTAATTAAAGGAAGAAATCCAATCATATCTTATTTTCATTAGTTTGATTGTACATGTTACATTGTGAACAATAAACTCTGTCTGGAGAAATTTGATGCCAAATTTCAGAAGGGTATATTTTTAGGATACTCTAAACGCTCTAAGGCATACAAAGTGTAAAACTCTGAAACCAGAATGGTGAAAGAGTTTATACATGTCAAATTTAATGACAAAGAGCCTGACTATAATATGTCAGCGCATGTTGAAAATTTTATAGATATTCAAGTTTCTGAAGATCATCTTGAAGCTGAATCTTCAGAAGCTAGGGGCTCAGAAGCTGGTGAACCAAAAACTGACCCAACCTCTGAAGCTCACCTAGAAGCTTCAAATTTTGAAGAAGCCCAAGATGGTTCAGAAGCTTTAACTCAACCCAAGAAGTCTTTCAAGTATAAAGCTTCTCATTTAGTAGAGCTAATAATTGAGAATAAATATGATCCCTTAAGAACTACATCAACATTCAGAAATGATAATTCTATGCTAGGATTTATCTCCTTAACTGAGCCAACTTGTGTTGATGAGGCTTTATTAGATGATGGGTGGATTATAGCTATGAAAGAAGAGCTAAATTAGTTCCATAGAAAGGATGCTTGGGATATGGTACATAAACCAAGTCATAAGAACATTATTGGAATAAAATGGGTGTTTATAAACAAACTTAATAAGAAAGGATAAGTGGTAAGAAACAAGGTTAGACTTGTAGCTCAAGGTTACAGTCAGCATGAAGTATATATTTCTCTAAAACCTTTGCACCAGTTGCAAGGTTAGAAGCAATCAAAATTCGTCTCTCTTATACTATTAATCATAATATTGTTTTATATCAAATAGATGTTAAGACTGCATTCTTAAATGGAAATATTTTAGAAGAAGTGTAAGTCAAACAATCTCCTGGGTTTTAGGATCCAATTCATATATATATTTTACTCAAACAAGCTTGAAGAGCTTGGTATGAGAGATTGAGTAATTTCTTGTTAGAAAATGGTTTTCAAAAAGGTCAGATTAACATTACACTATTCAGAAAGAATATGAAGAAGGATATCTTAATTGTCCAAGTTTATGTAGATGACATAATTTTTGGTTATACTAATGCCTCTCTTTACAAGGAATTTTTCGAGACTATGCATGTTGAATTTGAAATGAGCAAGATGGGAGAATTAAAATTCTTGCATGGAGTCCAAATCAATCAAGGCAAAAATGGAATTTATGTACATTAGTCTAAGTACACAAAGGAGCCTTTGAAGAAGTTTAATCTCTAAGATTGTAAGATTATGGCAACTCCTATGTATCCGACCTGCAGTCCGAACAAGGAGGAAAAGTACCAAGGTGGATCAAAAGCTGTATAGAGGGATGATTGGTTTCTTGCTTTAACTCATAGTTTATAGACATGATATATTATACAATGTTTACTTGTGTGCAAGATTTTAATCAGATCCTAGAGAAGCTCATTTATCTACATCTAAGAGAATCTTTAGATATATGAAAGGAACAACTAATCTAGGATTTCTTTATAAAAATTCCCTATATTATAATCTAGTTGGATTCTATGATGATGACTATGTTGGGGATAAAATTGAAAGAAAATCCACTAGTGGAAACTGTCAACTCATAAGTTAAAACCTAATATCCTGGGCTAATAAAAGACAAGAAACTATTGTTGTCTATAGATTTGTGGAAATAGTATTCCTACCATTTGTGATAATACTGCTTATATTTGTTTAACAAAGAATCCAATTCAATATTCTAGAACCAAGCACATTGAAATAAAATATCATTTTATTAGAGATTATGCTCAGAAGAGTGTAATAGATATTCAATTCATTGATACTGATTATCAATGGGGTGACATGTTTACCAAAACCTTAGCCATTGAAAGATTTAATTTTATCAAAAATAATATGAACATGGTTTTTATTAAAGAATAGTGCTTGCTTCTGAATAGAGTATCAAAGTATGGGAATTTGCCTCTGATGAAAAGTGGCTTTTGAGAGACTTCAAACTCTGAGACTCAGAAGTGGATTATTTTCCTCTGATAGCATTTAAGTGGAAAAACTTTTTTATTCTTCTGACATCTGTCCCACTTAAAACTCCATGTGTCTGATGATTGTCTTGCTTGTGTAGTAGCCGTGTGGGTAGAGTCTAAGGGTAATGATGTGAACTCTCTTATTTAATTTTTGTGTATAATCTCCCATGTCATTTCTTTTGAAACTTTTTTATTGTTTGATTTAGTCCTTTGACTATTGTGTGTATTATCTGTTGGATTTTTATCCTTCATATTTATGCTTGCTCATACAATGAGCTATATTATTTGGGAATTATCATGCTCCCTGGTTAAATAAAATTTAGTCTTGCTATATCTTAGTCATTTCTCTTTATTTGTTTAATTTTTTTGGCTGAATTGGTTGAAAAATATTATGAAACTTCTCCTTTAGTGGATCATTCAAAGGCAGTATGTGAAAAAAGTATAACATGCGAATGAAAATGAACTAATTTTTCATTAATATGGAATGATTACAAGACTCAGAATACAACACATGCATTACAACAACTTATATTATTCAGTCTTGATCGTCATTCTAACCTCATGCCCAAAGGAAGTTCCCCTAGTCAATATCCCACTCTTCCTCAGCATCTGAATCAAAGTAGAAACATTCAACTAGAGCTTTCTTCATCTTGAGACTCTTCTTCTTTCCTGCCACTAAAGCTCTTCTTACCTTTGGTGATCCAATAAAAGTGCTAGCTTCTTTGGAAGACTTTATTCTTTCATACTTCTGAGAACAACCTCTTTTCAAAGTTGTGGTCTTATTGACGATGCTGGTTCTGGAATTCTCAACTGTTTTATTTATTTTGTTTGAAGAAAAGTGTGTTAGAGGGTTGTGACTTTTCTTTAATTGATATCATACTTTTATAGTGGATCTTGAGTATACATTATTTGTTGTTTGGATGCTTGAGCACCAATGACAATAGACGCATGCTATACTCTAGGTCTACTAGCTATTGATTTAATCTTTGACTACTGTTGTTTCCAATACATGCTCAGCTGAAAGGATAATGTTTGACCTTTTTGAGAAATGAAGAAATATTCTCAACCAATCTAGCCATTTTTTCAGATCTTTGAAACTTGTTTTCTCTTTTAATATCTTTTTGGGGAATCATAAAGACTATTTTATTATTATTTTTATCCAGATTTTAAAATTCCCAAACATGATATTTTTTTTATCTTTAGTGCCATAGTTTCTCTCTTTATTTTTTTTGTTGATGACAAAAAGGGGAGAAAATCACAGGAGTATTTAAAGAGGATACAATAATTTTGAATGCTTTTAAATGCACCTGAACCCATAACATGAACTTATTCTTTTGTGTGTTTAAATATGAAGATTATTTCTTTGTGCTATCAAGATACGTTTAAATAACTTGGATAGGACTTAAGGGGGCCTTATGAAACTTAACATTTAGACTATTAGACTCAGGGGGAGCTTACAAACCTTAGACCCTGATGTTATCAAGTTAGTTAAACTGACCAACCATTATTCTTAAATACTTTTGTTTGTCATCATCAAAAAGAGGGGAGATTATGAGAACAAATTTTTTCATATCCCTTGGATTTTGATGATAACAAAGTACTTGAAGAGAAAATGGGTATACTAACATATGTTCAAGTTTGTAGGATCATAACCTTAAAAATCAACTTGGTTTTGACCTTGATAAGAGCATATGAAGAGAAGCTATATGACTCAAATTCTGAAGGATCAGAATCTGATGACTCATCACTTGGCATCTAAATTTCTGGTGACAACTCGGGATTTAAAAACTTGGGTTAAAGGTACTCAACTTTTGATCTGTACTCTGTCTCCAAAGTAGATGTATCTTGTCCAAGCCATATTACGGAGAAAGTTTACTAGAGTTTCTTAGTGCAAGGCTCAAAGAAAGTTGACATGACCTCTTAAGTCTACTCCAACATCTTGGTAGATACCGAGTATCAGAAATACACCTTGGGTAAAGTTTTTACACAGAGGTTTAAGATCATAACAGGGTCAACTTCCAATGTCTCTCTTGGAACTGCTTGTCAACAAAGTTCATTTATGCAAGTTATCTTTAAATGTCTCTTTTCCGCCTATATAAAAGGAGTTGAAGATTTGAAGGAAGATAACTAACCATCTAACAAGAAGAACAGTGAACACGAAATTGAGCTAAAGTTATTATAACTGTTTACTGCACAAGTTCTTGAGACTTCTTATCTTTGTATATCATAGAAATCGTAAGTGGTTAAGAAACTTTGTGTGTGTGCGTTATATCACTTTTATACTTCTGATTTTACATCAAGTATATTTGTTGTCTATTCTTCTAGACTATTTGCTTAAAGTATTGGAAGTCTGTTGCTAGTATGCTTCAGTAGTGGAAGCCTCTTACCTGTGTGCTTAAGCATAAGCCTCTTGCCAGTGTGATTGAGAAGTTGAAATATTATAGTGAAAATCTCTTGTTGGATCAAGGGACTGGACTGCTCTCAGTTTATGGGAGTAACCATGATAAATTTGTTGCTTCTGAATCTTATTCATCATAACTCACCTTGTTCCAGTGGGATTAGCATTAAATACAAGATCATCATAACTTAGTCTCAATGGTGTTCACAAAAATTGGGGAAAGCCAACTTATTTGTCCCAAAGATCATCCTCAAATTCTACTTTTCAAAATCTCGTGAATTGGGAGACAAAGGTGGATGTTGCGACTACTGTAAATTCTAAAGCATGTGATAACTATGATTCAAGAAAGGAACAAAATGAAATTGATCCAGAAAAGAAAATTCAGAAAATGGAGATTGAGATGCGACGGTGAAAGATAAACACATGATAGCTATGATTCAAGAAAGCAACATAATGAAATTGATCCAAAAATGGCGATTGAGATGCGACTGTAAAAGATGATGATTCAACTTTGAAAGATTTGAGCGAAATATTGGGGATCGAGGAGAGATGAACAAAAGGGGTTAGGGTTCTTGAGTAGAGATGATGGTAAACCTGAAAACTTAAATGAAGAAGTGTTTTATTTTTTCAGAATTTAAAAACCTTAAATAAGCTGATAAATATAAAAAACATTTATTAAATGTATTTTTTAATTAAATATTGGTGTAATTTTAAAAAAAGTGAGACTTATTGACATGGCACCATAGTCATAGTGTCACGTCATAAATGAAGAGGACACATATGCAAAATTGGAGAAGGACCACAAAATTCCCAAACTAAGTAAAATTAAGGGATCAAAAAATTGGGTTTTGTAATAGGGAGACACAAAATTTAAAATCTCCAAAATAGAGGGACCAAAAATGCATTTAAATAAAAAAAAAGTCACTATTTTCTAAAATATTTTCAATTTCACATTTTAAAATTCATTTTGAGAGAAGAACTTTTATAATTTTTTGACAATAAAATGTTCAAAGGATGAGCCTTTTTAGGTAGGGGTGGCAAAATGGAGCGTGGTTCGCCGGATCGACCCGCACACCCATCATAAATTGACGGTTTGGGTTAGAATTTCGGGCCCGCAGCCTATCAAAGTCTGCCTCGCCAAAATCCACCGTCTGCCAAAGTCCGTCCTGCCTTAAGCCCACTCCTTTTTTAGTTAATTCTAGTAATTCTAATTATTGATGGTTTTATTTTATACATTTATTTGTGAATATATGATATTTTTTAAGTAAAGTTTGTCTAAAAGATGTTTTATAAAAATTATTCTAAAAATAAGTGAAAAATTTAAGTGAAAGGTAAAAAAAGTTATTAATTTATTAAAAAATAAAGAAAAAAATAGGCGAGCAAGTCCGCCACCCGCCAACCCGCCACTTTGACGAGACAGACTTAATTTTTATTCCTATTAACACTTGACGGACTTGTCTGTTCCTCTCTTTTTTAGCGGACTAAAGACGGGGCAAGACGGGCGGCCTATTTTGTCACTCCTAAAAGATTATTATTATTGTTATTTATTTATTAAAAAAATATTGAGTTATAAATATCAACAACATATTTACTTTAATTTTATAAATATATTATTATTATTATTATTATTATTATTTGAAAAAAATTGTGGAAGTAGTTAAATCTTCCTTATATATTTCCTTAATCTCTTTCTTTAAATACTTGATAATATAATTCATAAATAAAAAAACCAATCTTGTAACACGATGTGAGAAGAATCTTCTATAATGCATATTGGATTACACCGATTGCAAATTGAACTACTCTCTTGTGGGCTAAAAAGAGGGTACAAAAGCCCAGAAAAATTGCGCATCCAGGGAATCGAACCCTGGTCAGTACCGTGGGAGGGTACTATGATACCACTACACCAGATGCGCTTGATGTGTACAATTCTCGTTTTAAGATACATATTATGATACGACACTATCCTGCGTATCAATATTTTTTTATGATGAAGAGGAAAACAAAACCCAACCACGGTGTAGAAATTAATAGCATCAAACAAAAACCTGCAAAAAGAGAAGATGGCACAATGGATTGCATCTTATGCGAAATTGTAAACATATTACCTTTTCTATTTATGCAGTTTCTTTTAATGTAACATTATACAAAAATGATAATGTAGTTTAATCACAATAAAAATTTCAGCTTTAAGTTAATAACTACAGACAAAAAGTTTGATTTTTTGTTTATGTTTTTCCATCACTAGACATTCTATTCCTGGAAACAATATGATGTTCATTAAACAATTGATGCATTTCAAATTTTGAACACAAATTATCTTGTTGTTTAAGTACTGAATATTACAAAACTTGTTTAATATTTATTACACCTTCATGTCTCTTCATTTTCAAATTGTGAGTATATTTGGAAGAGCCATGTTGATTCTTCATCAACAATTTTCTTCTTTTTCACCATCCAAACTATTGATAATAGGATGGAATGCTAACTTACGATCCAAATTAAAATTTTAATTATGTACACCTCAGAACATATTAGATTTTCAAATATTTGTCAATTAAGTTTTTGGAAGTCATGTGTAGGTAAGTCTTGATTCAACTATGAAAAAAAATTAAAAATCATACTCAATCATCGTTTAACAAAGATAAATATTTTATGAGATCCTATTTAATTATGATTTAACCATAAAAAAATTTGGGTCTTGTGTGGTAGACAGTCTTACACGTCCTCAAAGACGGCCCTACACGACCCTATTTTTTGAGGAGTTCGGGAGAGTCGGAAGCATCAATGGAATCTATACTCCAGAACCATAAGAGAGAAAGACACCACATCTCAACCCAAAACCTTAAAGTGTTAGGTAAATAAGTCATCTCTCTTATATATTCAATATTTTAATCATTTATAGGTAATATGAGACTTTAATTGCTCACTCTTCTTTTCTATCAATATCAGAATTATATCTCTTAATAACTATTCCTAAATTTAACTTAACATCTACCACACATACTCGTTTAAACATATAATCACGAAATGTAAAAATATGTTTTGTGATAAAATCTTTTTCAACATCAACTTTAGCGAAATTGGGTTCAGGAACATCCGACCAACCAACCTCTAATACATTAATAACAAAGGGCTTGAATCCATAAGCTCTTAATTGAAAGAGAGAGGTGCTACCACTAGACCAATTAAACAATTTTGATTTCTTTCTAAACTTAAATTTATCAATTAGAAAGTACATTTTTTTAATATTTCATATTTTCATTATATTTTTTATATGTAAATTATTGTATATTTTATATTTTATAATATTATATTATTCTATTATGTTATTGATTTTTTAGTTTTTAAACGTGAGATTTAAATGTGAAATTTAAATAACATAAATGTGAATTAAAAATATTTTGTAAATTAGAATTTTCCATTAAATAATTTTTAATTAATAGACTAAAATTCTAAAATTAGAAATGATGTTTATGAATTAGAAATAATGTCCTTGTGAATTAAATAATTCTGAAAATTCTAATTTACAAAATATTTTAAATTCACATTTATTATTTAAATTTCACAGTTAAACGAAATAATTTAATATTATTAAATATAAAATATACAATAATTTATAAATAAAAAATAAAAATATGAAATATAGAAAAGATGTACTAATTAATACATTTAAGTTAAAAATAAATCAAAACAAATTTATTGATCCAGTGATAACACCCCTCTCATTTGACAAAGTTAATTTAACAAAATAAAAAATTTACAGAAAAGTAAATTAATTATGTCTATATGATAGGGGTCAAAAATGTTAATAATTTTTATTTTATTTTTTACAGGAACCAATGTCTAAGGTGTCATTCCATAAAGTCATTCCCCATTAGAGAACTTATCCTACATTCCTTATGTTTAGTACTTTATTCTCAAGTAAATATCTTAATCCCCAAATATAATATTTTTTAAACAAAGTTTGGTACGAATCTTACAAATGCATAAACAAGCAAATCATTCTCGGTTAGCGTTAATCACACTGCTTCCTTCACACACAAAATCCCCCACCCATCATTTCCCTCCCCATTTAGAAAATATCTAATTTAATGTTCTTGTTTGTGATTACTTTAACTACTAATAGCATGGAGAATAGATTCATATGTATAAACTATTGGCGGTCATTTAAAGTATCATAATTAATGGTGGAAGAATTGTATTATTTTATGTCATGCCAGCTTAGAGAATTTGAGATTTTGTAAAAAGATTTTAACTTATTATTTAATATATGAGATTCTAGTTTCAAAGGAATGACTGAATATAGTATGACAAGGCATCACATATGACAGATCTCCAAACATGCACTTATCTTTTTTTAAAATAAGATGAATAAGGTATTTTACAAGTATTCTTTGAGGATGATAATTAAATCAAATCTGTACTACTCTATATCTCTCTGTACTATAAATTATTGTAAAAGAAAAATACTATAGAAGATTAAAGATAGTGCACTTAGTACTAATATTTTAAAATAGTTTTTCATTATCATTTAATAGAAATTTAGTAATCGACCATATCATCAACAACGTAATTTTAGAATATAATTGTGATTTGGTGGGTGTTACCTTGAATAATATAATTGTGATTTGACGGGTGTTATCTTGAATTTACAACCAGACGTTGAGGATTATGATCTTAAAGGATATGACTTACTAAGGATGTGTTTGTTTGAAGGATTAAAATTATAATCTTTGGAATACTATTTCTGGGAATTTTATTTCCATTTATGTGTTTGGTGACTAATATAATTTCCTGAGAATATTTATGAAATATATTTAATTTAATTTTGGGTTAAATAGTTTTCACCCCTTGCAATAGTAGCGTGTTTTGATTTTCCCCCCTATTAATTTTTTTTGTCTTAACCCCTTAACAAAAAAAGATTCCACAATGAAAAACTTTATGGAGCCAGATTCTTTGGATATTGCATACGTGGACAGAATGTAGAAGGTGATGTGGCTTTGGGTGACACGCTGGCATCTTGTAGGATATAATTTATTCATATCCTGAATCCCCCCTTGGAAATTTAGGGTTCTTCATTCTGGAAAAGTTGCAATGGGGAAGAAGAAGCGTGCTTCCAAGAAGGCGCTGCCACCGTCAAAGCCATCGGAAAACCCGTCAAAGTCCAAGCAAGGGAAGAAAACAAAAAAGGATGCAGAGAAGCACGAAGAAGATGGAACATCCGTTCATGATGATCAGGTATGTTTAGCTATGTTTTGGTACCTTTCGTGATGATTAGGGTTAAAGTTGGGTTTTTAATGTATTTTCATATGATTTCAGTCAAATGATATGTTCAAAGCTGTAACCCAATTTGGTGGTGAGTTTGTGCTTCTGAACAACGGTGATACGATTTACAGAGGGGGTCTGTCGTCGTTAGTTTCGGAACTCCGTTTAGAAGAGTTTACAATGGATAGTATACATAGGTTGGTGATGGGTTGGGGTTACCGGGAAGGGACATATAGAATCTGGACTCTAATTCGTGAAATATCTGAAGATTATTTTCAGATTAGAAAGGATGAGGATTGTTATGACTTTGCTGCATATAGTTGTGCTAATCTAATAGATGGGGAACTTTTCATAGAGCATGATGTTGATGATTTGGGAGCATCAGTTACTTCTCCTAGGTGTGTCAATGAGGTTGTTGAGATGGAAGGAAGTGATGAAGATGTTGTTGAAGGTTTAGGTGACAGTGAAGATGAGAGGGCCACTGCAATTCTTGATGGTTTTGAAGGGATTGATATAGGTTTACCAATGAAGGAGACCCCAAAAGGTCTTGAGTTTATTAGTGAGCCTAAAGAGAAAAAGTGTGAGGAAGATGAGTATATTAGTGATGAGTTGGAAAGTTCTGATCCAGATTTATCAGATAGTGAGAAGGGTAAAGTCCAAAAATTTGAAAAGTTTAGAAAGGACCATTTAAATAAGGATTTTAAATTTCAGCGGGGTATGCAATTCAACTCCCTAGATGAATTTAGATATGCCATACGTGAATGGTCAGTATTAAATGGGAGAGAAATAACTTTTACCAAAAATGAAAGTGATAGGTTAAGGGTAGTGTGCAGGGCCAATTGTGGGTTTTTAATGCTTTGCTCCAAAGTGGACCATAAGAGGACTTTTGCTATAAAAACCATAGTAGACAAACACACATGTGCTAGGGTATTAGACAACACATCTGCAAATTCAAGGTGGGTGGCTAAGGCGGTTTTGAATAAGATGCAAAGCTCACAAAATGTTAGAATCACTGATATTATACAAGATCTGAGGCAAAATTACTCAGCTGGAATTACTATGGCTAGGGCGTGGAAAGCAAAACTCATAGCCAAGAAGATGTTGGAGGGAGATGCTGATAGGCAGTATGCAATATTGAGGTGTTATGCTGCAGAATTGCATAGAGCCAGCACTGGAAACACTCTATCAATCACTGTTGAAAGGCCAAATCCAACCATCCCAACAAGATTTGGTTCTTTTTATTTCTGCTTTGAAGGATGTAAAAAGGGGTTTATAAATGGTTGTAGGCCTTTTGTTGGTGTGGATGGCTGCCACTTGAAAACCAAGTATGGTGGTCAGTTGCTAATTGCTGTAGGGAGGGACCCTAATGATCAGTATTTTCCACTTGCTTTTGGGGTGGTTGAGACTGAAACAAAAGAAAGCTGGAAATGGTTTTTGGAACTGTTGATGAATGATGTGGGCCATAGTAACAAATATGTCTTTATATCAGACCAACAAAAGGTATGTGTTAATGATTTAAGTTACAATTACTTGTTGCAGTGTTTGATGAATATGTTTAATGTATTGTGTGACTAATGGTTGCAATATTTCAGGGTCTCATTGTAGTGTTTGAAGAGATGTTTGAAAGGATTGAGCACAGACTTTGCTTAAGGCATTTATATGCTAATTTCAAAAAAAAATTGGAGGAGGTGCCCTAATTAGAGATCTCATGATGGAAGCTGCAAAATCCACATACTACCAAGGTTGGCTTCAGAAGATGAATGAGTTAAAGTTGGTAGATCCTAATGCCTGGACATGGTTAATGGGTGTTCCTCCAAAGGCCTGGTGTAATCATGCTTTCATCCATCAAGCTATTTTGAGTGTTAGAGACAAACCTATTTTGACAATGTGTGAGTGGATTAGGAAGTATTTGATGAATAGGTGTTCTGCCTCATCCATCAAGCTGAAAAAATGGCCTCATAAAGTAATGCCAATTCCTAGGAAAAGGCTTGGTAAAGAGGTCATGCTTAGTGGGCATTGGTTGCCCACTTGGGCAATGGATGAGACTTTTGAGGTGAATCATTCCTATAATAGTCAGAAGTTTGTAGTTAACATTTCTAAGAGATCTTGTAGTTGTAATTTCTAGGAGCTGGTTGGTATCCCTTGTAGACATGATATTGCTGCTCTAGGTTTCAGACAACAAAATCCAGAAGATTTTGTAGACCATTGTTACCACAGGGACAAGTATGCCATATGTTATAGTTTTGCTATAAGTCCAATAAATGGTGAAGAAATATGGCCTGAAGTACAATCTGATCCAGTAATGCCCCCTATGTACAAGAGAGGTCCTGGCAGGCCTAAAAAATTAAGGATTAGAGAGTATGGAGAAGATGGTGCAAGGAGGAGGAGATTGCCAGGTGTGTCTTATAGGTGTACTAAATGTGACAAGTTTGGTCACAATGCTCAAACTTGCAAAAGCACAACTCAAGATCCCAATGCACTAAAGAGAAAGGTATGTCTACTATTCTTAACATTACAAAGTGTATTGTTAACATGTATGTTGAATTAACAAATTTTGTATTTGACTGATGTAGAGGAAAGTGAAAGTGGAAGTTCAATCTGGTACAACTCAGGAAATTACACAAACTGAAGTTCAAACTCAAGGGCTAGGTGAAGGGCAAGCTGAAGGGCAATTGATAGGGCAAGCTGAAGAGCAAGCTGATGGGCAAGCTGAAGGGCAAGGTGATGGGCAAGGTGAAGGGCAAGGTGAAGGGCAAACTAACATGCACAAGACCCTGCAGAGAATGGATCAACACAAGTAAACACTGATTTTTTTGGAGACATCACTGATGAACTGCTATCAAGCCTTCCAGACATTAACTCTACCCAATGTTCTTTTGTGAATGACAATGCACAAAGAAAAGGTAAGAAGCATATCAAAATGAGGACAAGTGAAAGACAGAAATTGTTCTGGTTTAAGAAACCAATCATAGGGCCAGGTGCTAATCCAGATCAACCATTGTCTTTAACTGATGAAGAGAATGATGGTGACTCAAAGCGTGGAAAGAATAAATTAAAGAAGAAGTTTTAAGTCATTAACTGCTGCTATGTCCTAGTTATGTAATTTGCTAGTGAACATTTGTATTTTAGTTATGTTTGATGTTGGTACAATGGTGTAATACGGTGAACTGACTTTTTATCGAAATGTTGCGGATAGCAAGAGTCGCCACCGACTTTTATTTTATCCAATTGGAAAGGCTAAAAGAACAGGAAAGACCTTTTGAAAGATTTTGAGTTCGGGGGGTAAGTTATACAAAGGGAAGGTGTAAGGCACCCTTTGTATCCATGGTTATCCATGGGCTCTTAATTGCTTAGCTCACTTTGTTTGAAATGTTTGATTTGTTGGAAAAGATTCATTTAAGGACTTTAGCTTGTAAATAAGCGTAGCCTTGTTTTGAAATTGTTTTGGAAAGAGAGGTGTAAAAAGCAATTTGATTTTGAATTGATTGTGAGCAAGCAATTACTAGCTACCTACCCTAAGTTTGTCTTTCTTGTTTTTTAAGTCTTTCGTTTGAAAGGGTCTATCCATACCATGAGAGGGTAGGAAGTCTTTCAATTGGATGTGCGGGTCATCGAAGGGTCATCGAGAGTAATCGTTTGCCATAAGACTGTCCCTGCCATAAAGAGGGCAGGTAGTCTAAGGGAAGGATATAATAGTCATTTTATCTGTTTAGGCATCATGCGAGGATACCTTAGCAACTTGGGACAATCATCCTTTATCGAGGCAACTTCGAGGGACTAGATGATTTTTAATCTCTGTAGCCAACCTTGCTTTAGGTATCCTCGGAACCGAGGGACTTGACTATTTAGTACAATTTAGAGGCAACAGGCAACAGTAATAAGGCAACAAGAGGGATTACCCTAAAGGTGTCTGTGTGCACCAATCACGTGATTGTGTTCAGATAATATTCATCTTATAGTTAGTTATCTACTTCTGTTAAAGGCTTGCACTCCCTAAGATTACTAACCACGCAGTTTAAAATTGCAGAAATTAAAAGGCAGAAAATAAATTCCTACGCTATTACAATAAACACCTGCGGGATGGGGAAATTGAAACAGAAAATAAAATAAAATAAATGAATAATTAATTTAATTTATCTTGAGCCTTGATCTTCCTCGAACCTCCGATCCCCTGAAAATTAAAAGAAAAATGATAGGGTGAATGTATTATCAATTCAGGGATCAGGTACGGTTAATCCTAATCAATAAAAATAATAATAACAATAATAAAAAGGATAAAGGACACTTAGCTTCGATTGATGAAGGTTGACGGGCAAAGGTTTGCCTTGAGCATTGACTCTGACCATATGAGAATTGCCAGAAAAATAAAGGAAAAAAAAATAAGTGTAGGAGGCGTTCATTGGCGGGGATAATCAAACCCTAATTAAATAAAAGGCAGAAAAATATTTAAATAGTAAAGATTAGAACTTAGCTTTGAATTTGACGTGGCGCGTAGTCGGAGTGTATTTGAAAAGTCAACCCTGAAAAAAGATATAGAAAAAAGAAATAATTTTAGTGTAGGGTGTGATCTCGTAAACCCTGATTAAGGCATAAGTTAACCACGGTTAATAGAACAAATTAATTGTTGGTTTTCAACCCAACTAATTAAATCGGCAAAAAAATAAATTTTCAATTAAATATATAACCCTAATATATATTTTTAAGAACTATTAAATTAATTAAGTAATTAAACAAAACTAATTTAATCATTTAGAGAAAAAACATTAACAAATAAATCAAATTGATTATTATGAAATAAATACTATCAAAATAATTAATTTTATGAAGAAGAAAAAAAGAAAATTTAAAAGAAGTTTATTTTAAAGAATATTTAAAAGAAAATTTTATTAAATAAATACATAAATAATTAAAAAGGATTAAAACAAAAATAAATAAATAAATAAAACTATATAATTAAAAATAAAGGAAGCTTAGCTTATGATTGGGTGTGGTGAGGCTGCATGTCCATGTGATGATCCTCCAATCCTGGTACGTTGGATTCAGAACGCTGCAGATCTGATGGTGGGATTTTGAGGGTGTATAATAACGTGTATGCGCATCGCCCACAGGATCTGCGTGAATAATTAGAGAAAACAAAGCAAAAAAAATGGATTTGTCACACGCAGGGGTCGAACCCCTAACCTTGAACACAACCAATGGCGTCCCCCTCTCCACCAAGCCAAATGCTCTTCGCTGTTAAACAAACACTTCCAAAATATAATATACAAAATCATTATTGGAATTTTAAATAAAGAAGCGCGCCCAGCCAAGCTTCATCTCCTCCAATTCGTTTTTTTTCTGCAAAAAGGTAGGAACCTTTACCCACGGTTTTACACCGTGGCTATATATTTTGGACCTTCAAACCTGCAAGTTACTTAAGGAAAAATACCCAATAACAGCGCACGTCGATTCTACACATTCATACGAACCCAACGCACATGTTAATTAAACCTGCAATCGCTTATAAACCAGAATCCCTCTTTTAAAGAGACATGAACCCTAGTATGGTGAATCTTCATACATGCATCAAAAGTCTAATTAAACTATCCAGATAGCTTTAAAGCTTCATCCTAATCGATAATATGCAATCTAATTACGTTAAACCTGGATGAATCTATGAAAACAAATTCAAAAAAAAAACGCTCAACAAACCGTATGAATATGTTGCCGACTCTGGATGCTTTGCGATTTGGGATTGATCTGGATCGTTTCTTGAATCTCCAAGGATCGCTTTTAAACCTTCAAGAGTCTCTAATTCTCCTCCAATTCGGAAAACCGACTTTGAGTTTCTTCTTGAATTGGTTTGAAATTTCACGATGCTCTGGGCAGCCAATCCTTATGAAAACTCTCCCCTAGGGCTTCAGAAATCTCTATATGTAGTGGAACGAATTAGGTCCACAGATTTGATGAGAAATCTTATCATTCCAATGATTTGAGATTTGATTAGAACTTGATTGAAATTGGTTCTCATATGCAATCTTTCCAAATTGATCCACTTTTCTTTTCCATGATTTTTCACGTTGTAGATGCCCTTTATTATTGATTTAAATTTGATCAAAATCTCAATAAATCAAATATATGGCCTCTTGTGATTTTTATTTTATTTTATTTGTATTTAAATGAATGAATTCATAATTAAATAAAAATAAAAATAACATAGAAAAATATTTTGTTTTGATCAAGAAAATATTTGATTTTCAATTTGCATAAAAACTTGATTTTTTTTTTGTTTCAATCTTGCTCCTCTCTCTCCAATCTCCCTTTCCACGAAATTGAATCGTGTATTCGATGTATTGCATAATTGAAACTGATTGGGAAATCAAATCTTGAATTTAAAACAAATTATTCTAATTTTTATATAATTTATCAATATTTAGATGAATTAAAATCCAAATAAATAAAGTAAATATTATAAAAATAAAATAATTATTCTGAGAGTGATCATAAGCCCCATAGTCAAGTTTTAAACCCATATCTTAGGCCCATTGGTTTAAAAACAACAAATTGTGCAATTAGGATTTTGTGCTTTGGTATGAGTTTGAATAAGAGGAATAGTATGGGCAAATTTTGGGGTATGACAGCTGCCCCTGTTCAATTTTCTTATATCTGAAGATGTAGAGTGGTTTGTGCGCCAGTTGGAATCTGAAGGTAGAAGAGGATTGAACACTAGAATACCCAGAAATTTGCCCTTGCTGAAGTAGGGACCTTTGTCGGAGATGGGCTTAAAGATGCCATCTGTCTCGACCAGTTTTGAAAGTCAGAATGAATCGTACGTTAGATTATATCTGAATTTGAAGTGTTGAGAAGTAGTTGTTGAATGTTAATCATGTCATTTCTGTTTGTAGTAACAGGATTTAGACTTTGACAGTTGATTGCGTCTACCTCGTTTGTGATGATAGAGCTATATCTTGGAGGGTTGATCGTGTCGGCACCATTCGTAGTAACTGAATTAGATCTTGGAGAGATGATCGCGTCCACACCGTTCGTGATGATAGAATTAGATCATGTAAATAGTACCATAACGGGTCATACATTAGACCATATATGATAGAGGACGTCAGAACGAGTCATTCATTAAACCATATCTGAAGGATAATACCAGAACGAGTTATTCATTAAACCATATCTAAAGGAGAATACCAGAACGAGTCATACATTAGACCATATCTGATGAAGGATGTCAGAACGAGTTATTCATTAAACCATATCTGAAGGATAATGCCAGAACGAGTCATACATTAGACCATATCTGATGAAGGATGTCAGAACGAGTTATTCATTAAACCATATCTGAAGGATAACGCCAGAACGAGTCATACATTAGACCATATCTGATGAAGGATGTCAGAACGAGTTATTCATTAAACCATATCTGAAGGATAATGCCAGAACGAGTCATACATTAGACCATATCTGACTGAGAATACCGGAATGGGTCATGCATTAGACCATATCTGATAGAGAATGCTTGCATGTTAGAGTTGATAAGTTATTTGATGAAGTTTTGGAATGTAAAAGCTTGTCAGGATGAATCTTCAGCTCGATTATATCTGAGAGGAATGCTTGTCGAGGCGGAACATGAGAACAAAGTTAGAAATATGCAATGTCATGATGCATGTATTGTATGACGAGTCTCTCCCAATAAATGAGAAACCCGTATGTTTATCATGAAGTAATGTATGCAATGTTTGAATATGTATGTGATATATATGATGTATGACTGATGTTGTTCTGAGAAAATAAATCTCTGTATTATTGTGGCTTGGATATTTGATCTTGTTTTGAAAATGTGTAGTTGGGGATTTTATGATTTCTGCCTGGGGATGATCAGTAACTTGATATATCCTGACTGGGGATTAGAGATATTAACAAACCATGTTTGGAGCAGAGAAACAGGTCGGGGAACAGATGATGTCAAAGATGTGAACTCTATTGAAGAGCTATGTCTTTGTCTGGACGAGAGCATTTGAAGATATCTTCTCGAGGATTGCTCTGTGGGGATATGATCTTGTGAAGTCAGGAAGGCATGGATGCCCTGAACATTGCCCCCAGTATTATAGTAACTACCATTCCTGGATTTGATTAGGACACGCCGCTGAGTATTGATCAAGATGTCAAACTGGACTTTCATAGATTTGCCCCTGCTAGTAGGGACTTGAAGAGATTCGCCTCGCGAGGACTTTATGAGAGGTGCGCTATGGGTGACATGCCCCTAGTACTTAGTATGATTCCCCTGACTGATCGAGAACTAGTTTGAAGCCCATTTGGGAAGTATGCCTTTGATTGTTGGTGCTTCTGAGGGATTCTCTGAATCTTGGCCTGATTGCCCCAGATTGATTGGGCAAAACGTGCCATGCCCCTTGTATACGTAGGAGACATTGCTTCTTGGAGTAATCTGTGTTGGTCGGGATAACTTTGAGTCGTTAGCCATACCCTTTGCAAATTCATTCTGATGCTAACATTTGAAATTATGTAGCAGAATATGTTTAATAATGAATTCATGAGATGCAATGCATACGTTTGTCTTGAGTTTTATTGAAAAACGCTAAAACAGAAGATGTAAAGGAGTGATATTTGTAAAAACATGATATTTGTAACAATGTGATGTTTGTAAAAACGTGATATCAACTCGGCATTTGTGGTAAACCTTAAGGAGTCAGGATACCCTTTTGGTGACAGTATGCTTTCGAACCAACCATGCTTCAATTAGGACTTTCAAGGGTTGTAACGTGGCTTGGTTCACGGTTTAAGAAACAAAGGATAAAGGCTCAAAGTTTATTTTTTCCCATCCCCATCTTCGTGATGTTCTTCGATCCTATGCCCAGTTAACTTTGCATTTAAGTTCTAGCAGAATTTGAAGTCGTAATATTGAAATTTGATGATGGTTAGAGCACCAGAACTTTTATTTGGACAGACAGTCATCCTTTCTGGTAATACTTTCTTTCTGTCGAGGATTTGTAGTGACCTCCTTTAAAATGTTTTCTTTTGTCGAGGATTTTTAGCAACCTCCTTTGTTACTTTGTTATCCCTAACTTTTGCCTGAACTGTTTATTTTAATATTACAGTCAGCGGGATGTTTTTGATTTTTGATAAGTCTCCTTCATAGGTTTTGACTTAACATCTTTTCTTTTTTGGTGGACATTGACTGCCTGACTTAATGGTTGCGGGAACCCATCATTATTCGTGTAAACAACAGCTAGTACAATCGAGTTAACTGAGTAACTACCCTGCCCAGGTTATGATTAAGGGTTTAATTTGTGTGAGAAAGAAACTTCTACTTCTTCGGCTCAAACGGGGTTGACGAGGGATTAACATCCTTATATCTCCACTGTTTAGGAATTGAAACAATGCCTGTACATCATCAACATAGTCCGTTCAAAAGCATACTGTATGAGGTTGCGGTATCATTTTCGTCATCCTCCCTCAAAAGGCATACAACTTTTAACAGGAGTCGAGTATCACAAAACATATGCAAAGTAAAGACATAATTTAAAAAAGAGTGATAGCGAAATAAATTACTCAAGACAAACATATGCAATGCACTGATGATGATTATTAAAACAAATAATGTCTATCATAAGTCGAATGTTTAAACAAACAGAATAGAAATTGCAAATGAAAGTAAAACTAATGATCTTAAAGTCCACCCTTCTAGCCATTCACAGTGTTAGCACTCTTGTTGTGATTAGGCACGGTTGCAGGAGAGTCGAACTCAATTTCTCCAGCGTCGATCATATCCTGGATTTTGTTCTTCAGCGGCCAACAATCATTAGTGTCATGCCCAATGCTATCAGAATGATAAGCGCATCTTGCATTAGGATTGTATTGATGAGATAAGGTATTGGGCTTCAGAGGAGGGTCCTTTAAAGTAATCAACCCTGCTTTCAGCAACTGGTGTAACGCTTCAGCCAAAGTTATATTGATCTTTGTGAATTGTCTTTTAGATGTGCTTGGTTTACGCTGGTTGCCCCCTTGTCGTATCAGCGCTTGATTAGAGGCTAGGATCGTCCCCACAGTATTAGATTCATTCCTCTCATTGTGCGCTTTCTTTGAGGTATTAGAATATGTAGCCATTTGAATTTTACCGCTTCGGATACCACTTTCAACACGTTCCCCAGTCAGTATAAGCTCGGTGAATCCAGATGATGAACTTCCCAGCAAATGACTATAGAAAGGGCCAGTCAGTGTATTCATGAACATATCTACCATCTCTCTGTCAACCAAGGAAGGTTTGACTCTTCCAGCTAGATCTCTCCATTTTTGAGCATACTCCTTGAAACTTTCCTTGGGTCCCATAGACATGTTTTGTAGTTGCATGCGAGTCGGTGCAAGGTCAGAGTTATATTCGTATTGCTGGTAGAAAGCAACAACCAAATCCTCCCAGGTACGGATGTTGGTACTTTCCAGTTGATAGTACCATTCGAGTTGAGTTCCGGATAAGCTCTCTTGGAAGAAATGGATCCAGAGCTTCTTATCAGCAGTATGAGGCTGAATCTTTCTCACATAAGACCTCAAGTGTAGTTTAGGACAAGAGACTCCATCATACTTAGCAAAGGTCGGAGTTTTGAACTTCGGAGGGATGATAACTCCAGAGATGAGTCCTAGTTCTTCAAAATCTAACCCAGGTATCTTCTGAATTTCCATGGCTTTCATACGCTCCTCCAGCAACCTGTATTTGTCATCAGGATGTTCGTCCTCATGGTAATATTCCTCCTCTTCGTTGGAGGGCTTGGCAGAATCATGGTTACTCTTTCCATCGGTTTTGATACTAGCATCATCATCTTGCTCATCTTCGTCACTGTCTTCAGAGACTTCGGCATCCCTGAGTTGTAAGATCGGTCTGAGCTTTTTCCTCAGAGTCTTCTTACCCTTCTTCTTCTTCTTCTTGGTAAGGAGTGCTTTCAGTTCATCTTGCCCCTTGGATAAGTTCAGGATCAGATCTTGAAACTGGGCATTCTGAGCTTGAAGGTCTTTGACTGATTGCTCGAGATTCATGATGCTGAAATAAACAGCGAGGAGGTGAGAAACCCGTGGTGGAAACCTGTGATGCAATGTTATGAATGCAGATGCAATATTTTCAAGGATCTCTGGAAATTTAGTTAGCAACGTCAAGAATGATTTGGTCGCTTCTTCGTTTGAAGAACTCGGATTTTTGGATGTTCTTCTATGGGAATCAAGCTCACCATATCCAGTGGGTCATAGCCTCTGATTCGGGATATTCTGAATTTGAAGGTACATGGCTAGAGGAAAATAAATCCTCTTGCCCCTTGATAGGTACAGTGTCTCTGAAGTGGAAGGTATGTGGCGAGAGAAAAGTAAATCCTCTTGCCCTTTGGTAAGAGTTCAGTCCTTGATAAGAGCACCTGAAATTGTGCGCCCTAAATTCCTAAGATCCTTGAAAGGGTTAGTAAACATGCAATGTTATGATGTCATGATGTCATGATGTTATGCGGATGCAATGCATCAGACGAAACGTAAGGTAATAAGGACAAGTGAGCCCCACAAAAAACCTGCAAGAAAACCAAAGGTTAGTAACAAGCACAGACAAGTCACACAAGTGTCCTTAAGTTTGAAGGCTCGCGTGAAGTTCATAGGTAAGTACCCTCCCCACTGAAGTTTAGTTGGTTCAACCTGTCCTATATAAAGATCGGGTTCTAGGGAGCTCATATCATTGACCTTTCTCGAAGGCGCTTATCTCAGTTTGGCAATCGAATCACCAACCGAGAAGGTCCTGAAAGTCCAGTCCATATGAGTGTAGCTTCGAGTATCAACCAACTTCAGTCGGAACCAAAGCCAGCCATCTCGCTACTTTCTAATAGGCCAAAGTCAAGTTCAACTAGGGTTCTAGGGAAAATTAGTGCTTAATGACACCACGCAGCAGCCAAGTGTTTCCTCAAGTCGGATCCCAAGGAACACCAGGACAAACAAATGTGTCACACTAACGATGGCCACCAGATCAACCACATCAGTATACGCTGTGCAGTCTCCTTGGTCTCATGCCATTTACCTAAGGTTCTCAGATCCGGGTTAGGATCTTTCACACAAGTGATATTCCCAAAACAACCTTTAAAAATAAAGCAAACAAATCAAGCAATTAAAGTGAATCCTAAACTCTAAGGTAACCCCTCTTTTAATCGAAAGCATCCCCAGCAGAGTCGCCAGTTCTGTAATACGGTGAACTGACTTTTTATCGAAATGTTGCGGATAGCAAGAGTCGCCACCGACTTTTATTTTATCCAATTGGAAAGGCTAAAAGAACAGGAAAGACCTTTTGAAAGATTTTGAGTTCGGGGGGTAAGTTATACAAAGGGAAGGTGTAAGGCACCCTTTGTATCCATGGTTATCCATGGGCTCTTAATTGCTTAGCTCACTTTGTTTGAAATGTTTGATTTGTTGGAAAAGATTCATTTAAGGACTTTAGCTTGTAAATAAGCGTAGCCTTGTTTTGAAATTGTTTTGGAAAGAGAGGTGTAAAAAGCAATTTGATTTTGAATTGATTGTGAGCAAGCAATTACTAGCTACCTACCCTAAGTTTGTCTTTCTTGTTTTTTAAGTCTTTCGTTTGAAAGGGTCTATCCATACCATGAGAGGGTAGGAAGTCTTTCAATTGGATGTGCGGGTCATCGAAGGGTCATCGAGAGTAATCGTTTGCCATAAGACTGTCCCTGCCATAAAGAGGGCAGGTAGTCTAAGGGAAGGATATAATAGTCATTTTATCTGTTTAGGCATCATGCGAGGATACCTTAGCAACTTGGGACAATCATCCTTTATCGAGGCAACTTCGAGGGACTAGATGATTTTTAATCTCTGTAGCCAACCTTGCTTTAGGTATCCTCGGAACCGAGGGACTTGACTATTTAGTACAATTTAGAGGCAACAGGCAACAGTAATAAGGCAACAAGAGGGATTACCCTAAAGGTGTCTGTGTGCACCAATCACGTGATTGTGTTCAGATAATATTCATCTTATAGTTAGTTATCTACTTCTGTTAAAGGCTTGCACTCCCTAAGATTACTAACCACGCAGTTTAAAATTGCAGAAATTAAAAGGCAGAAAATAAATTCCTACGCTATTACAATAAACACCTGCGGGATGGGGAAATTGAAACAGAAAATAAAATAAAATAAATGAATAATTAATTTAATTTATCTTGAGCCTTGATCTTCCTCGAACCTCCGATCCCCTGAAAATTAAAAGATCCCCTGAAAATTAAAAGAAAAATGATAGGGTGAATGTATTATCAATTCAGGGATCAGGTACGGTTAATCCTAATCAATAAAAATAATAATAACAATAATAAAAAGGATAAAGGACACTTAGCTTCGATTGATGAAGGTTGACGGGCAAAGGTTTGCCTTGAGCATTGACTCTGACCATATGAGAATTGCCAGAAAAATAAAGGAAAAAAAAATAAGTGTAGGAGGCGTTCATTGGCGGGGATAATCAAACCCTAATTAAATAAAAGGCAGAAAAATATTTAAATAGTAAAGATTAGAACTTAGCTTTGAATTTGACGTGGCGCGTAGTCGGAGTGTATTTGAAAAGTCAACCCTGAAAAAAGATATAGAAAAAAGAAATAATTTTAGTGTAGGGTGTGATCTCGTAAACCCTGATTAAGGCATAAGTTAACCACGGTTAATAGAACAAATTAATTGTTGGTTTTCAACCCAACTAATTAAATCGGCAAAAAAATAAATTTTCAATTAAATATATAACCCTAATATATATTTTTAAGAACTATTAAATTAATTAAGTAATTAAACAAAACTAATTTAATCATTTAGAGAAAAAACATTAACAAATAAATCAAATTGATTATTATGAAATAAATACTATCAAAATAATTAATTTTATGAAGAAGAAAAAAAGAAAATTTAAAAGAAGTTTATTTTAAAGAATATTTAAAAGAAAATTTTATTAAATAAATACATAAATAATTAAAAAGGATTAAAACAAAAATAAATAAATAAATAAAACTATATAATTAAAAATAAAGGAAGCTTAGCTTATGATTGGGTGTGGTGAGGCTGCATGTCCATGTGATGATCCTCCAATCCTGGTACGTTGGATTCAGAACGCTGCAGATCTGATGGTGGGATTTTGAGGGTGTATAATAACGTGTATGCGCATCGCCCACAGGATCTGCGTGAATAATTAGAGAAAACAAAGCAAAAAAAATGGATTTGTCACACGCAGGGGTCGAACCCCTAACCTTGAACACAACCAATGGCGTCCCCCTCTCCACCAAGCCAAATGCTCTTCGCTGTTAAACAAACACTTCCAAAATATAATATACAAAATCATTATTGGAATTTTAAATAAAGAAGCGCGCCCAGCCAAGCTTCATCTCCTCCAATTCGTTTTTTTTCTGCAAAAAGGTAGGAACCTTTACCCACGGTTTTACACCGTGGCTATATATTTTGGACCTTCAAACCTGCAAGTTACTTAAGGAAAAATACCCAATAACAGCGCACGTCGATTCTACACATTCATACGAACCCAACGCACATGTTAATTAAACCTGCAATCGCTTATAAACCAGAATCCCTCTTTTAAAGAGACATGAACCCTAGTATGGTGAATCTTCATACATGCATCAAAAGTCTAATTAAACTATCCAGATAGCTTTAAAGCTTCATCCTAATCGATAATATGCAATCTAATTACGTTAAACCTGGATGAATCTATGAAAACAAATTCAAAAAAAAAACGCTCAACAAACCGTATGAATATGTTGCCGACTCTGGATGCTTTGCGATTTGGGATTGATCTGGATCGTTTCTTGAATCTCCAAGGATCGCTTTTAAACCTTCAAGAGTCTCTAATTCTCCTCCAATTCGGAAAACCGACTTTGAGTTTCTTCTTGAATTGGTTTGAAATTTCACGATGCTCTGGGCAGCCAATCCTTATGAAAACTCTCCCCTAGGGCTTCAGAAATCTCTATATGTAGTGGAACGAATTAGGTCCACAGATTTGATGAGAAATCTTATCATTCCAATGATTTGAGATTTGATTAGAACTTGATTGAAATTGGTTCTCATATGCAATCTTTCCAAATTGATCCACTTTTCTTTTCCATGATTTTTCACGTTGTAGATGCCCTTTATTATTGATTTAAATTTGATCAAAATCTCAATAAATCAAATATATGGCCTCTTGTGATTTTTATTTTATTTTATTTGTATTTAAATGAATGAATTCATAATTAAATAAAAATAAAAATAACATAGAAAAATATTTTGTTTTGATCAAGAAAATATTTGATTTTCAATTTGCATAAAAACTTGATTTTTTTTTTGTTTCAATCTTGCTCCTCTCTCTCCAATCTCCCTTTCCACGAAATTGAATCGTGTATTCGATGTATTGCATAATTGAAACTGATTGGGAAATCAAATCTTGAATTTAAAACAAATTATTCTAATTTTTATATAATTTATCAATATTTAGATGAATTAAAATCCAAATAAATAAAGTAAATATTATAAAAATAAAATAATTATTCTGAGAGTGATCATAAGCCCCATAGTCAAGTTTTAAACCCATATCTTAGGCCCATTGGTTTAAAAACAACAAATTGTGCAATTAGGATTTTGTGCTTTGGTATGAGTTTGAATAAGAGGAATAGTATGGGCAAATTTTGGGGTATGACAAATGGTTATGTTTTTTGGTTGTACTGAAATATGATTATGGTTGATGTTGGAACCATGGTTATTTTGTTATGTAATTGGAACACAATTCAACTAATATGCTTAATTGTAAACCAAACGTTTCACCAAAATATAAGACTTTTACTCATTCATTGAACAAACACATCATTACACATCATTTGGAACAACACACATTATATTACATATAAGTGTACATTACACCCAATACAATCCAAGACATCACCAATGCCACTTTCAATTGGGAAATTATTCTCTTCAAAACAGCCTGCTTCAACTTGGTTTTTTTCCAGAATTGCTTCTACCAACTCATTCTTCATTTATGCCAACTCACACTGTTTGCATACCTGTTCTGAATTGGTGATTTCATCATCCCAAACAAAAAGCTCACAACTATTGTCCATCTGCAACGACAATACAATACGACTTAAACCCAGCATTCATTACACATAGGAGACAAACCTCAAATAACCAAAAACTTACCCCTGCATTCCTGCACTTCCAGAATTTCCGGTTGCGATTTTTGACGGTGTTAGCTACCCACATCTTCATAGGATGACTACATCCACGTGTAGGGACCTTCGAAATGTACGAGTTGCAGCTACCGATACTTTTTCTAGATTCCATTTGTAAGTAGAAGGTAGAAAACGAAGATATAAGTGTCGGAACAACTTGAATACGACGGCGATGATGGATTAAAGTGATGGAATTGGAGGAACAATGGAGGAAGAAGAAGCGTGGGATTGAACCTAACATTTGGGGGTTTCCAATCCTCTGCATATTTACCCTAATTATATCCTACAAGATGCCAACGTGTCACCTAACGCTACATCAACAGGAAGATTCTGTCCACATATGCAATATCCAAAGAATCTGGCTCCATAAGGTTTTCCATTGTGGAATCGTTTTTTGTTAAGGGGCCAAGACAAAAAAAAATTTTAATAGGGGGAAAATCATACTATTGCATGGGGGTGAAAGCTATTTAACCCTTTAATTTTTAAAATAAAAAATAAATAAATTGAAATGCTTGTAAATGAAAAGTTAAGGGTGGTTACTTTTTATTCCCACAGGAATGTAAGATTCCCACCTTATAACAAGGGAATAGAAATGGACAATATTATGTGGAAAATAAGTTCTTGGGAATAAAAAGTTCCTAGGCACAATTTATATAAACTTGAAACAAACATAGGAATTGAAAATATTCCAACCTACATTCCTGGGAATAAGTTTGCAATCCATGAGGGATAAAGACAAACAGTTTTTTCTAGGACACGTGGAGATGTATTAGGCGAAGGCATGCATGAGTCGGAGACGTGGCGTTTGTAGATTAATTGACGGTTATCGACGGTTATTATTAGGATCTTTATATAAGGAGTTTTTTTTTCAAATTTTAGAGGTCCGCAACTTTTACATTCCTTAAAGAAACTCAAAGTATCCAAGTTATAGAGAGAAAAAAGTGTTACTTTAATAATGTATGCACGTGTTCCATAAATTTCAAGCATTTTAATGTAATTGCAAAGTTTACATTCTTTATGCTCTCTCTTATCTTTGAATCTTTCTTTGTCCTTTATTGTTTTACTGTTCTCATAATTCAAGTTTTATTAACTGAACACACAAAAATCCAACAAAACTTTGGAATTGTGTCCTAGGATTACTAGTCATTCCTGCAAGTAACCTTTAAGAAAGAGACTAGAGATCATTTACCAAAATCAAGGGTAAACAAATTGGAACGCCCAATGGGACCCTTGTGTCAGAGCTATTCCCTTTTAGTTGTTTGTTAGAGTTTTGTTTTCTGTTCTCAAAATTTTCAAGTCTCGGTGTGTATGAGATTGAGAAGAGGTAGAATTTCAAAAGACTACCCCAATAGTACGAAAAGAAAGTATACTAGGATGATAAATCCAAGAAATAACAATAATAACAACGGGGAACAACCAAATAATACGAATGGGGAAGGAACAATCGCTGCAAATTCAATTGAAGCAATTGCTTACACAGCCAGTACAACGTCTATACCGTCGATGATGCAAAATGGGCCAATATTAACCCCAACGACGATGCAGAGTCATCCAGTGACTCCTAGGCCGTTGACGCACGGTGATTTTAGGTATTTTATGGCTAGTTTCACAATGCCTTTAAATGGTCAAGAACAACCTTATGGCATGTCAACGTCAATGATGACAAGCTTGTAACCTTTGACATTTATTGAACAAGCGACGACCACCTTTGAGTATTGAATGTATGTGTGTCATATAGGTATCTTTGATACAATTATCTAAGTGTGTGTTGCTTGTGTTTTAAGCTATTGTTCTTGATCAAAGATTTTAAGCAAGATCAAGTATTTGTTGATTAAGGGAGTCTTAACCTTGTATTGTTTGTAATTGACAATTATGGTTAAGGGCCTTCAATATCAGTAACTTGTGTCGTTAGTGTGAGACATCACTGCAGTGATTGGAAGTGAGAGGGGTTTCTTTTATCTAGGAATTTCTTAGGTAGAAGTTGCAATGGGTACATATTAACTGAGAAGTCAGTAAAATGGAGTTGTTTACGTGTGAACTGGAGGTTGTTATCATAGTACTTTAAATTGATACTACTAATAATGGATTTCCTTCTTGACTTGGTAGCCCCCATATTAGGTGTTGTTGTACACTGAACTGGGTTAACAGTTATGAGTGTTCAATTACTTTCCAACATTATTTTAATTCATGGATATCTGTCTTTGCATGTTGTGTCAGATCAGATGTCCCAACAAGTCACATGACATCTGGAATCTGAAGACCATAATTTTAGAAACCAAGAGGGAAGTCTGTTCTGGTTTAAAGAAAGAAGTGTCCAACACTGTAAAAAATATTAGAACATTTACTGGAACATCTGGAATAGGGAAAACATCTATAACTAAGATGAAGTCCATCAAGAAAAAGCATGATCAAATACTTGATTTAGACTCATACTAATGAAGATAGGGTCAATTTCATTGGCTCAGGAGGTATAGTTGGATAACTACTAAAGGCTATCAATTATAAAAAAGTGTGTTTCTTGTTGAGTGTTAGTCTGGTTTCCTTTATTAAGTCATTTTGTCTATTTTTCCTTCCTTTTGCAATCTAGTAAATGCATTTTGGTTTGCATTTTGTCTGTGTCTTATTTTGTTCCTTTTCCTTCTTCTTCTTCTTCTTCTTCTTCTTCTTCTTCAGTTTCTCTTCTTTTTGTCAATTTTTGGCTAAAGAGAGGGAGAAAAGTGTTTATGAGTCTAGTATAAGTCTAGTATGCAACTATTTAGGGGGAGCATGACTGTCCATCATGTGTGTCATTAAGTCTGTCTTGTTTTCCTTCAAACTGCTTATGTGGTTGTTTGCAAGATGTTCCATTGGATGTTTTAACATCCTGTCTGTTGTTTCTTTTTATTTTACGTCTTGTGGTCTGAGTTATGAGCATAGTTGTGTCTTATTCTCTGAGTTATGTATGCTGCTTCTGCTACATGTTCTTCTAATGTGTTGAATTTAGATAGTTAGATATTGTGTTCAGGCTAGTTCTCTTGTGCTTCCAGTAAAGGAGTTTCTTCCTCTTGAGTGGAAGATTTGTCTCTCTGTGATGAGAATTGGTTATGTATTTAAGGGGGGAGTCTTGCATCTTCTTCCTCTTGTACAAAGTTTATATGTTTAGCATGTAGCTTGTTTTTGGGTAACTGCTTTATCTCTGAAATATCTTTGTGCGGTTTTGCTCTATGGTTTTATTTCGCTTCCTTGTGATTTTATTCCTCTCTCTAGTATGGTTGGTCTTTGGTTGTTTAAGCCAAAATTTTCCAAATGGGGAGATTGTTAAGTACCATAGTTTTAGGATTGGCACAATTTTGCTAAAACATGGTTTACTGCAAAGATGTTATGGAAGATGTTCTAACGTGTTGCTTAGGAAACATGTTCTGACAGATGTTGTGACATGTTATACCAGAACATCAATACAAGCTGTTTTTAATCTTGACAGATTTGATTTGATTGTGTGATATTTCTTTTGTATATATCTCAGTATTTGTTGCAGGTCAAGAAAATTTAATTTGGAACAAGTTTAATATCTCCAGTTGTATACAAGTTGCCAAAATTGGATGAAAAGAAATTTTAGAAAACTTGATATCTGTGTTCCAAGATTTAAGGAGGTTTATCTTCACAATTGATGTATCACTCAGCTTATGGATCAAGAAATATATGGATGCAGATTTTGAAGCCCATGGACTTCAAAGGTGTATTTAAAGAGAAGACATGACCTAATGTAATTGGAACTTTTCATATTTTGTTAATCAGGAGAAGTTTAGAGTTGCAGATTTTTAGAGTATCTTATGTAGTGTTGAGTCACCCTTGTATCTTCTGATACTTGTGGTAGACGTAAGGTTCTCACTCAGAAGCCTTTAGGTAGTGAGTTGAGTACTCTTCTCACTATTGAAGCTTTTAAGCAAAAGAGTTGAGTTTGTTTTGGAAGAATAATCTTCTTGTTGGGTTGTTCTTGATACAATCACTAGGACTGGGACTGTTAGATATCACTGAGGTGATTTAAGAAGTGGGGTGGTGATTTCCCATGTCTAGATGTCGATTTCTAGGTAGAAATTGTACAATATAGTTATTAAGTGAGAGCTTGTAAATTGGGATTGCTTAGCTTTAAATTAATTCTACTAATAATGGAATTCCTTCATGGCTTGGTAGCCACCAGATTAGATGTTGTTGCACTGAACTAGGTTAACAATTCTCTGTGTTATTTATCATTCTGCAATTTTATTTCAGTAACAATTTCAATCTGATGAATATGTTCAGTTTGAAGACAGATGTTGTAACATCTGTCTTGACATTGTTCTGATGTAAGGACATCAGTATTAACATGTTTTGTCTGTACCAAAAATTTCAACAAGCTTTGCATAATAAACCTGGAGACAAGAAGTAAAACCACAACAACAAAACAAAATCTACATGAAATACATGTAAACTTTGTATAAACTGCAAATATAAAACATCTGAGTTATATGCGCAGCAAATCTATCAGCACTAGCAGCAGGACAACACTCTTTACTCCTAAGATGTCATGACATGTGGTATGTCATCACAGAAAAAGCAACACACTAAAACACAAACAGAACTGAGAAACTGAGCAACATTAAACTCAACACACAAGAACCATGCTCCCCCAGTAATAGTAATCCTCATGTCTCATGGAACCAAAACTAACAATAATTATTTCTCCCCCATTTTTTAACATAATTTTGGCCAAACCATCTAACTCGACTATGCTTGTTGTGGTCTCAACACTCTGTAAGGGGAAAACCCAAATTATAAGAACAACTCTCATTATAATTTTTAAAACCAGCAATATTTCTTATCAAACCAGTCTCTTGAAGTCTATAGCATCTTATAATTTTGCTGGTTTATAGATGCAATATTGCTGGTTTTAAAAATTATAATGAGAGTTGTTCTTATAATTTTGCTGGTTTATAGATGCAATATAAGAAATAGTTAGAACATCTTATAATGAGAGTCTATAGCATCATTGTAAACCTGCAATAAGAAATAGTTAGAACATCTTGTAAGAACTACTACATTATGGTTTGATAAGCATCTTATAAAAATTCTTGAAGTTTATAGCATCTTAAATTATAAGAAATATTGCTGGTTTGATAAGCAATATTGCTGGTTTGAAGATGCAATATTTTTAAAACCAACAATATTTCTTATCAAACCAAATTATAAGAACTACTTCAATTAGATCTACCACTCTCTTGAAGTCTATAGCATCTTTACCAAAGCCAATCTCCTTTGGTACAAATTCTTGCATTTCTCAACCTACTTCACCATAATTCCTTGCAAGATGTTAGAACATATGGTATGACATCATGCACACATATCAGTAGTAGTAGCAGAAGCAAGAAAATTTTCTTAAACACCAACAACAAGTATGACACACAACCAAAGACTACTCTCCCTAAGGAGTAATACAGTCCTATCAAAATATTAATCAACATTTCAAGGCATTTAACATGACATCAGGACAAACTAGCTCCCGAGCTAACATTCTAACACTTTACTCCCTTTTTTAGTCAAATCTTGACAGAAAATAGAATAAGTGTACAATAAAATTGGAAGTACACATGCATACAAGCATAACCAACAAATGGAAGAAAAATAAACTTGACGTAATCAGATGCTAGATAGAAAATATAGGATGTAATTACTCATGTCAAAGCATTAGTACAACCATACACAGTTAACATAAACCTTGATAATTCCACAATAGATAAAGAATGTAAGGAAATTATTACAGAACTAACCAATAAGGAACAACATAAGAAAGTTTTCATATTTTAAACCAGCTATTCAAACCGACCACCTGAGTCAATAAAAATGACCCAATCTTCATCAACATCTAAGTCATAGTATTGTAATTGAGCACGATTTTTCTTGAGGGACTTCATCTTTGTTACATAATTTTTCCCTGTCGTAGATACTCTAGTAGATGATACAAAAAATGTTTCCGCCTTGGATTCAACCTTCTTTGGATCAGTACTATTAGCCTTCTTTCCTGACTCCTGGACCTTTTTAGTATTAATTTTTTTGGGAGATTGACTCATATTGAATTACAAAATTTGATATGAGGGAGAAGCATAAGGTTTTAAGTTTAATAGAGAAGAATAACCTTGCTTTTAATGATGAATCAGTCAAGAAGAGTTTCGAAAGAGGTGTAATCATCCTCAGTAACAGTGCACTTCTCACTATAGGATAGAGACATTCTATTATTATTCTTTCTCTCTTCCTATGCTTTGTCTGCTGGGGACTTTTATGACACTCCCTTGTCCAAAGATAACCACATCGGGTTTGACATTGGATAATGTTTTTCCTGAATTTGTATGCACCACTAGATGGAGGAGAAAGAAAATATTATTTGTATGCCTCCTAACCTGTAATTGCTATAATTTTTCAATAGTACAAATTCTCAAACCACCCCTCAAATTCTCAATCTGATTTTAATCAACTTGTTATAGTACAATGTTATGACATCATGTTTGAGACTGTACTCTTCTAGCCTTAGTGAAAGACCATGATACATAAATTATCTTATTTCTAATCCATGGGACAAGATTGTTTCCCAAGAAGAAACATTATTCATCAACACTATCTTTATCATACTTGTTATGTAAATCCCTTTTATACCAATAACTTTACTCCGAAAATTCACCAGTCAAGATATCCTTCAATTTTTTAATACAGAGTTTGAGATAAAACCAGGATAAATACTTCTTTCACAGAGAATCAAAATAAAGAATTCCTTTGGATAATTTTTCTATAATCTAGAGGGAATTTTGTTGACTTGAGAGCTCTCTGATTTAGTGCATCCTATCTCTTCAGAGTCTGCCTCATTTTATGGAGTATTAGTCTGCTGAGGTGATGCTCCAACATCTGTTTCGACATGAATCCCTTTCTCAATGATTGAATCATCGACTTTGGTTATAGTGTCAACATTCAATAAGTTCTACTATCAATAGAATAACCCATAAATATCCCTTTTGTTTTATTTGAAGGAACTGATAAAGACCTTTGAAGACTTTATAAAATATCTGATTTTTCTTTGCTATAATTCAACCAGATCATTTGAAAAAGATCATCAATAGACATATAGACATTCGTATGCCCACCAAAACTCTCACCTTGTATTGGTCTGATTAGACTCATATGAGGAAGTTCTAGAACTTTGGCAACAGTCTGATGTTGCGACTTCTGGTGTGACATCTTGACTTCATCTTCCTTTGGACATAAGCATCTGGATGAGAAAGAATTTCTTGTGGTACCCACAAATAGAAGTTGTCTTTCGGCCTAACTCCCCTCATAAGAACTTCATTCTTCCCATTAGTGACCAAATATTTTCTCTTAGAGAAATTTAACTTCAGACCTTGATCACACAACTGACTTATGCTTATCAAATTAGTTCTCAAACCTTTAACAAGGAGAACATCATTAAGAATAGGGAATCCTGTACATTCCAGTTTTCCAACACCCTTAATTTCACCTTTGGCACCATTACATAAAGTAACATAAGTGGTAGACTGAGACTTTATGTCCACCGGCAATTTCTTTACTATAGTCATGTGTCTGGAACAACAATTGTCAAAATTCCAATCGTCTTTTGCTTAAGATCTAAGAGAGTCATGCACAATAAGGCAATTAGCACCTTCTGTGGGTTTCAATACCGTCCTAGTTTTAACCACTGCTTGGTCAACCTTAGGCTAAGTTGGACCTTTGGGATAGCCATATAATTTGAAACATAGGGACCTAATATGACCAATTTTACCATATAAAAGACATCTCTAGTGCAAGAAATTGCCTTTAGCTTGAGTATTTTGATGTCTGGTACAATGGCGAGACATTTGGTTTGACATCTTTGGCTCAACATGCCTTTTAGAGGAAACAAAGTTTGTCACTTGAGTTTTTTCCTACTTGTTACATCCTTAATAATCAAACCTACCCCTATTAGGTTTTTCAAACATTTCTCAACTTGAAGAATCTCATCCAGCATATCAGAACCATTGTTCAACATCCTCATAGACTTGATCTTGTTTTCAAGTCAATAAAGTCACCTCATTCAGCAGATTATGGATGGTAGGCAAACATTCTTCTTTTTCAGCCTATAGTTGAGAAATAGTTACCTTTTGTTCTTCTCCTTATTGACAAACTTCTTCACTTTTGATGCACAATCTTTGTAAGAAGCAACCAACTTATCATAAGTTATTTCTTCATCACATGATTCTACATTTGAAGCCCACATTCCAGTTAAGGCAGTAACAGACTTGGTTGATTCATCATCAGGATCACTTTCCTCATTAGACCAGGAAATAGAAAGCCCCTTAAGTTTTTTCTTGATATAGGTAGGGCATTCTACTCTAATATTTTCAAAGCCTTCACATTCATGACATTGAATGCCTTTACTTTGATTGACATTTTCTTTGAGCATCATAGTTCTTGCTAATGCTGAACTGATGTTCTTGACATTTGGTCATGACCTTCTATGGACTCTCCTTAGTACCTGGTTGAAATACCTCCCAAGTAACACAATAGCAGTGGATAACCCTTCTTTAGTATCCAAGTCACATTTCTCCTCTTCATCTACAATATTGGAGACAAAAGTTTTGCTCTTGTTGTTCTTTTCAAATCTGTCATTTTATAGTCAGATCAAAAATTTGAAGTGACCCAACAAGTTCATATATTCTCATATTATTGATGTCTTTAGCTTTTTCAACAACTGTCACCTTCAACTCAAATCTCTTGGGAGAGACATGAGTATCTTCCTGACCAGCTTCTCTTCTGAAATCTATTCTTCCTAAGTACTGAAAACATTTGATATTTCAAGAATATTCATATGAAAGTCATGGATGCTTTCATCATCTTTCATCTTCAAGCTTTCAATTTGGGTTATGAGAAGCTTAAGTCTAGATATTTCTTACCTTAGATGTGCCTTCATGAGTGGTCTTGAGAATTTCCCAAGCATCTTTGGCCACAACACATGTGTTTATCAGTCTGGACATATTTTTCTCAACTCCATTGAATATAGCATTCAAAGCTTTTAGAGTTACCAAGAGCCAACCCATCCTCTTGCTTAGATCAATCCTCTTTTGACTTCGAAGTAACATTCCTTTCTTTATCCTTAACAACAAGATTTTCTAAACCTTTGATGATAAGTTTTCAACTTCTGTTGTCCATTGATTTCAAGAAAGCTACCATTCCAGCCTTCTAATAGTCAAATAGTACCCAAAAATTTATCTCCCCGGAGCTCACCCAAAATAGAACAGTGTGCCTCCTCTGATACCAATTGAAATTTTGGCACTTTAAACTAGATGTCAAGACTGATGTCCTAACATCAAAACACAATGTCAAGACAGATGTTAAGATATCATTTGCTAATAGAATACTTTTTCCAAAAATATTTATGCAGAAGTAAATAGCAAAAGGTAAATGACACGGTCAATTGTCAACCCACTTTAGTGCAACATCACCCACTACGAGGGAATCCAAGCAAGGAAGGAAATCCACTATGATAGTATTAGTTCAAATTTAAACAACCCTAGTTTACAACTTATCGCCTAATCACTACCTTGTGCAACTTCTACCTAGGACTCTCCTAGATATGAAATCCCCTTCTCACTTCCCAATCAGATCAGCGACAATAACAAAAGACCAAAACAGAAGAACATACTTCTAATTACACACAATATACTCTTTGATTTAAAGCTCATGAGTGATTGACAATGAACAACGAACAATTAGTCAAACTCAATGTATCAACATGATACACGAGTGACATACATAATAAATAACACTAAAAGACTCCCAAAAGCCGAATTGCATTAGGATTAGGTTTCACTTTATATACTCCTCAGCTGTCCACGGGCTTCAAATTATTCACCCAAATATTTTTTGATCCACAAGCTAAGGGTTGAACCAATTATGCAAAAAAATCTCCTTGAATCTTGGAACAAAACGTCATAAGTTTCCTAAATTGTCTCAATATCCAATTTTAGAAATTTATGCACAGTTGGAGATTAAATCAATTGTTCCACATAAAGTATTCTTGACCTGTGCAAATAAGTGAGATATATCCATAGAGAATCTCACATAATCAAATGAAATATGTCAAGAAAATAAAAACAACTCATGCTATATCAGTTGTTTAGGATGTCACAACATTTGGAAGTGATGCATGTTTTAATAAATGCAACATATTAGAGCAAAATTTCTGCCAATAATAAAATAAAGGATCTCACAACATATAATAAGTCTGAATAGCTAGCCGTTGTTGAAATTGGAAGAGCACTAGGGAGCAATTTACTTTCGACAAGAGGGGAGTGCCCCATAAAAAGAACAAATGGACATGAACATTCAAAGGAATACGTCAGCAACATTCAAACCAACTGTCGACGTGCCAACGGGAAAATGAGTTAGACCTGTAGAGAAAGGGAACCAAAGCCAGCAAAAATGGCAGAGTTTTGGAGTTGATAGAGGTTCATCGATCTCATATCAAAAGGAGTTTCAAGTATCTAGGCCACAATAAACATATGCCCCCACCTGCTATAAAGGCAAGAACCCTATGTCGAGGTCTCAATGGAGGAGACAACATAGGCGTCAAAAGGATGGGAGAGAGGCTGCTGAAAAGAAAGGATTAGAGTCAAGTAATAACCCACCTAAGGTCGAGAATAAGGAGTCTGAAAAGGCACCAGTTGGGAGAAAACTGTTTTATCCTAAAATGGAAGAATCAAAAGAAAGGGTGTCATATTAACCTTTTCTAGAAGATGATATGGTCCAAGATGACTTTGATTTAGGGTCAGAGTCAGATCTTGATATCAATTTTAATGTGGTGTTAGTTTTACCCTTGGAATATGATCAAGTTTGTGAGGTCGAAGAACCTAAAGAGGGTGAAGATGCAGAAATGGCCCGACACAAGCCACTTTGTTACTATGTTATGACTAAAGGCTGCATTGAAGAGCAAAATGCTTTCAACAAAAGGCCAGATGCAAGTATGAAGAATCACCTAAAACCTTGTTTATCAGAGGAAAAATTGAGAACATTGTGGTGAACAAAATGTTAGTGGATGGAGAAGCGGCAGTCAACTTGATGCCACACTTCATATTACAAAAGATTGGAAAGTTTGACGCAAATCTAAGGCCACATAATATGGTGTTGTCAAACTATGAAGGGAAGATTGGCCACACTATGGGTGTTATTCACGTCGACCTGACAGTGGGGTCCGTTACCAGGCCGACTGTGTTCATGGTTATTACTTCAAGAGCCAATTACAACTTGCTTTTGGGTCGTGAATGGATTCATGGAATTGGAGAAGTACCATCTTCCATGCACCAAAGGGTGTCGATTTGGAGGGAAGATGGTCGAGGTCAATCATGTCGATAGGAAATTTTTTATAGGAACTTGGGAAATAGGTTTGATTACCAGCTCTTGTTATTTAATGTTTTATATGGAACCAAAAAGGTGCCTTATTTTTTTTATAGATTTTACAACGGATATGTTACCTCAATTTTCTGTAAAATCGAGATCAAAACTCCCTAATTTTTTATTCTTTTTGCAACCAAAAAGGTGCCTTTATTTTTTATAGATTTTACGTTGACTATGTTACCTCAGTTTTTTGGATTAACTGCGATAAATACTCTTTATATATTTTATTCCCTTAGTGTCTACCTAAATCAATATTCGAGCCCTAACGAAAGAACACTACTTCCCCACCTAATGAAAGAACACTTCTTCTCCAAGGAGCCATAGCGAACGAAAAAAATCTCTTAACATTAATCTAAAAACTCTTCTCTACGGTATGTTATTATCCATTACTGTTGTTCTTATTATTGTTGTTGTTCTCTGTTACTATTATTCTTGTTGTTCTCCATCGTTGTTGTTCTCCATTACTGTTGTTCATGTTGTTGTTGTTGAGAAGCTTTATTTTGTGGATCGTAGTTGGATAAAAACTAATAGATTAAGTAAAGAGTATGAGAATGGAGTGTTACAATTTCTTGATTTCGTGAAAAAAACCTTCCCGACTATAATGAGATTTTTTGGTGTCTTTGTATGAAATGCTATAATACAAAAAAAAAACATCCAAGGGATGTTATATTCAATCATTGTGATTATGATAAAATTATTCAAATTTACATGAAATGGGTATGGCATGGTGAAGGGACAAAAAATATGCCTCTATCACATACAACTGAAAACGAAGATGATGAATTTATGACTGATAATCTAGAAGACATCATTCATGATATTGGAGTAGATCCTTTCAAGAAAGCTAATATGGTAGATACTTTACGAAGAGACATGGAAGATTCGTTGTACCTGGGATGTAAAATTTTTACAAGATTGTTAGTTATGTTAAGACTATTTAATCTTAAGGCAATAGGTGGGTAGGCAGATAAAAGTTTCACTGAATTACTTGAATTGTTGAAAGAAATGCTTCCCGAAGGTAACACGTTGCCAAACCGTACTTATGAGGAGAAAAAGATATTGTGCCCAATGGGTTTGGACTATGTCAAAATACATGCTTGTCATAATTATTTCATCTTATATAGGAACGAGTTTGGAAACTTGAAGAAGTGTCAGAGGTGTGGGGTGTCGCGCTACAAGAAAAAGGTCAGTGGTGTTAATGACGATGACGGTGCAACTAGCAAGGGTGTTCCTATCAGGTGATGTGGTAACTACCAATAATTCCAAGGTTCAAGATATTGTTTGCTAATGTTAGTGACGCAAAGAATACTAGACGGCATGTAGATGAAAGAGTGTGTGATGGCAAAAATTTGCCATGTCGCTGTTCATTGCAATAAAAGAAAATTGATTCCTTGTTTCTAGATTTTGCCCTTGAGCCGAGGAACCTTAGGCATCGACTTGCCACAAACGAAATAAACACTTTTGGTAATTTGAATACTAACCATACTTCATGGCATGTTCTTCTCTTAATTTATAACCTATCTCCCATGGTTGTGTATGAAGCGCAAGTATATGATGCTATTATTGACGATTTCAGATCCAAAACAACCAGAGAATGACATAGATATTTATTTAATGCCATTGATTCAAGATTTGAGACTTTTGTAGGAGGAAGGTGCTGATGTTGATGATGTATATACAATTGATAACACTAAGTTGTGTGTCATGTTGTTTTGCACAATCAATGACTTTCCTGCTGTCATACCCCAAAATTTGCCCATACTATTTCTCTTGTTCAAATTCAAATCAAGGTACAAAGCTCAAAGATACCCTCTCCTAAACAAGGCTCAAAGATTTAGGGTTTTGTTGCTCTGAAGGAAAATCAATGAACCAAAGGCTTCAAGACATCCCATATGGTCTATGATACCCCACATTATCTCCATGACAAATTTCAGGTCTCAATTCAAAAGATTGATCATTCAATTGCTCAGAAAGTCAACAGTCGATTGGGTTGACCTAAAAGTCAATTGTGGTCAAAGTACGGTCAAAACTCCTGATTTTTTGTCAACATCTTCATATTGAAGTATCATTCACCATTTGATCAAGAATTGATCATGGTTCATCAAGGAAAGATCAGAAATCAACAATTCCAAAAGTTTCTAAATTAGGGTTTTCATAGGAGAAAGTCAACTGAACTTTGACCAGCCATAACTCTCACATGGAAAATCAGAAATTTTCTATCCAAAGCTCATTTTGAAGGAAATTTGATTCTCTATAAATTTGTCTCTCACATGACAAGTCTAAAAATGCTTCATTTGAGAGATATGGACCAAAACATTATAGGTCCTTTTCAAAAGTCAACCAAAAGTCATCTTTTTCAAAAGAGCATGATCGGAAAAATAGCAAGTGTACTATTTTTCCTCTTGTAATAATAGGGAAAATTCCCCGAATGTCGATCTCAGGGACTGCGCAGGAATAATGAGTTCAATGCAAGGTTCAATTAAACAAAAACTTCAATGGGGTTTTGTTTGGTAATTATAACTTAACGAAAAATAGAATAAGCAGTAAATGAAATTGACTTTGTAACAAATATGAGTACCATGCTAGGGATAGTGGATGATTGACAATGTATCAACTCTGAAATTTCTATTGCAACAACTTATTTTCAATAATCAATTACCGGTACTTAAGGTTGTTTGATCCTAAGTCCTTAGTGAAAAAACCTTCGATCCTTCATCCTAAACCCTAAGTCCTTAGAAATTTACGATGAAATCAAGCAATTAGTTATCAAGAATATCCGGTTGCTATAAGGTATTCCTAGTCCTAGGTAATATCTATTATAGCATATTCTCATGAAAGCATTATCAATGGTGGTCCGCCTAAATGATAATCATAGATCAATTCCAATTTGTCCGAAAGGAAAAGCATTAGAAACATCAAGAGAATAAATCAACAATTAAAAACATGATTGTTATTGCAATTGCAAACTCAGAGTCATTACAAAGTTAAATCAGAGCCACCCCTAGCATTGGGGGGGGGGGGTTAGCTACTCATAGTATTCAAAGAAAACAAAATAATGAATAAAGACATTACAAGAAATTGGAGGAGATTGAATCTTCAATTGCTTCCGTTCATGAAGATCTTCTTCTCTCCCAAACCCTTGCTTTCTCCAGTCTTCTATTGTATTCTTTTCTCCAATCTGTCAAAAGTGTCTTCTCTCTTGCCCTAAAGTTGTTTTTATAATCAATCATCCATTCAGGTTGAAACCAAATGCCAAGAATACCCTTAATGATCACATTGGAGCAAGAAAACATAGAAACATATAATCAGCACGCATCATCAACACGGGCCGTGTTGCTGCACACGGGTGCCCGTGTTGTTCGTCTGCCTCTTGATTCAAAAACTTGTTTCTGGCCACTTTTCCACACGGTCCGTGTCTGTGAACACGGGTGCCCGTGTAGATGCTCTGTTTCAGCTCCAAAATCACTTTTCCAGCCACATTTCAACACGGGCCGTGTTGGCCTCTGAAATCAGCTTTTCCGGCTTCTTTTCATCCACTCGTGCGCGCCGCAAGTTCCTTATTTTCACATGCATCAACCTATCACACTAACACTACCAAACAAAGGCATAAAGAAGATCTTTTGACATAAACTTTAAATCAAATGCAATGCAATACTATAAATTAGTAAATATGATAAACTTAACTTAAAAAGCAATAAAACAACCGAATGTGTTACCAAGATGATAAATTTGTGCCTGATGAAAGACAAAACTTAATAGAAATGGTGACCGATCACAACCCCAAACTTATCTCATTGCTTGTCCTCAAGTAATGTATTGAGACTAAACAGAGGTCACCCACGAATTTCTCTTCTCCGCAATACAGCTTGTGTCTTTTGCAACTTGGATTTTTCCTTCCCGATCAAGCTTCTGGTTTCCTGAATCGAACTATCTACCACACTTTCACATCAGAGGGCTTCTTTACCTGCAAGCTTTTTCACACTCTTACCAGATCTCTCGGGGTAAAAGTGTTTGCACTCATAGTACCAAAGTATGCAATATCAACTCTTAATTTTGAATCCACTCTATCTTCACTACACAAACAGATTCCACACACTTTATGAGGTCTTTTTGGTTGTAACGGGGCTCAGGTATGGTAGGATAGACAAATGAATGGATAACAAAGGGTTTTGGGTTCGGCATTCATGTTATTTTTCTCATTTTTGTGCCTCAATAGTGACCTGAGGTTTATTCAACTTTGATACTTCACTCAATTTTTCTATGAGCGTGTTTGAGTCTTTAGTAACGGCAAGTGCTTTTATCCTCTTTCTTTCTTTATTTATTTTTTTCTTTTTACGCACTTGCTCTTTTTCTACGAATTGTCACCCCAAACTTAGCTTTTTGCACACTTTATAATTTACAACAATCATGCCGAACAAGGGTAGGAAGTGTATTGTTATGGATGAACAGGGGTTTAATTCAAACAAAAAGGCTAAGGCTCAACGGGGTTCACAAAGGATAAACATAAAGTAACGGATGGATAGAAAGGCTAAGGGTTAAACCAACAACATGCCTCAGTGTGTGTCCTCATGTTGTGCTGTGTCAAAAGAACATACGCAAAATCAGAGTGATAAGGTCATACCTGACTGAACTCTCATGATGATATTTTAGTGTTTGGCCTTTGTACTTTCACCATGTTGGTTATGCTTACAAGCTCTGAAGCCTCCTCGTGTCATATGGTTTCTTTTCCGACTCGGGTATACCATATAACCATTTCGGTCCGGTGTTACCAAATCGCGTCCAACCTTTAATTTTATCATTTCATGGCTGCATCAACTTCCGGGGTGCCTCGGGAGATCAAGTATGGGGAGTATCTTTCATCCACTAGCTATCAATCTCGGGTTCATCCAACAACTATCTCTCACTCTGTAACACAATGGTATACCAAAGACGAATAGAAATGCTAAAAACAAAATAAAAACAGAAACAAAAGAAATGCAAGAAAACCCCCCCACACTTGAACTAAACATTGACCTTAATGTTTTAGCCCACTGCGGAAAGGACTCACATAGGGTACATCAACTCCAACTGCCGCTTTCAAGCTTTCACCAGAGAAATCCCCTCTTTATTACCTGAAATAAAACAAAACAAAAAGACAAATTAATTATTAAAAGTGTGGGTTGCCTCCCACAAAGCGCTTCGTTTAACATTGCATGGCTCGATGGTCCATTACCCTTTATTATGGAGGGTATTTTCTTTTCCAAACCTTGTTGTTTTTCACTTCCGCAACCACGAACTCATGAAGATGAAAATCATGGATAACTTTTCTCTTCAATTTACTTCCCAAATTCTTCTTGACTTCCTTAGCTTTCTAAGGACTTTTGACATCTATATAAGTTGGTTCCACCCGAGAGGCTATGCTTGAAACGTTTTCTTGGAGCTGTTTAGGCTTTTTGTATTTTTCCTCACTTTCTGTCATACCACCAGAAGTTTGATCATTCACAACCGCCCTATGTTTCTTAACTCCTGACATCTTCAAGGTTACTTCTTCATCAAAAGATCTCAGTGTTAGTGTCCCTTTTTCAATGTCGAGGTTGCAGCGGCCTGTCGACAAAAATGGTCTCCCAAGAAGGATAGGAGTTTCTTCGTCTTCCGGAATGTCCATGATGTGGAAGTCAACAGGGAATACAAACTTATCCACTTCTACTAGTACATCTTCAGCTACCCCATATGATTTCTTAACGGTGTGATCAGCGAACCTTAATTGTGTCTTACTTTCACTAATCTTTTCCAATTCAAGCTTTTTGAAAATGGACAACGGCATTAAACTCACACTAGAACCAGAATCGAGGAGTACCTTTTTAAATGTTATATTCTTGATAGTGCATGGTATCGCCACCGCTCCAGGATCTTTCTTCTTTATTGGGATCTTTCTTGCTGACGAGACTATTCCACACTTCTCAGTTTCAGTTTTTGATTCTCCTCCCAGTGATCTCTTTTTCGCCAACACCTCCTTCATAAATTTCTTATACAAGGGCATGTGCTCAAGTACTTCAAAGAATGGTAGATTTACCTCTAGCTTTTTGAACAATTTAGTGAACTTCTCAAAGTCTTTCTCTTTTGAATTCTTCTTTGTCACTCTGGAAGGGAAAGGTAGTTTGATTGCCGGTTCAGCCTTTTTCTTATTTTTTTCTTCAACTGGTTTAACCGGTGGTATCACAACTTCCGACTCTTTTGGATTTTCTCTTATTTCCAAATCCACCTCTATTACCATGGGGTCATCTATTTCCTCTTTTTCTTTTTCCGATTCTGCCATTTTATTACTTCTTGTAATAACAGCATTAATCTTCTCTTGGTCTTTTGGATTTTTCACAGTTGCGCTCGGAAAAGCACCTTGTGTCTGTAGAGTGAGATGCTGTGCTATTTGACCCACTTGAACTTCTAGATTTTTGATCGAAGCTGTAGTGTTCCTGTGGTTGTTTCTAGTTTCTTCTTGAAACTGAAGGCATTGTCCAGCCAATCTCTCGATAGCCACTTCCCATTCCGCCTTCTGAGGGCCTTGTTGTTGGTTATCTTTCCAAGCAAAATTTGGATGATTCTTCCACCCTGGATTGTAGGTGTTAGAATACGGATTGTTTTGCCTCAGGAATTTGATTTCTTCAATCTGCTTGGGAGTAGCAACACAGTATACAGTTTGGTGAGGACCTTGGCAAATTTCACAAATTACAGGTTGAGCTTGTTGAACTTGAGCAACCTGTTGAGTACCTATATTCATAGCCTTTAATCTCTTTTCTACCTCTGCAGCTATAGCATCTTCAACGCGAATTTTTGAGGTTTCCAACTTCAGATCAATAACTCTTTCAGGTTTATTGGTACACCTGTCATACAACTCCAAATGCTCATTTGCAGCTATCGCTTCAATGATCTTGATAATTCCGGAGGCTGTTGTGAAGTTTGTTGAGCCTCCAGCTGCTGTATCGATCAACTGCTTTGTTTTCATTTTGAGCCCATTCACAAATATCTGCATTTGGTCAGTTTTGTCCATGTTGTGAGTGGGACATGCCACTAGGGTCCTTTTGAATCTTTTATAAGCATCTCCTAAGAGTTCACCCTCCTGTTGCTTGAAACTCAAAATATCATACCTCTTCCTTATAAAGACCGAGGCGGGAAAATACTCATTCAAGAAAGCCTTCTCCATCTCTTCCCATGACGTGATACTGCCTGCTGGTAGAGAATAAAACCATTCTTCTGCTTCTTCGGCCAAGGTGAACGGGAACATTCTCAGCTTCTTTGACTCTTCGGTATGCCCTTCAATTTTTAAAGTCGTACTTATGGTAAGAAATCTCTGCAGGTGCTTGTTTGCATCTTCATTAACCTTCCCGGTGAAAGGTTTTCTTTCCAGCTGATTTATTGTGCTCGGATGCAATTGAAAATTTGCCACATTTACCGGTTGGTTGACAATTGTTAGTCTACCACCCGGTGTGTTCGTAGCACCATAGTCTCCGAGAAGTCTCTCAGGTGGAGGTGGATTCTCGCCCATAACTTCCTCTTCACTTTTAGAATCTGAATGAACTGTCACCACTTCTTCAGATTCCAATTTCTCTTGACGAGCTTGTCTACGCCTTGCGTGCAAGGTTCTTTCAATTTCTGCGTCAAAAAGAAATTCAGCTGAGGCCTTACCTCGCATACACAGATTAGACAAATATTAGAATTAAAAAAATAATAAAAAGTGCAGAAAATAAAATTTTAGTCGCAGAGCAACAAAATTCTAATTGAACTCAACTTAAACTCAATATTATGGCAGTCCCCGGAAACGGCGCCAAAAACTTGATCGGAAAAATAGCAAGTGTACTATTTTGCCTCTTGTAATAATAGGGAAAATTCCCCGAATGTTGATCTCAGGGACTGCGCAGGAATAATGAGTTCAATGCAAGGTTCAATTAAACAAAAACTTCAATGGGGTTTTGTTTGGTAATTATAACTTAATGAAAAATAGAATAAGCAGTAAATGAAATTGACTTTGTAACAAATATGAGTACCATGCTAGGGATAGTGGATGATTGACAATGTATCAACTCTGAAATTTCTATTGCAACAACTTATTTTCAATAATCAATTACCGGTTCTTAAGGTTGTTTGATCCTAAGTCCTTAGTGAAAAAAACCTTTGATCCTTCATCCTAAACCCTAAGTCCTTAGAAATTTACGATGAAATCAAGCAATTAGTTATCAAGAATATCCAGTTGCTATAAGGTATTCCTAGTCCTAGGTAATATCTATTATAGCATATTCTCATGAAAGCATTATCAATGGTGGCCCGCCTAAATGATAATCATAGATCAATTCCAATTTGTCCGAAAGGAAAAGCATTAGAAACATCAAGAGAATAAATCAACAATTAAAAACATGATTGTTATTGCAATTGCAAACTCAGAGTCATTACAAAGTTAAATCAGAGCCACCCCCTAGCATTGGGGGGGTTTAGCTACTCATAGTATTCAAAGAAAACAAAATAATGAATAAAGACATTAAAAGAAATTGGAGGAGATTGAATCTTCAATTGCTTCCTGTCGCCCTCGGTTTTTTTTATCTCGCGTGAGATACGAACTGACTCTTCTTTTATTTTATGAGTTTTGAAAATCAGAGAGTCGCCACCGACTTTTATTTTATCCATTTAAGGAAAGGTTTATAAAAGAAACAGAAAAAGACCTTTAAGAGATTTTGGGTTCGGGGGTAGGTTATACAAAGGGAAGGTATTAACACCCCTTTTTATCCATGGTTATCCATGGGCTCTTAATTGCTTAGCTCACTTGTTTGGATCATTTGTCTTGCCTTGAAATGCTTGTATGTGGTTTTAAAATGCCTTTGTAAATTAACTTTGTAATGATCCTTGTGCGGATGTATACAAAGTGTTTTATCTTTCGAAAAGATGTTTTGAAAAAAAAGATCTTTAATTTCGTAATGATCCTTGTTTGGATATATACAAAATGTTGTCTTTTTTGAAAGTTTTGTTTTGAAAAGCAATGAATATGTGAGACATTTGTTGTTTTGATTTGAGCAAGCAATTAGGAGATCTACCCTAAGTTTATAAGGTCCTTTCCCATTTTTTTTAGAAAATTCTCTTTTGACCGGATGTAAACAAAAGTTTGGATTTGCATTTGAAACAGTAGAATTTGATTTTTTTGAAAAGAGTAACAGAGGGATTACCCTAAGAGGTGTAAGTGTGATTGTGTTTTGATTCAGATATTTTTATCTTTGAAGTTAGTGACCTAACGCTTCAGTTATTATCTTTGACATACATGCAGTTTTATATGTACAGAATCTAAAGTGCGGAAATGTAAAATGCGGAAAGTAAATCTACGCTATTACATCGATTGTGCGGGAAATGTAAACTACGCTATTTACATGATTTTGACAACCTATACACTTTATCTAAGAATTTAAATTGCAATAAGATAAAAGGAAGTATTTTTGGATTTTTTAGATGGTTGATTTTAATTAGAATTAATGCATAATTAATTTAATTAAATGAGAAAAAAGGTAGAAATAAAATTTAAACCTAAAAATTAAGTCTAAAATATGTTCATATTTCTTATTAATTAATTTTAAAATAAAAACTATTTTTTTTTTTGATTTTTTGAAGTTGTTTTAGAAATTTATTAAGCTAATTAACATATAATTATATAAACAATTATACACATAAGTTAAACTTAATGAGAAAAATATTCTAATTATGTACAAAATTAGTCTATAATATATAAACTAAATTTACTAAAAAGAACATATTTTTTTCTGATTTTTTAATAGGTTGAAATAATTAAAAAGCAAATATATAAATATATACTAATTAATTAAACAAAATATTTTAATTATTAAGAAAAATAAAATATTTTTGTATCAAAAAAATAATATTTTATTTTATAATCCTAAAAATATTTTTATTATATTTTTTTGATTTTTAAAACTATTTTTAAATAATTTTAGAAGTTAACTCAAATAAAATAAAAAAAAATTAAATTGTGATCCCGTGTGGTTTGTGAGAGAGTCTATGGTATGGACTGGCAAGGCTAGAGCGTTGGATGGAGGATCAGATGCATCTGATGGTGAATGGAGTGAGGCACATGGCAAAAGCGTAGACTGCAAAGCACAGGATCCAGAAATTTTAAACTGAAACGCGCGCGTCCCTCAGCCAATGGGAGAGAGCCACGTCTTCATCTTCTTCATCAAAACACTTTTTACAGCGCTCATTTGCAGAGAGATGTAAAAAGCTTAACCCTATTATACCCGTGTATCACGAATACAAGTAAAACACAAAATAAATTTGGCGCGAGGCCACAAATCAACTCGTCTTGTTCATACGAGTTCACTGGTATCAATTAGAACCTGTAATTTTGCATGAATCGTGAAGCCCTAATTTTGAGATCAAGAACCCTAAAATGGTGGTTCCTCGTACAGGTGTCCAAACACCAATTAAGTTTCCAGAAATGTTCAGAGCATCTATCTAAACATAAATATGCATTTACATCTTGCTAAACATGCATGTATGATTGAATTCGAGTTAGTTTTTGTTTGTGCAAACCGTGAGCTATGGTGGATGATTTTGAGTGCTTTGCTTGCTGCAAATGATTGGGTTATATTCAGTGGAGGTCAGGGAACGTGTTTGAGTGTTTAGTTTGTATTGAAATGAGCTTGAATTTAAAATTCGAATTTCAAATTTTCTTCAAAATTACAAGTTGTTACAAGAGTGGTATAAGCATAGGATTGGCTCTGAATTCGTGTCTTCTTGTTACTGAAGTGTCCTACTTCATTTATAAGCCATGGATGTGCTGCAAAGCTAAGCTATCTTGCATTGATGATCTTTGAATCTTTGAATTTTTTAATATTAAAACCTTTGAATTCTTTGGCCATGGCTTGATTTTCTTCACCTCTCTTGCTCTAGGCCTGCTTTGTACCTTCATGCTACAGAGTTGAATCATTCTTGATGGCTTTAGCTTAAGATCAAAGCATTGTATCATTATCCTTCACCATTTCTTTTTCAATTTAACTTTAAATGTAATAAAATTAAACCAAAAAAGAAATAAAAATGTTATGGGCCTTAGGTTGGTCGTGGGAGGCCCTTAACATTGTTAGAATCATGTTTGGATCATGAAAACTTGGCCCCTTTTGGAAAAAAAACATTTTTGATCAATGTTGGTTTCATGCATTTTCCCAAAAAATAGTCAACTTCAACAAGGCATAAATCCCTCAATTTTGATCATATGAAGGAGTTCTTGTACTTTTTAGAAACCTCAAGATGTCCTCTACAAGCTACTTTGGAAACTTTTTTTCATTTGGAGAAGTTATCTTGATGTTATGGCCTTTGACAAAAAGCCACTTTTTGTTGACTTTGAAAATGACCTGTAATGTCTGAGCTCATATTTTTCAAATGTTGAATCCTATGACCATGGGATCAATTGCATTTGAAAGATAATTGAATTTCCTTCAAAACAGGCTTTGGTTGGAATTTTTTGAATGAACGATGAGAGAGTTATGGCCGGTCAAAGTTCAGTTGACTTTTAGGAGAAAACCCTAATTTTGAAACTTAGGGTTTTGTTGATTTTTGATCTTTTCTTGATGAATTATGATCAACCAATGATCAAATGATGAATCTTTTGACAAAATATGGATGTTGACAAAAAATTTCATTTTTGACTGTCTGTTGACTTTTCGGTCAAACTGGTCGTCTGTTGACTGTTTGAGCTGCTGACTGTGCGTCTGAGCGAATTGAAGTTTGAAAATTTGTATGGTGGTACTTTGAGACATATGGAGGTCCATGAAATCCATTTGAGGTCTCAAAAAACTTGTTCTCCTGAAAAAAACAAAAACCCTAGTTAGGGACTGTTTGTGTAGGAGACAGTTAAGCGTACCTGATTTTTGTGCAGTGCTGAGTCTCTGCTGATCATGTGATTATCAAAAGACTTCTAGAACAAAAATCTTGGAATTTTGAAATGCAAAAGATTGATTTGATTGATGGTACAAAACACGGAGAATTGCACTGTCAGCAAGTTTGACTGTCAATTGGCTGTCCGGGTATTAACGTAACAGTTAAAGTGAAAATTCAACAGTTAAAGTTAATTTTTTTCTTTTTGTTTTTTTTGTTGTGTTAATGGTGAAAATTTATTTACATGAGTTGTTAGGAAAACACAAACATAATAAATAAATAAAATATACCGTACGCAAACGAAATTACCGATAATAAGCTTGAAAAATATTTAATGCGCTGAAAAATAAATATTTAATTAGCAGAAAACACACATAATATTATCTGGGTAATTAAACTACAGTACGACAGATAGTACGACATTTAATACTGACAGTACAAATATTACATAATATAATGAACAGTACGACAAATAAACGGTACATTATTTGAAAACAAAAGATACGACAAACTTTAAAAATGACGATTAAAAACCCATGCTATAAATAACAACATATAGATGATTGGGAGTGTAAACAACCTAGGTCCGCTTTTTTCAGGACTATGCATACAGAAAAAGGACATGATCACCACCAAGACAGTGATAACCAGAAGAAAAAACGTATCCATCCACTTTGCCATTTTTGCCGGGGAAGAAGAGAAAATAATTATGAGGTAGAAATTTGAGAGATGAGTTTGAATTTTGATGTGAGCAAGAGCTTCATATTTCTGGATTAGAGCAAGAGCTTTAGTCTCCTTAACTTGAGCATTTCCCTCATGGGTCATTTTCAATGACTCATATATATCATAGGCAGTTTCCCTGTTAGATATCTTCTCATACTCAGCATGAGAGATAGCATTCAGCAAAACGGTCCTACATTTATGATGATTCTTGAAAAGCTTCTTTTGATCATCATCCATTTCTTGTCTGGTAAGCCTTACGCCTGTAGCTTTTACTGGATGTTTGTAACCATCCATCAGAAGATCCCATAGTTCACCATCTAGACCAAGGAAATAACTTTCCAGTTTATCTTTCCAGTATTCAAAGTTTTCACCGTCAAATACTGGTGGTCTAGTATAACCATTGTTACCATTGTATTGCTCAGCAGAGCCAGATGTAGATGTAGATGTGTTTGTTGGAATTTCACCAGCCATCTTTAACAGAAGCGTTTTTCTCTTCCTAAATCTTTTCTAAACACGGTTAAGTGCTTGCACCTTAGAACCGGCGCTCTGATGCTAATTGAAGGATAGAAAAACACTTAGAAAGGGGGGTTTGAATAAGTGTAGCTTTAAAACTTGTAAGATAAAAACTATTTGCACAATGATTTTTATCCTGGTTCGTTGTTAACTAAACTACTCCAGTCCACCCCCTTGGAGTGATTTACCTCACCTGAGGATTTAATCCACTAATCACACTTGATTACAATGGTTTTCCACTTAGAAACACTCTAAGTCTTCTAGAGTATCCTGATCACAACCTGATCACTCTAGGAACAAACTGCTTAGACAACTTCTAAGACTTGCTAGAGTATACTGATCAACAACCTGATCACTCTAGAACTTACAACTTAATGTAAACAAATTCTTTTAAGAGTTACAATGCTTCTTATAAAGCTATTATCACAACTGTGATTTTCTCTTAAGTTTAAGCTTAAATCTCACTAAGATATTACAACAGCAATGTAGTGAGCTTGATGATGAAGTTTGAGAGCTTTTGAATTGAACAGAGTTTGTGCAAGTTTGGTTCAGAGTTCGTAACATAGCTTCTCATCAGAACTTCATATTTATAGGCACTTGAGAAGATGACCGTTGGGAGCATTTAATGCTTTGCGTAATCCGTACAGCATTGCATTTAATGTTTCACTCTTTTGTCAACTACCTCGAGCCTTGTTTCCGCTGTGTCTACTGACGTTGCCTTTAATAGCTTCTAACGTTCCTTTTGTCAGTCAGCGTAGCCTGCCAGTCTAGTACTTGCTTCTGATCTGATGTTTGTGTAAACAACATTTGAATATCATCAGAGTCAAACAGCTTGGTGCAGAGCATCTTCTTGTCTTCTGACCTTGAAGTGCTTCTGAGCGTGATACCATGAGAACTTCAGTGCTTTTGCTTCTGATCTCAAGTTCTTCTGATGCTTCCATAGACCCATGTTCTGATTCTGCTTGACCATCTTCTGATGTCTTGCCAGACCATGTTCTGATGTTGCATGCTGAACCTTCTGAGTCAGTGCTTCTTGCGCTGATTTTGTGCATACTCTTTGTATAATTCCTGAAACGGAAATTGCATAGTATTAGAGTACCACATTATCTCATATAAAACTCATATCCTTGTTATCATCAAAACTAAGAATATTGATCAGAACAAATCTTGTTCTAACAATCTCCCCCTTTTTGATGATGACAAAAACATTCATAAATGATATGAATTTGCGATCAAAAAAATACAGACGGCTAAGGACAATTACACAGCTATAGCATAAGCATATAGAAAATGTGTGAATATGTCTCCCCCTGAGATTAACAATCTCCCCCTGAAATAAATACTAGAAGAATTTTATAAATAAAAGACTTCCCTGAGTATTTCAGTTGAGACGTTCACATATGCTTAGATCTTCAGAACATTCACAGCTTCTGATTCTTGCTTCCATAGGACAGCTTCAGAACTTGAATTTCCTAGATCTTCAGAATATTCATAGCCTCTGATTCTTGCTTCCGTTGGACAGCTTCAGAGCTTGAATTTCTTCTTGAGTCATTGCATGCTAGATTGTATCAGAACATTGTTGAATGTACCAGAGCATCATCAGAGCATCTCTACATCCTGAAATGTTACAGAACAACTAAACGACAACAGTCAGCATGAATGAATCAGATCATAGAATGTGTTTCAGAATTTTATACTATGTATCAGAACACACACATAAAATGTTTCAGAGCATATTTTGTAACTAAAAACATGCATCAGAACATATAAGGAATAAGAATGAAAAAACTATTCTATCATCAGAATATCAGAACATTCTTCCTTCTTGCTTCAGGTCTTGAAGCTTTATAGCACTCAGCTTGCTTCAATTTCCAAGAGCTTGATTCTTTATAGAATTGCTTTTCCTCATCTCTTTGCTTCTCATGTTGAGCTTTAAAGAGGATCTTCAATTCCTGCAAGACAACACTCAAAGGCATAGAACTTTGCAAGTTCTGTTAGAAATGTGGAGCCTTTCTCCCAGCAACTGATAAAATAAATCAGATCATTTATCACATTTTTCTCCCCCTTTTTGTCATAACATCAAAAACATAAAAGATTCAGATGAAAAACACGACAAACACATAGAAGAAAAGGATAATTGTCATTAAGCTCATAGAAATAGAGGTTCAGAAGTACAAGAGGAAGGGCAAAAGAAGATGCAACAACAGATGCAGCAAAGCAAAAGGAAAACAGTCTAAGACTCAATCTAAGATCACCCTAGCTTCGACATGATCTTGGCCAGAATATCATGAATCCCACTGTTGCTCTCATTCTGCCTTTCCATGAAAGCACGAAACTCAGCGTTGATTGATCTCTGTTCATCCTGGTTCTTCTGAATAACTTCCAAAGTCCTTGCAAGACGGGAAGGTTCATCAGAAGAAGCTTCACAACTTCTATCCACAGGAATGGCATTGTGATCCGCAGCTTACATGGTCAGATCATTTGCAGGATTTTCCTCAACAGGAATTGTTTCAGCAACATGATCAGCATCTGCTTCTTGCATAGAAGCATCTCCATACTCTGCAGCAGGAACCTCAGAATCTCCATTCTCAAGTTCCTGAAGAATGACAGCAAGATTCCTAGGAGCAGAAGGACCTTCAACTTCTGGTGGGTCAACAACTTCTGGAATGACCAAGCTTGGGTCTTCCTCAGAAGGATTTTCCCTCAGAAAGTCAAAGAGCGTCCTGAAGTCTCCAAGCAAAACAGGATATTGAGGTTTCCAGACCACAATTTCCCTGCATGGGTTAGCTTCCATTGCAGCAGGAATTCTTGCTTCCTCTAGTTCATCCACAAACTTCTTCTCCTCAAAGATATATCTCCCTCCGAGACGAGCAAACCAGAAGTCTTCATAACTTCTCAGAATTCCACGAGGCCGTGGAGCAGCTTCTACACAAGCTTCTTGAAGTTCTATAAAACAAGCATCTGCTTTTCTGCGTAAGATTCTCCAGAATTTCTGCATAGCAACGTCATTTAGGCCAGAACTTTCAGCGATTCTGATAGTATCGAAGACTCTTCTGAGATTCCTCTTTACCATTTCAAAAATTACACCAATAGGGTATAGTCGGCGGGATTTTAGTTTGGTTCTTGAGGAGACATGGTTAGGGACAGAATAGGGTTGAGGCTCTCTATCCAACCTATAAGAAGATTCTACTTCATTGTCAGAATCTAACACTACCATTTCAGCTTCAGGACGAGGCTTGGGAGTGTAGTTGCAATCACGGAGCAATTTCTCATGTGATGCAGAGTCTGGAAGATCAGAAACACATGGGTTGTTTTGAGAGTTGGAAGGAATGGGTTCAAAGTTGGCATGGGGAGGAGGTTGAGAAGTGGATACATTTGTGTGTGGTGGAAAGAGAGTTTGTAGGGGTGGTATATCTAGAACAGGATTATCAAGGACCTGGTCAGAAGCAAGGTTGATTGAGGGTGGAGGAGAAGGAATGGGAGCATTTGGAATGGGTGAAGGAGGAGGAGTAAGGATTTTGGTTACAGGAGAAGTGGGAGGTGTAAGAACATGAACTTTGATGGGTGATTCTGATGGGGCTTTATCTGGCTCAGGGGTTTGGGCAACAGCTATTGGTGCAACTTCTGAATGTAAAGTAGGAATAGAATCAGGTTTAGAGAGATGTATACCTTTAGATACCTTCTGAACAGCTTTGAACACAACCTCAAGCTTCTTCTGTTTCTTACTCTTCTGCTCTTCAACGATCTTTGCCTTTCCACGAGAGATTTCTCTCCTTCTGGCAGATTCCAAAGCTTCCTTCTCATTAACAACAACATACTGACCTTCAACTGCTTGAGTTGTTGGTCTTTGCAAGATTTCTTCCTGCTGATTCACAGCTTCTTGAACAGCCTCTTCTTCATCGGAGTCATTTATTATCAGCTTCCTTTTTCTGATTTTCTTCTTCTCAACAACTCTAACATTTTCAGCATTATTATTCGACTTCTTCTTCTTCCTCTTATCAACAGCCTCCTTCTTATTCTTTTCAAATTCAACTGAAACAGCCTTAACTACTTCAGCAATAACTTCTTCTGGAACAACCTCTTTAACAGTAGCAGCAGCTACGTTCTGAACTACCTTCACCTGATTATCAGAAGGATGATCAAATTTTCTTTTAGTCCTTCTTTCCTTCTTTTCAGCAGCTTGAGGAGCAGCTTCTGAAACATCCTCTGAGGCAGCAGCCCTAGAAGTTTTCTTGCGGCCTACTTTAGCAGGAGCACCTTTTTCTTGATCTTTTACTCCTTCATCTTCTTCCAGTGACTTCAAATACCTAGTTCTGACTCCTGGTACCTCACTTCTGAAGAAGGTTTCAAAGTCAGCAAGAACAGGGTCTCTTCTGCTTCTTGTTCCAGAAAGAGGTTGAGGGGTTTTGATGAGAGTATCAATCACCTTCATCTTTCTCAAAGTGAGAGCATTCAAACAACTACCAGTGGTAACAACAAGGTCTTTGATAGTACCTTCAGTTTCCAGGTTCTCAACAATCTTGGAGTGAACCAGAAGGTTTGTAATAATTCTTCCAAAAGGAATGATAGTACAATTTTTCACTCTGAAGGCATTTCTGGAATCCCTCACAGCATTCCACATGTGATTGAAGATTATGTAGATAATATTAACCTTCTTCTTAGTGGCAATGCAATACATAATGTATTTTTGCTCATTGTTGACAAAATCAGCAACATGTGTTCCTTTCATGTGATAGAAACACCCCAGAAGAATCTTGGTCCAGATTTTGTAGAGGTCTTTCATGTCCTTGACATTCTTTGTCTTGTTTACATCTGTGTAGGGAGTAGACAACACATCATCCCAATCAGCCCTTTGATCAATTTCAAAAGCACCCTCAGGGTTTCTAAGATCAAACATCATTCTTAGGATGTTCTCAGTAACTACCACAAACTTCCCATGGACGAAAGACAAGATGGATTTAGGAGCAACAACTGCATGCACCCAAAACTCCTTAACAAGATCTAGGTAGACCGGTCCACAGAACTCAGCAAACAATGAAGTCCATCCTTGAAAGATGATATCTTCTTTAAGATGATATTCATGTTCTTCGATGCTATCAAAATCTACCATGAGTTCACAGATTACTTCCAAGTCCTTCTTAGGAATGGAGCAGGCAACAACCGGAGCGATTTGCTGATTTTCTTCTTCTTGAAGATGAAGTGGGACAGATGAGCCAACGTTGTGAGATGATGAAGCGGCCATTGAATCAGAATAGAATTTAGAAGAAAAATTTCTGGGTTTGCGCTTAGGGTTTGAGAGGAGACTGAAAAGGTTGCAAAAATGCATGCAAGAAGAAAGAGAGAATGGGAGCGAAAAATATAAACGTTATGATTTGAAATGTATTTATAGAGACGGATTTGAAAAAGAATGCAATAAAATTTTGAGAAAGAACAGTTACAGAATCAAAAGAAATCAATTGCATTAAATGATGAGTGACGTTAGGTGAGAGAACATGGTAAATGAAATGATTTAACACAGTTACCTAGGACGGCGTCCCATCAGATTCCTCACGCTTTTTACTAACCGTACAGACACGTGTTCATCATCAGAAATTACTTGATGACAGCTGTGTCGTTCTGAATAGACTTTACACCTTCTGATTCTGATCACTGCTTCTGATTGTCATTCTTTAGAAATGATCTAGTTTTGATAGGATCATCTTTCTTTCCAAGGATCACATCTTCTGAATGAGCTGATGAAAGTCTAGATGATCTCCTTACTGTTGGTTCTTCAGAAATCCTGAGATTCTCTAAAGATGCAGCAACTTGATCTTCTGATCTATATCTGCAAAATTCTCAAACTGCTTTGGTTTTTCAAGACCAAGCTTATCATCAAACCTGATATTGATTGATTCTTCTACAACCAATGTTTCAGTATTGTATACTCTGTAGCCTTTAGAGCGTTCAGAATATCCAAGAAGAAAACATTTTTGTGCCTTAGAATCAAACTTACCAAGATGATCTTTAGTATTCAGAATAAAACACACACATCCAAAAGGATGAAAATATGAAATGTTGGGCTTTCTGTTCTTCCACAATTCATAAGGAGTCTTATTTAGAATAGGTCTTATAGAGATTCTATTCTGAATATAACATGCAGTGTTTATTGCTTCTGCCCAGAAGTGCTTAGCCATATTGGTCTCATTGATCATGGTTCTGGCCATTTCTTGCAGAGTCCTATTCTTTCACTCTACAACTCCATTTTGCTGTGGAGTTCTAGGACAAGAGAAATCATGGGCAATATCATTTTCTTTGAAGAACTCCTCAAAGAATCTGTTCTCAAATTCGCCACCATGATCACTTCTGACCTTTATGATTTTGCACTCATTCTCAGATTGGATCTGAGTGCAGAATTCAAAGAACACTGAATGAGACTCATCCTTGTGTTTTAAGAACTTTACCCATGTCCAGCGGCTATAATCATCTACGATGACTAATCCATATTTCTTCCCTCTGACAGATGCTGTTTTGACTGGTCCAAACAGATCAATATGCAGAAGTTCTAACGGCCTTGAGGAAGAGACAACATTCTTAGATTTGAATGCAGGTTTGGAGAACTTGCCCTTCTGACATGCTTCACAAAGAGCATCTGATTTATATTTCAGATTTGGGAGTCCTCTGACCAGATTTAGTTTGTTAATCTGAGAAATCTTTCTCAAACTAGCATGTCCTAATCTTCTATGCCAGACCCATTACTCTTCAGAAACAAACATAAGGCAAGTCACCTTCTGCTTCTCAAGATCTGAAAGATCAATCTTATAGATGTTGTTCTTTCTCTTGCCCGTAAATAGGATTGAGCCATCCTTCTGACTTACAGCCTTGCAAGACTTTTGATTGAAGATTATATCATAACCATTGTCACTTAATTGACTTATGGACAATAAGTTATGCGTTAATCCTTCTACAAGAAGTACATTAGTTATGGAAGGAGAGTTACCAAAACTTATGGTTCCAGAGCCAATAATCTTGCCCTTCTGATCTCCTCCAAACTTGACTTCTCCACCTGGTTTAAGCACCAGGTCTTGGAACGTAGACCTTCTTCCCGTCATGTTTCGCGAGCACCCAGAGTCCAGGTACCATGACATTTTGTGCTTTGTCCTCTTTGCAGCTAAGGATATCTGCAACAGAAATTATCTTCTCCTTAGGTACCCACAATTTCTTGGGTCCTTTCTTGTTAGTTTTCCTCAACTTCTGATTGAACTTGGGTTTAGCATAATAGTTAACAGGAGGAACAACATGATATTCTTTAGGTTTGACAGCATGATATTTCTTAGGTTGTGTCACAGGCTTCTTGGTGTGTACAGTGTTAAAACTCTGTGCATGTGAAGTGAGCCTAATATCATGTGCATGGCCATACTTGAACTGATCATACAATGGCTTGTATGTGATTTTCAGATCATCAACAGGTTCAAATTTATGTGAGGTATCACCCTCATAGCCAAAGCCAAACCTTCTATTTCCAGAAACACCATATATCATAGAAGCAAGATGACTTCTGCCAATACTTCTAGATAGGAACTTTCTGAAGCTCGAGTCATATTCTTTCAGAATATGATTTAGACTAGGAATGGATTTTTCTGATTCAGAAGGAGATCCACTATTTTTGGATAATTTTAAAACTTTTTCCTTTAGTTCAGAATTTTCCGATTCCAACTTCTTAGTTTCAAATTCAAATTGCTTTTTCAGCTTTTTGTATTTGATACTAAGGTGAGCCTTGAGTTCCAGAAGTTCAGTCAAGCTGGAAACTAATTCATCTCTAGATAGTTCAGAAAATACCTCTTCAGAATCTGATTCTGATGTAGATTCTGATCCATCATCCACTGTGGCCATCAGTGCAAAGTTGGCTTGCTCTCCTTGAGAGTCTGATTCTGATTCAGATTCAGAATCATCCCATGTTGCCATAAGACCTTTCTTCTTATGAAACTTCTTCTTGGGATTCTTCTTATGAAGTTTTGGACATTCACTCTTGAAGTGTCCAGGCTCATTGCACTCGTAGCAGACAACTTTCTTCTTGTCAGATCTTCTGCCACCAGAAGATTCTCCTCGTTCAAATTTCTTTGAACTTCTGAAGCTCTTGAACTTCCTTTGCTTGCTCTTCCAGAGTTGGTTTACCCTTCTGGAGATCATGGACAGTTCATCTTCTTCTTCTGATTCTGATTCCTCAGAATCTACTTCTTCTGCCTGAAAAGCGTTAGTGCATTTTTTAAAATTAGATTTTAATGCAATAGACTTACCTTTCTTTTGAGGCTCGTTTGAATCCAGCTCTATCTCATGGCTTCTCAAGGCACTGATTATCTCTTCCAAAGAAACCTCATTAATATTCTTTGCAATCCTGAATGCAGTCACCATTGGACCCCATCTTCTGGGCAAGCTTCTGATGATCTTCTTTACATGATCAGCCTTGGTGTAGCCTTTATCCAGAACTCTCAATCCAGTAGTTAGCGTTTGAAATCTCGAGAACATCTTCTCAATATCTTCATCATCCTCCATCTTGAAGGCTTCATATTTCTGGATTAGAGCAAGAGCTTTAGTCTCCTTGACTTGAGCATTTCCCTCATGGGTCATTTTCAATGACTCATATATATCATAGGCAGTTTCCCTGTTAGATATCTTCTCATACTCAGCATGAGAGATAGCATTCAGCAAAACGGTCCTACATTTATGATGATTCTTGAAAAGCTTCTTTTGATCATCATCCATTTCTTGTCTGGTAAGCCTTACGCCTGTAGCTTTTACTGGATGTTTGTAACCATCCATCAGAAGATCCCATAGTTCACCATCTAGACCAAGGAAATAACTTTCCAGTTTATCTTTCCAGTATTCAAAGTTTTCACCGTCAAATACTGGTGGTCTAGTATAACCATTGTTACCATTGTATTGCTCAGCAGAGCCAGATGTAGATGTAGATGTGTTTGTTGGAATTTCACCAGCCATCTTTAACAGAAGCGTTTTTCTCTTCCTGAATCTTTTCTAAACACGGTTAAGTGCTTGCACCTTAGAACCGGCGCTCTGATGCCAATTGAAGGATAGAAAAACACTTAGAAAGGGGGGTTTGAATAAGTGTAGCTTTAAAACTTGTAAGATAAAAACTATTTGCACAATGATTTTTATCCTGGTTCGTTGTTAACTAAACTACTCCAGTCCACCCCCTTGGAGTGATTTACCTCACCTGAGGATTTAATCCACTAATCACACTTGATTACAATGGTTTTCCACTTAGAAACACTCTAAGTCTTCTAGAGTATCCTGATCACAACCTGATCACTCTAGGAACAAACTGCTTAGACAACTTCTAAGACTTGCTAGAGTATACTGATCAACAACCTGATCACTCTAGAACTTACAACTTAATGTAAACAAATTCTTTTAAGAGTTACAATGCTTCTTATAAAGCTATTATCACAACTGTGATTTTCTCTTAAGTTTAAGCTTAAATCTCACTAAGATATTACAACAGCAATGTAGTGAGCTTGATGATGAAGTTTGAGAGCTTTTGATTTGAACAGAGTTTGTGCAAGTTTGGTTCAGAGTTCGTAACATAGCTTCTCATCAGAACTTCATATTTATAGGCACTTGAGAAGATGACCGTTGGGAGCATTTAATGCTTTGCGTAATCCGTACAGCATTGCATTTAATGTTTCACTCTTTTGTCAACTACCTCGAGCCTTGTTTCCACTGTGTCTACTGACGTTGCCTTTAATAGCTTCTAACGTTCCTTTTGTCAGTCAGCGTAGCCTGCCAGTCTAGTACTTGCTTCTGATCTGATGTTTGTGTAAACAACGTTTGAATATCATCAGAGTCAAACAGCTTGGTGCAGAGCATCTTCTTGTCTTCTGACCTTGAAGTGCTTCTGAGCGTGATACCATGAGAACTTCAGTGCTTCTGCTTCTGATCTCAAGTTCTTCTGATGCTTCCATAGACCCATGTTCTGATTCTACTTGACCATCTTCTGATGTCTTGCCAGACCACGTTCTGATGTTGCATGCTGAACCTTCTGAGTCAGTGCTTCTTGCGCTGATTTTTTGCATACTCTTTGTATAATTCCTGAAACGGAAATTGCATAGTATTAGAGTACCACATTATCTCATACAAAATTCATATCCTTGTTATCATCAAAACTAAGAATATTGATCAGAACAAATCTTGTTCTAACATGGCGTTTGTGTAAGAATAAATTCAACAACGAACCAAAATACCGCATAAGAAAAATTCTAAAAACCAAGTATTCATAAAATCAGGATATTTATGAAATAAAATCCAAGATTATATGAAACTCCCAATTTTTAGACAGAAGTCTGTTGCCTTCTTTTTGAAAAAGATGCGGGCAAATTTTGGGGTATAACAGTTGCCCCTATTCAATCTTCTTAAACCTGTTTGGAATCTGAAGGTAGAAGATGATTGAATATTTAGATGCCCTGAAAATTTGCACTTACCTCCACCGGAAGTGATGTTGGAAATTGCATTTGAATGTTATCTGAGAAATGTTGTTGGCAGATCGAAACATTACCTGAGATGGGCTTTCAGATGCCATCTGGCAAATGTGTTGATGGTTTGTTCATCGGAATGAATCCATTGATTATATCTTGATGAAGGATTTGAAAACCTCTGTGTTGACCGTTTCGGAACCGTCCGAAGTTACCGCTTTAAGTCTTGGAGGCTGATCGTTATGGAACTGTCCAAAGTTTTCCGCTTTAGATTTTGAAAGTTGATCTATGTGGAACCGTCTGAGGTATCAGCTTTAGATCTTTGAAGGTTAATCGTTGTGGAACCGTCTGAGGTATCCGCTTTGGATCTTGAAGATTGACTACTTCAAGGAATCGTCTAAGGTATTGACTTAGATCTGAAGGTAGATCATGAAGGAACCGTCCAAGGTATCGACTTAGATCTGAAGGTAGATCATGAAGGAACCGTCTAAGGTATCGACTTAGATCTGTGTTGCTTGTTTTGAGTTGATAGGTGATGCGAAAAGAGAGATCTCTTCAGAATGAATCTTTGATTTGATTATATCTGAGAGGAATGTTCGTCTGAATAGAATCCAGGGGAACACTGCATGTGATTGAGAACAAATTTTCTGAGGATATTCATCCACCTGAAAAAATCAAGTTAGTGACATGCAATGTTATGATGCATGTAATTTATATGTTGAGATTCTCAAACTAAATGAGAAATGTGCATGTTATCTATGTGTTTGTCATGAAACATTATATGCTACGTATGAATATGCATATGATGTATGATGCATGGACATGACTTATGCAGTTTAGAGCGTATCAAACTTCTGGTTGGGAAAATAAATCCCTGCTTGCTATTTCAGAAACGATGGCATTATGACCTTTGATGATCTTTACTATTTTGTTCGAGTATACTCAGCTGGGGAATTTCCTTACGGACCAGGATGCTCTGTTGAGGGATCTTTCACTGAATTGCTTGAATTGTTGAAAGAAATGCTTCCCGAAGGTAACACGTTGCCAAACCGTACTTATGAGGAGAAAAAGATATTGTGCCCAATGGGTTTGGACTATGTCAAAATACATGCTTGTCATAATTATTTCATCTTATATAGGAAAGAGTTTGGAAACTTGAAGAAGTGTCAGAGGTGTGGGGTGTCGCGCTACAAGAAAAAGGTCAGTGGTGTTAATGACGATGACGGTGCAACTAGCAAGGGTGTTCCTATCAGGTGATGTGGTAACTACCAATAATTCCAAGGTTCAAGATATTGTTTGCTAATGTTAGTGACGCAAAGAATACTAGATGGCATGTAGATGAAAGAGTGTGTGATGGCAAAAATTTGCCATGTCGCTGATTCATTGCAATAGAAGAAAATTGATTCCTTGTTTCTAGATTTTGCCCTTGAGCCGAGGAACCTTAGGCATCGACTTGCCACAAACGAAATAAACACTTTTGGTAATTTGAATACTAACCATACTTCATGGCATGTTCTTCTCTTAATTTATAACCTATCTCCCATGGTTGTGTATGAAGCGCAAGTATATGATGCTATTATTGACGATTTCAGATCCAAAACAACCAGAGAATGACATAGATATTTACTTAATGCCATTGATTCAAGATTTGAGACTTTTGTAGGAGGAAGGTGTTGATGTTGATGATGTATATACAATTGATAACACTAAGTTGTGTGTCATGTTGTTTTGCACAATCAATGACTTTCCTGCTGTCATACCCCAAAATTTGCCCATACTATTTCTCTTGTTCAAATTCAAATCAAGGTACAAAGCTCAAAGATACCCTCTCCTAAACAAGGCTCAAAGATTTAGGGTTTTGTTGCTCTGAAGGAAAATCAATGAACCAAAGGCTTCAAGACATCCCATATGGTCTCTGATACCCCACATTATCTCCATGACAAATTTCAGGTCTCAATTCAAAAGATTGATCATTCAATTGCTCAAAAAGTCAACAGTCGACTAGGTTGACCTAAAAGTCAACTGTGGTCAAAGTACGGTCAAAACTCCTGATTTTTTGTCAACATCTTCATATTGAAGTATCATTCACCATTTGATCAAGAATTGATCATGGTTCATCAAGGAAAGATCAGAAATCAACAATTCCAAAAGTTTCTAAATTAGGGTTTTCATAGGAGAAAGTCAACTGAACTTTGACCAGCCATAACTCTCACATGGAACATCAGAAATTTTCTATCCAAAGCTCATTTTGAAGGAAATTTGATTCTCTATAAATTTGTCTCTCACATGACAAGTCTAAAAATGCTTCATTTGAGAGATATGGACCAAAACATTATAGGTCCTTTTCAAAAGTCAACCAAAAGTCATCTTTTTCAAAAGAGCATGATCGGAAAAATAGCAAGTGTACTATTTTGCCTCTTGTAATAATAGGGAAAATTCCCCAAATGTCGATCTCAGGGACTGCGCAGGAATAATGAGTTCAAAGCAAGGTTCAATTAAACAAAAACTTCAATGGGGTTTTGTTTGGTAATTATAACTTAACGAAAAATAGAATAAGCAGTAAATGAAATTGACTTTGTAACAAATATGAGTACCATGCTAGGGATAGTGGATGATTGACAATGTATCAACTCTGAAATTTCTATTGCAACAACTTATTTTCAATAATCAATTACCGGTTCTTAAGGTTGTTTGATCCTAAGTCCTTAGTGCAAAAACCTTTGATCCTTCATCCTAAACCCTAAGTCCTTAGAAATTTACGATGAAATCAAGCAATTAGTTATCAAGAATATCCGGTTGCTATAAGGTATTCCTAGTCCTAGGTAATATCTATTATAGCATATTCTCATGAAAGCATTATCAATGGTGGTCCGCCTAAATGATAATCATAGATCAATTCCAATTTGTCCGAAATGAAAATCATTAGAAACATCAAGAGAATAAATCAACAATTAAAAACATGATTGTTATTGCAATTGCAAACTTAGAGTCATTACAAAGTTAAATCAGAGCCACCCCCTAGCATTGGGGGGGTTTAGCTACTCATAGTATTCAAAGAAAACAAAATAATGAATAAAGACATTACAAGAAATTGGAGGAGATTGAATCTTCAATTGCTTCCGTTCATGAAGATCTTCTTCTCTCCCAAACCCTTGCTTTCTCCAGTCTTCTCTTGTATTCTTTTCTCCAATCTGTCAAAAGTGTCTTATCTCTTGCCCTAAAGTTGTTTTTATAATCAATCTTCCATTCAGGTTGAAACCAAATGCCAAGTGTCATACCCCAAAATTTGCCCACACATTTTCTCCTATTCAAATTCAAATCAAAACACACTCTCCTAAAACAGGGTTAAAAAACTATGGTTTGGTTTGTTCAAAAGAAAATCAATGAATCAATGGCGCCTAGGCATCCCAGGCCTTCATTTTATTATTTCTATTATTTTTATTATATTATTATTTTTTATATTGGGTTTTTTGTTTATAAAAATTCAATTTAAAAATAAATAATTGGTGAAAATAATCAAAGATTTAATTGGGATTATGCTTCTATTAAAGATTGAGATATTTCTTTTTTAAGTCAATCAAGTGGAAACAGGGGGATCAATTTGAGTAATTTGGAAATAGGTGACTATTGGGCCTATCATTTAGATTCCAAGAAGGCCCATGACTTTAAGAGAAGTCCCTAATTCCACCTTTTATTTTTTATGAATTTATTAATATTTATTTGAATTCTATTTCATTTAAAATATTAAATAAATCATAAAAAATATGATTATGATAATTGAATTAAAATACAAGATTCATTTAGTTTCTTTTAGAAACCAAATCAGATTTTTGAGGACTGGAAATCGTGTGGATGATTGGTGGCTTGATTGGCATGATTGAAACCAAAATAGAAGTTTATTATACCTCTTCCAAAAATCAAATCTTGATCCAAATCACAGAGATTGAAGTTATAATTCCTGACCTAATGTAATGCTGTATATATACGCAACAATTCTATGCTTATGGGGGATTTTTTTTTCCGGCGGCACAGCATCTCTATTCAGCCAAAAACCGTGAATTCAAGTGCGATTTGCAGACCAAGATTGAAATAAAATCGGAGCTTCTGGTGGATCTAAAGCAATCTCTCGGTGCCTTCTGGAGCTATTAGAGTCACCATCATCATCTAAAGCTTCAGGAATCATCGTCCAGGCCTTACGGTTCGGTGCTTAATTTTTTTCAATTCAATTTCATAGATTTACGCATACTTGATATAGTTTGATGGCATGTGTGTGTTCGTAATGACATGGCGAAACTTTCTGCATAATTTAATTGAAGTTTAGAGGCAGGTATAAGTTTTCGCCATTGTTAGGGTTTATACACCTCTTGAATGGGGGTTTTATACAGAAGCAGCTTCAGGCCGAATCGAGGAGGTTGTGGAATTCGTGGCGTCGCATATGGTCGACAGGGACCATTAGTTTGCCTGGATCGACGTTTGTTTTGCAGGTTTGAGTTGGAGAGGCTATGGTAACACTCAAAAACCGTGGCCGTACGTACTGTGCTTCAGAGGAGAAAACGCAACGAAGAAGGAGCATTCTGGGCGCGGGTTATTTTGATTCAAATGCGTTTAATTTATTTTTGTTATATTAATATAGCAGCGCAATGTTAACAACCAACGAAGCTGGTGGAGATGGCAAGGCGTTTGCTTGGCAACCAGGATGTCCTGGGTTCGAGCCCTCTCAGTGGCAGTTTATTTTTACAAAGGTTTTTCATAGGATTCAGCGATGCAGCCCCATGAATGACTACGCTGAGTCCTCGCGCGAGAGCCATCAGATCTTTCCTACTTCAAATCCAACGACCAGGGATATATAGACGCATCATGCACCCCCACAGGCTCGTCACACCCAATCTTGAGCTAAGTTCCTCAAATTTTTTTATTTAAAATTATATAAACTTTTTTTTTTATTATTTGTTATATGTAGATATTTTATACACAAAAAAAAAACTCTTTACTAAATAAACTTCTTTTTTCTTTTTCTTCAAAGTTTATAAAAGATTTATAATAAATAAAATATTTATTTGTTTTAATATTTTTTTATTGTTTTAAGTTAATTGATTTGATTAAATGACTTGTTTAATTTTAATTGATTTTTGATTCATGAATTAAAAATAAATAGGATTATGATATTTGATCGAAACCTAGATTTTCACCGATTTAATTAATTGGGTTGAAAACCAACAATTAATTTGTTTTGCATTTATTCTATTAACCAGGGTTAACTTGTGCCATAATCAGGGTTTACGAGAATCCGTCATACACTGAAGAGTATTTCTTTTTTTTTTCTGTGCCTTTTCAGGGTTGTCTTTTCAGATGCCTTCCGACAACGCGCCCGATCAAGACTCAAAGCTAAGTACCCTATTTATTAAAATTAAAAGTCTATTTTGTTTCCTTTTAAAATCAGGGGGTTTGTCTTGCCTTCATACTTTTTGCCTTTGCCCTCGTTTCAGGGTTTACCTCCGAGGTAACCTCCGACTCTAACCATATCAGATCAAATTCGAAAGCTAAGTATTATTTCGTATTTAGTTTAAATAATCATTTCTATTTCATTTTGTTTTCTTAACAAATTAGGATTAAATTTAAATATCTATGAACTGCCTATACGCTCACGCCTCGTTGTTTCTTCTTTCGGTTCTCAATGGTCAGAGTCAACGCTTCTGGCAAACCCTTGCCCTCAACCCTGTCAGGCAAAGCTAAGTACTTTCTCTTTATTCTATTTTTAATTTATATTTCTATTTTCCTTTGTGGTTAATGAAGTTTGCCCTCGAACTTGATAATGCACTCACTCTCTACTTTCTGCCTCTTCTTTCTCCTTTTCAGGGTTTGTCAATTGCTAAGCTACGTTGTTGGTAACCCTAAACCCTATTTTTTTTGCCTTTTATTATTATTACTTGTGACAAACCCCATTGGGGATCCGCTGGTTTCACTTTCCCCTCCCCTTTATTGCTTTATAACTGCGTGGTTAGTAATTTAGGGAGTGCAAGATTGTAATTGACCTAGAATAACTAAATACAAGATAAATAACTGAATTGAATCACATGATTGGTGCAAACACGCACGCTTTTTGGGTAACCCTCTCTGTTGCCTGTTGCCTGTTGCCTGTTGCCTTTGTGTTTTTGCAGAATAAGCCACGTCCCTCGAATTCGAGGATACCTCAGCCATGTTGCCTCGATAAAAAGGTCACGACCCTAATGATGCTGCCTTCGATACACAAACGACCTCGACCCTCGGATGTTGCCTACGAAAAAGGCTGAGGTATCTTCTGGCTGCCTACGAAAAATGGCTTATTCTGATCCTTGCCTTAGACTACCTGCCCCTCTATGGCATGGGACAGTCTTATGGCAAAGGATGCTTCGATGACCCTTCAACCTCCAAACGAAAGGCTTCCTACCCTCTTATGGCAAGGATAGACCCTCTCATTCTGAAAGGCTAAAAAGAGACCTATCATCTGAGTTTAAGGTAATTGCCCCTAATTGCCTTGCAATGCTCAAACTTTCATTATATTCTTTCTCATAATTTTTCAAAAGGGCTACGCTCATTTACGAGCTAAAGTCCCTATCTCTTTCATCTACATTTTCTAAACAAACGAGCAAGCAAAGCAATTAAGAGCCCATGGAAAACCATGGATGCAAAGGGTGCCTTACACCTTCCCTTTGCATAAATTACCCCCCGAACTTAGATTTCTTTTAAAAGGTTTTTTTCTGTTTCTTTTTGCCTTTCCGAACCTGTTTGGATAAAATAAAAGTCGGTGGCGACTCTTGCTTACCGCGACATTTCGATCGATAAAAAGTCAGTTCACCGTATTACAGAACTGGCGACTCTGCTGGGGATGAATTTCGATAAAAGAGGGGTTACCTTAAAAGTTTAGGAATCATTTAAATGTTTTCTATTTGTTTGCTTTGCTTGTTTTATTTTTCAGGTTTGTCTTGGGAAACCTGAAGGACGAATCCTATTCCCGGATTCAAGAACACTTAAGTTTAGGAGCGGCATAGTCATGGAGACCCCCCTTGTGCATGCTTGGGGTTGGTCAAAATGAAGTTCGCACTTGAGTTAGGCCTCCACTGGTTATTGTGTACCTCTTTTGCATGAGAGAGGTTTACGCATGTATCTTTGGGTGCGTCGGAGCTCAGGGACCTTTAGTCACCTTTAACCCATCTTAAACTTTTAGGAACGTAGTGGGGGAGCTATTCTTGGTGCATGCCAAGTTATGGTCGCTACCCGATACTACAGCTCAGATAGGTTTCTTCCTAAAGTATCATTGCGTGGTATGCATGTACCATGTTCGAGGGTGCTTTAGAGGGGGCTGACAATTCTGAGTCACTTGGTAGAACCTGTTGCTGAAATCTCTTTATCCATAGAAATACCCTTGGGAAGGACACCTGATCAGACCCCATGCAAGCCTTAAGCCAAAAACTGTGTGACATGTGTGACTTGTTTGTGTTTGCTACTAACCTTCATTTCCTTGCAGGTTTTGTTGAAAGGACCTGTTTGTCCTTACAATCTCACACTATGCCTAACAAACTTCATTCGCATAACATCATGACATCATGACATCATAAGCATAACATGATTAACTAACCCTTTCAAGGATCTTAGGAATTTAGGGCGCACAAATTCAGGTGCTCTTATCAAGGACTGAATTCCTATCTAGGGGCAAGAGGATTTATTTTCCTCTGGCCACGTACCTTCCAATTCAAAGACTCAGTACCTATCAAGGGGCAAGAGGATTTATTTTCCTCTAGCCATGTGCCTTCAAATTTAAGAGTATCCCGAATCAGAGGCTATGACCCACTTGATATGGTGAGCTCGATTCTCAAAAGAAGGATGCTCAAAGACAAAGTTCATATTTCTTCAAACGAAGATGCGACCAAATCATTTCTAATGTTGCTAACTAAACTCCCAAGGATCCTTGAAAACATTTCATTTGCATTCATAACATCGCATAACAGGTTTCCTATGATGGGTTTCTCATCCTTCCTCGCTGTTTATTTCAGCATCATGGATCTCGAACAATCAGTTAAGGATCTCCAAGCTCAAAACACTGAGTTCCAAGCCTTAATTCTGAATTTGTCCAAGGGGCAAGAAGAGCTGAAAGCCATGCTGACTAAAAAGAAGGAGAAGAAGGGTAAGAAGACTAAGGTGAAAAAGCTTAGACCAATCTTGCAACTTAGGGATGCTGAAACCTCTGAAGACAGTGATGAGGATGAGCAAGATGATGATGCTAGTATCCAAACCGATGCAAAAAGTAACCACGATTCTGCCAAACTCTCTAAAGAAGAAGAGGACTATTACCATGAGGACGAACATCCCGATGACAAATACAAGATGTTAGAAGAGCGTCTGAAAAGTGTGGAAATTCAGAAGGTACCTGGGCTGGATTTTGAAGAGCTTGGACTTGTGCCTGGGGTCGTTATTCCTCCAAAATTCAAAACTCCCGCCTTTGCTAAGTATGATGGAGTCTCTTGTCCTAAACTACACTTGAGGTCTTATGTAAGGAAGATTCAGCCTCACACTGCTGATAAGAGGCTCTGGATCCATTTCTTTCAAGAAAGCTTATCTGGAACTCAACTCGAATGGTACTATCAACTGGAAAGTACCAACATCCATACCTGGGAAGATTTAGTTGTTGCCTTCTATAAGCAATACCAATATAATTTCGATCTCGCACCAACTCGCATGCAACTACAAAGCATGTCTATGGGACCTAAGGAAAGTTTCAAGGAGTATGCTCAGAAATGGAGAGATCTAGCTGGAAGAGTCAAACCTTCCTTGGCCGACAGAGAGATGGTAGATATGTTCATGAATACACTGACTGGTCCTTTCTATAGTCATTTGCTGGGGAGTTCATCATCTGGATTCACTGAGCTTATACTGACCGGAGAACGTGTTGAAAATGGTATCCGAAGCGGAAAAATTCAGGAGGCTACTTCTTCCGGTACTATAAAAAAGTCATACAATGGGAGGAATGAATCTGACACTGTTGGGGCAATTTTGGTCTCTAATCAAGCATCGATACAACAACAAAACAACCAACGTAAACAAAGCGCATCCAAAAGACAATTCACAAAGATCAACATGTCTTTGACTCAAGCGCTGCAACACTTGTTGAAAGCAGAATTACTTATACAGATAGCTCCTCATCCAAATCCCAACACTTCCTCCCCTCGCTATAATCCCAACGCGAGGTGTGCATATCACTCCAATAGTCCTGGACATGACACTGACAACTGCTGGACATTGAAGAATAAGATCCAAGACATGATCGACGCCGGGGAAATCAAGTTCGATCCTCCTCCAACTCCTAACGTGATCACTGCCCCCATGCCTAATCACAACAAGAGTGCTAATACTGTGGATGGCTAGAAGGATGAACTTTTTAGATCATTAGATTTACTTTCATTTGCGATTTCTTTTCCTGTTTGTTTAAACATTGAAATTATGATAGACATTATCTGTTTTAATAATCATTATCAGTGCATTGCATATGTTTGTCTTGAATAAATTATTTCGTTATCATTCATTTTAAATTATGTTTTTACTTTGCATGTGTTTTGTGATATTCAACTCCTGCTAAAGCTGTAAGCCTTTTAAGGGAGGATGACGAAAACGATGCCGCGACCTCATACAGTATGCTTTTGAACGGACTATGCTGACGATGTACAGGCATTTGTTCAATTCCTAAACAATGGAGATATAAGGATGTTAATCACTCGTCAACCCCTTTGAGCCTAAGAAGTAGAAGTTTCTTTCTTGTAATAATTAAAACCCTTGATCATAACCTGGGGCAGGGTAGTTCTCAGTTAATTTGGCTGTGCATTCTATTTTAAGAGAACCAGTCAGTACACCTTTCAGCAAAGGTTTCAATCACAAGCGTTCATCCGCACACATCAAAGAAGTGTCGGAAATGACAACCAAAAGCCAATAATGGTTCATCAATCATTAAGCAAGGCAGTCAATATCTTTCAAAAAAAGAAAAAAATGAAAAAACATATATACAAAGAAAAGCCTGCTAAGTCAAAAATCAAAAAGAAGACTTAGGTAAAAATCAGGGCGTCCCGCTGACTGTAAGTTCAAAAGAGACAGTTCAGGCAAAAGTTAGGGATATCAAAAAGATGAATAAAGAAGTCAATAAATTCTTGAACAACTCAAAGTTGTGACTACCAAAAGGAAGAAGTGACTGCCATCTCAAAAGTTCTCTCTACTTGTGAACCATCACCATTATCAAAGGTGCAAATCCAGAAGTCTCTTGGAACCTGAATGCATAAGTCGAATCAACTGAGCTTAGGATTGAAGATCATCACGAAGAGGGGTGGGTACAATCAAATTTTGAGCCTTTATCCTTTGTTTCTTAAACCGTGAACCAAGCCACGTTACAACCCTTGAAAGTCCTAACTGAAGCACGGTTAGTTCGAAAGCATACTGTCACCAAAAGGTATCCCGACTCCTTAAGGTTTGCCAAAAATGCCGAGTTGATACTTCATTTTTTACAAACGTCACGTTGTTATAAATAGCATGTTTTACAAATATCACGATTTTACATCTTTTGTTACTATTTTCAAAAAAAAAAAAAAAAAAAATCAAGACAGACGTATGCATTGCATCTCATGAATTTATTATTAAACAAATTCTGCTACATAATTTCAAACGTTAGCAACAGAAAGAATTTGCACAGGGTACAACTAATGACTGAAAGATATCCCGACAGACAAAATTACCCCAAGAAGCAATGTCTCCTATGTATACAAGGGGACATGGCACGCTTTGCCCAATCAATCTGGGGCAATCAAGTCAAGATTCGAAGAATCTCTCAAAGGCAAAAAGGTCAAAGGCATACATCCCAAATGGTTACAACTATTCCCCGGTCAATCTGGGACAATCAAATCAAGATTCAGAGAATCTCTCAAGGACGCCGAGTGTTCAATCATCATCCTAAGTTTGTGATTACTGGGGGCATGTCGCTCATGGTAAAGTCCTCGCGAGGCGAATCTTTCCAAAGTTCCTACTAACTGGGGCAAATCTATGCAAGTCCAATTTTTACATCTTTACCAAATACTCAGTGGCGTGTTCTAATCAAATCCAGGAACGGTAGTACTATAATACTGGGGGCAATGTTCAAGGCAATCCATGTGTTCCCGTAATTCCAATTTCATAAGATCATATACCCACAGAGTAATCATTAAGAAGATATCTTCAAACACTCTCGACAAGGAAATGGCTCCCCAACAAAGTTTACATCTTCAAAACTACTGGTTCTCCAACACTTTGTTCTTCTCCAACATGGTTTACTAATATCTTTTATCCCCAGTCAGGGTACATTAAGTTACTGATCATCCCCAAGCAGAAATCATAAATCCCCAGCTAAACATCTTCAAGACAAGATCAAACATCAAAATCACAATAATACAGAGACTTATTTTCTCAAAACACTCCAAAAGCATCAGTCATACATCATATATTCATACATTGCATACATTACCTCATAATAAATTCATACATAACATATAAGTTTCTCATTTATTTTGAGAGACTCGTCACATAAATACATGCATCATGGCATTGCATGCTGCTAACTTTGTCTTTCAGGTAAATTCCCAAGCAGACGAGTATCATCAACAAAAAATTCCAATCAGATGAACATTCTGGAAGCGTGACCCCCAGACTTCTGAAAAATTCCAATCAGATATACATTCCGGAAGCTCGAACCCCGGACATTCTGAAAATTCCAATCAGATGAACATTCTGGAAGCGTGACCCCCAGACTTCTGAAACATTCCAATCAGATATACATTCCGGAAGCTCGAACCCCGGACATTCTGAAAATTCCAATCAGATGAACATTCTGGAAGCGTGACCCCCAGACTTCTGAAACATTCTTATCAGATATACATTCCAGAAGCTCGAACCCCGGACATTCTGAAAATTCCAATCAGATGAACATTCTGGAAGCGTGACCCCCAGACTTCTGAAACATTCCAATCAGATATACATTCCGGAAGCTCGAACCCCGGACATTCTGAAAATTCCAATCAGATGAACATTCTGGAAGCATGACCCCCAGACTTCTGAAACATTCTTATAACTCCCATCTTTTGACACTCATTCAAAACACAATTCAGAAACAATCCAAGATCTAATTCAGTTACTACAAACGGTGCTGACACGACCAATCTCCAACAAATACTTCCTAGTGGATTCAGTCTAACGTACGACTCATCCTAAGTATATTCTTCAGATACGGTCTAAACTACGACGTATTCTAATTCTCAAGTCTATCAAGCCGGATGGTATCTTGAAGCCCATCTCTGACAAAAGTCCCTACTTCAGATAGGGCAAATTTCTTGGTATTCTAGTGTTCAATCACCTTCCACCTTCAGATACCGATTGGCATACAAACCACTCTACATCTTCAGGTTTAAGATAATTGAACAGGGGCAGCTGTCATACCCCAAAATTTGCCCACACATTTTCTCCTATTCAAATTCAAATCAAAACACACTCTCCTAAAACAGGGTTAAAAAACTATGGTTTGGTTTGTTCAAAAGAAAATCAATGAATCAATGGCGCCTAGGCATCCCAGGCCTTCATTTTATTATTTCTATTATTTTTATTATATTATTATTTTTTATATTGGGTTTTTTGTTTATAAAAATTCAATTTAAAAATAAATAATTGGTGAAAATAATCAAAGATTTAATTGGGATTATGCTTCTATTAAAGATTGAGATATTTCTTTTTTAAGTCAATCAAGTGGAAACAGGGGGATCAATTTGAGTAATTTGGAAATAGGTGACTATTGGGCCTATCATTTAGATTCCAAGAAGGCCCATGACTTTAAGAGAAGTCCCTAATTCCACCTTTTATTTTTTATGAATTTATTAATATTTATTTGAATTCTATTTCATTTAAAATATTAAATAAATCATAAAAAATATGATTATGATAATTGAATTAAAATACAAGATTCATTTAGTTTCTTTTAGAAACCAAATCAGATTTTTGAGGACTGGAAATCGTGTGGATGATTGGTGGCTTGATTGGCATGATTGAAACCAAAATAGAAGTTTATTATACCTCTTCCAAAAATCAAATCTTGATCCAAATCACAGAGATTGAAGTTACAATTCCTGACCTAATGTAATGCTGTATATATACGCAACAATTCTATGCTTATGGGGGATTTTTTTTTTCGGCGGCACAGCATCTCTATTCAGCCAAAAACCGTGAATTCAAGTGCGATTTGCAGACCAAGATTGAAACAAAATCGGAGCTTCTAGTGGATCTAAAGCAATCTCTCGGTGCCTTCTGGAGCTATTAGAGTCACCATCATCATCTAAAGCTTCAGGAATCATCGTCCAGGCCTTACGGTTCGGTGCTTAATTTTTTTCAATTCAATTTCATAGATTTACGCATACTTGATATAGTTTGATGGCATGTGTGTGTTCGTAATGACATGGCGAAACTTTCTGCATAATTTAATTGAAGTTTAGAGGCAGGTATAAGTTTTCGCCATTGTTAGGGTTTATACACCTCTTGAATGGGGGTTTTATACAGAAGCAGCTTCAGGCCGAATCGAGGAGGTTGTGGAATTCGTGGCGTCGCATATGGTCGACAGGGACCATTAGTTTGCCTGGATCGACGTTTGTTTTGCAGGTTTGAGTTGGAGAGGCTATGGTAACACTCAAAAACCGTGGCCGTACGTACTGTGCTTCAGAGGAGAAAACGCAACGAAGAAGGAGCATTCTGGGCGCGGGTTATTTTGATTCAAATGCGTTTAATTTATTTTTGTTATATTAATATAGCAGCGCAATGTTAACAACCAACGAAGCTGGTGGAGATGGCAAGGCGTTTGCTTGGCAACCAGGATGTCCTGGGTTCGAGCCCTCTCAGTGGCAGTTTATTTTTACAAAGGTTTTTCATAGGATTCAGCGATGCAGCCCCATGAATGACTACGCTGAGTCCTCGCGCGAGAGCCATCAGATCTTTCCTACTTCAAATCCAACGACCAGGGATATATAGACGCATCATGCACCCCCACAGGCTCGTCACACCCAATCTTGAGCTAAGTTCCTCAAATTTTTTTATTTAAAATTATATAAACTTTTTTTTTATTATTTGTTATATGTAGATATTTTATACACAAAAAAAAAAACTCTTTACTAAATAAACTTCTTTTTTCTTTTTCTTCAAAGTTTATAAAAGATTTATAATAAATAAAATATTTATTTGTTTTAATATTTTTTTATTGTTTTAAGTTAATTGATTTGATTAAATGACTTGTTTAATTTTAATTGATTTTTGATTCATGAATTAAAAATAAATAGGATTATGATATTTGATCGAAACCTAGATTTTCACCGATTTAATTAATTGGGTTGAAAACCAACAATTAATTTGTTTTGCATTTATTCTATTAACCAGGGTTAACTTGTGCCATAATCAGGGTTTACGAGAATCCGTCATACACTGAAGAGTATTTCTTTTTTTTTTCTGTGCCTTTTCAGGGTTGTCTTTTCAGATGCCTTCCGACAACGCGCCCGATCAAGACTCAAAGCTAAGTACCCTATTTATTAAAATTAAAAGTCTATTTTGTTTCCTTTTAAAATCAGGGGGTTTGTCTTGCCTTCATACTTTTTGCCTTTGCCCTCGTTTCAGGGTTTACCTCCGAGGTAACCTCCGACTCTAACCATATCAGATCAAATTCGAAAGCTAAGTATTATTTCGTATTTAGTTTAAATAATCATTTCTATTTCATTTTGTTTTCTTAACAAATTAGGATTAAATTTAAATATCTATGAACTGCCTATACGCTCACGCCTCGTTGTTTCTTCTTCCGGTTCTCAATGGTCAGAGTCAACGCTTCTGGCAAACCCTTGCCCTCAACCCTGTCAGGCAAAGCTAAGTACTTTCTCTTTATTCTATTTTTAATTTATATTTCTATTTTCCTTTGTGGTTAATGAAGTTTGCCCTCGAACTTGATAATGCACTCACTCTCTACTTTCTGCCTCTTCTTTCTCCTTTTCAGGGTTTGTCAATTGCTAAGCTACGTTGTTGGTAACCCTAAACCCTATTTTTTTTGCCTTTTATTATTATTACTTGTGACAAACCCCATTGGGGATCCGCTGGTTTCACTTTCCCCTCCCCTTTATTGCTTTATAACTGCGTGGTTAGTAATTTAGGGAGTGCAAGATTGTAATTGACCTAGAATAACTAAATACAAGATAAATAACTGAATTGAATCACATGATTGGTGCACACACGCACGCTTTTTGGGTAACCCTCTCTGTTGCCTGTTGCCTGTTGCCTGTTGCCTGTTGCCTTTGTGTTTTTGCAGAATAAGCCACGTCCCTCGAATTCGAGGATACCTCAGCCATGTTGCCTCGATAAAAAGGTCACGACCCTAATGATGCTGCCTTCGATACACAAACGACCTCGACCCTCGGATGTTGCCTACGAAAAAGGCTGAGGTATCTTCTGGCTGCCTACGAAAAATGGCTTATTCTGATCCTTGCCTTAGACTACCTGCCCCTCTATGGCATGGGACAGTCTTATGGCAAAGGATGCTTCGATGACCCTTCAACCTCCAAACAAAAGGCTTCCTGCCCTCTTATGGCAAGGATAGACCCTCTCATTCTGAAAGGCTAAAAAGAGACCTATCATCTGAGTTTAAGGTAATTGCCCCTAATTGCCTTGCAATGCTCAAACTTTCATTATATTCTTTCTCATAATTTTTCAAAAGGGCTACGCTCATTTACGAGCTAAAGTCCCTATCTCTTTCATCTACATTTTCTAAACAAACGAGCAAGCAAAGCAATTAAGAGCCCATGGAAAACCATGGATGCAAAGGGTGCCTTACACCTTCCCTTTGCATAAATTACCCCCCAAACTTAGATTTCTTTTAAAAGGTTTTTTTCTGTTTCTTTTTGCCTTTCCGAACCTGTTTGGATAAAATAAAAGTCGGTGGCGACTCTTGCTTACCGCGACATTTCGATCGATAAAAAGTCAGTTCACCGTATTACAGAACTGGCGACTCTGCTGGGGATGAATTTCGATAAAAGAGGGGTTACCTTAAAAGTTTAGGAATCATTTAAATGTTTTCTATTTGTTTGCTTTGCTTGTTTTATTTTTCAGGTTTGTCTTGGGAAACCTGAAGGACGAATCCTATTCCCGGATTCAAGAACACTTAAGTTTAGGAGCGGCATAGTCATGGAGACCCCCCTTGTGCATGCTTGGGGTTGGTCAAAATGAAGTTCGCACTTGAGTTAGGCCTCCACTGGTTATTGTGTACCTCTTTTGCATGAGAGAGGTTTACGCATGTATCTTTGGGTGCGTCGGAGCTCAGGGACCTTTAGTCACCTTTAACCCATCTTAAACTTTTAGGAACGTAGTGGGGGAGCTATTCTTGGTGCATGCCAAGTTATGGTCGCTACCCGATACTACAGCTCAGATAGGTTTCTTCCTAAAGTATCATTGCGTGGTATGCATGTACCATGTTCGAGGGTGCTTTAGAGGGGGCTGACAATTCTGAGTCACTTGGTAGAACCTGTTGCTGAAATCTCTTTATCCATAGAAATACCCTTGGGAAGGACACCTGATCAGACCCCATGCAAGCCTTAAGCCAAAAACTGTGTGACATGTGTGACTTGTTTGTGTTTGCTACTAACCTTCATTTCCTTGCAGGTTTTGTTGAAAGGACCTGTTTGTCCTTACAATCTCACACTATGCCTAACAAACTTCATTCGCATAACATCATGACATCATGACATCATAAGCATAACATGATTAACTAACCCTTTCAAGGATCTTAGGAATTTAGGGCGCACAAATTCAGGTGCTCTTATCAAGGACTGAATTCCTATCTAGGGGCAAGAGGATTTATTTTCCTCTGGCCACGTACCTTCCAATTCAAAGACTCAGTACCTATCAAGGGGCAAGAGGATTTATTTTCCTCTAGCCATGTGCCTTCAAATTTAAGAGTATCCCGAATCAGAGGCTATGACCCACTTGATATGGTGAGCTCGATTCTCAAAAGAAGGATGCTCAAAGACAAAGTTCATATTTCTTCAAACGAAGATGCGACCAAATCATTTCTAATGTTGCTAACTAAACTCCCAAGGATCCTTGAAAACATTTCATTTGCATTCATAACATCGCATAACAGGTTTCCTATGATGGGTTTCTCATCCTTCCTCGCTGTTTATTTCAGCATCATGGATCTCGAACAATCAGTTAAGGATCTCCAAGCTCAAAACACTGAGTTCCAAGCCTTAATTCTGAATTTGTCCAAGGGGCAAGAAGAGCTGAAAGCCATGCTGACTAAAAAGAAGGAGAAGAAGGGTAAGAAGACTAAGGTGAAAAAGCTTAGACCAATCTTGCAACTTAGGGATGCTGAAACCTCTGAAGACAGTGATGAGGATGAGCAAGATGATGATGCTAGTATCCAAACCGATGCAAAAAGTAACCACGATTCTGCCAAACTCTCTAAAGAAGAAGAGGACTATTACCATGAGGACGAACATCCCGATGACAAATACAAGATGTTAGAAGAGCGTCTGAAAAGTGTGGAAATTCAGAAGGTACCTGGGCTGGATTTTGAAGAGCTTGGACTTGTGCCTGGGGTCGTTATTCCTCCAAAATTCAAAACTCCCGCCTTTGCTAAGTATGATGGAGTCTCTTGTCCTAAACTACACTTGAGGTCTTATGTAAGGAAGATTCAGCCTCACACTGCTGATAAGAGGCTCTGGATCCATTTCTTTCAAGAAAGCTTATCTGGAACTCAACTCGAATGGTACTATCAACTGGAAAGTACCAACATCCATACCTGGGAAGATTTAGTTGTTGCCTTCTATAAGCAATACCAATATAATTTCGATCTCGCACCAACTCGCATGCAACTACAAAGCATGTCTATGGGACCTAAGGAAAGTTTCAAGGAGTATGCTCAGAAATGGAGAGATCTAGCTGGAAGAGTCAAACCTTCCTTGGCCGACAGAGAGATGGTAGATATGTTCATGAATACACTGACTGGTCCTTTCTATAGTCATTTGCTGGGGAGTTCATCATCTGGATTCACTGAGCTTATACTGACCGGAGAACGTGTTGAAAATGGTATCCGAAGCGGAAAAATTCAGGAGGCTACTTCTTCCGGTACTATAAAAAAGTCATACAATGGGAGGAATGAATCTGACACTGTTGGGGCAATTTTGGTCTCTAATCAAGCATCGATACAACAACAAAACAACCAACGTAAACAAAGCGCATCCAAAAGACAATTCACAAAGATCAACATGTCTTTGACTCAAGCGCTGCAACACTTGTTGAAAGCAGAATTACTTATACAGATGGCTCCTCATCCAAATCCCAACACTTCCTCCCCTCGCTATAATCCCAACGCGAGGTGTGCATATCACTCCAATAGTCCTGGACATGACACTGACAACTGCTGGACATTGAAGAATAAGATCCAAGACATGATCGACGCCGGGGAAATCAAGTTCGATCCTCCTCCAACTCCTAACGTGATCACTGCCCCCATGCCTAATCACAACAAGAGTGCTAATACTGTGGATGGCTAGAAGGATGAACTTTTTAGATCATTAGATTTACTTTCATTTGCGATTTCTTTTCCTGTTTGTTTAAACATTGAAATTATGATAGACATTATCTGTTTTAATAATCATTATCAGTGCATTGCATATGTTTGTCTTGAATAAATTATTTCGTTATCATTCATTTTAAATTATGTTTTTACTTTGCATGTGTTTTGTGATATTCAACTCCTGCTAAAGCTGTAAGCCTTTTAAGGGAGGATGACGAAAACGATGCCGCGACCTCATACAGTATGCTTTTGAACGGACTATGCTGACGATGTACAGGCATTTGTTCAATTCCTAAACAATGGAGATATAAGGATGTTAATCCCTCGTCAACCCCTTTGAGCCTAAGAAGTAGAAGTTTCTTTCTTGTAATAATTAAAACCCTTGATCATAACCTGGGGCAGGGTAGTTCTCAGTTAATTTGGCTGTGCATTCTATTTTAAGAGAACCAGTCAGTACACCTTTCAGCAAAGGTTTCAATCACAAGCGTTCATCCGCACACATCAAAGAAGTGTCAGAAATGACAACCAAAAGCCAATAATGGTTCATCAATCATTAAGCAAGGCAGTCAATATCTTTCAAAAAAAGAAAAAAATGAAAAAACATATATACAAAGAAAAGCCTGCTAAGTCAAAAATCAAAAAGAAGACTTAGGTAAAAATCAGGGCGTCCCGCTGACTGTAAGTTCAAAAGAGACAGTTCAGGCAAAAGTTAGGGATATCAAAAAGATGAATAAAGAAGTCAATAAATTCTTGAACAACTCAAAGTTGTGACTACCAAAAGGAAGAAGTGACTGCCATCTCAAAAGTTCTCTCTACTTGTGAACCATCACCATTATCAAAGGTGCAAATCCAGAAGTCTCTTGGAACCTGAATGCATAAGTCGAATCAACTGAGCTTAGGATTGAAGATCATCACGAAGAGGGGTGGGTACAATCAAATTTTGAGCCTTTATCCTTTGTTTCTTAAACCGTGAACCAAGCCACGTTACAACCCTTGAAAGTCCTAACTGAAGCATGGTTAGTTCGAAAGCATACTGTCACCAAAAGGTATCCCGACTCCTTAAGGTTTGCCAAAAATGCCGAGTTGATACTTCATTTTTTACAAACGTCACGTTGTTATAAATAGCATGTTTTACAAATATCACGATTTTACATCTTTTGTTACTATTTTCAAAAAAAAAAAAAAAAAAAATCAAGACAGACGTATGCATTGCATCTCATGAATTTATTATTAAACAAATTCTGCTACATAATTTCAAACGTTAGCAACAGAAAGAATTTGCACAGGGTACAACTAATGACTGAAAGATATCCCGACAGACAAAATTACCCCAAGAAGCAATGTCTCCTATGTATACAAGGGGACATGGCACGCTTTGCCCAATCAATCTGGGGCAATCAAGTCAAGATTCGAAGAATCTCTCAAAGGCAAAAAGGTCAAAGGCATACATCCCAAATGGTTACAACTATTCCCCGGTCAATCTGGGACAATCAAATCAAGATTCAGAGAATCTCTCAAGGACGCCGAGTGTTCAATCATCATCCTAAGTTTGTGATTACTGGGGGCATGTCGCTCATGGTAAAGTCCTCGCGAGGCGAATCTTTCCAAAGTTCCTACTAACTGGGGCAAATCTATGCAAGTCCAATTTTTACATCTTTACCAAATACTCAGTGGCGTGTTCTAATCAAATCCAGGAACGGTAGTACTATAATACTGGGGGCAATGTTCAAGGCAATCCATGTGTTCCCGTAATTCCAATTTCATAAGATCATATACCCACAGAGTAATCATTAAGAAGATATCTTCAAACACTCTCGACAAGGAAATGGCTCCCCAACAAAGTTTACATCTTCAAAACTACTGGTTCTCCAACACTTTGTTCTTCTCCAACATGGTTTACTAATATCTTTTATCCCCAGTCAGGGTACATTAAGTTACTGATCATCCCCAAGCAGAAATCATAAATCCCCAGCTAAACATCTTCAAGACAAGATCAAACATCAAAATCACAATAATACAGAGACTTATTTTCTCAAAACACTCCAAAAGCATCAGTCATACATCATATATTCATACATTGCATACATTACCTCATAATAAATTCATACATAACATACAAGTTTCTCATTTATTTTGAGAGACTCGTCACATAAATACATGCATCATGGCATTGCATGTTGCTAACTTTGTCTTTCAGGTAAATTCCCAAGCAGACGAGTATCATCAACAAAAAATTCCAATCAGATGAACATTCTGGAAGCGTGACCCCCAGACTTCTGAAAAATTCCAATCAGATATACATTCCGGAAGCTCGAACCCCGGACATTCTGAAAATTCCAATCAGATGAACATTCTGGAAGCGTGACCCCCAGACTTCTGAAACATTCCAATCAGATATACATTCCGGAAGCTCGAACCCCGGACATTCTGAAAATTCCAATCAGATGAACATTCTGGAAGCGTGACCCCCAGACTTCTGAAACATTCTTATCAGATATACATTCCAGAAGCTCGAACCCCGGACATTCTGAAAATTCCAATCAGATGAACATTCTGGAAGCGTGACCCCCAGACTTCTGAAACATTCCAATCAGATATACATTCCGGAAGCTCGAACCCCGGACATTCTGAAAATTCCAATCAGATGAACATTCTGGAAGCATGACCCCCAGACTTCTGAAACATTCTTATAACTCCCATCTTTTGACACTCATTCAAAACACAATTCAGAAACAATCCAAGATCTAATTCAGTTACTACAAACGGTGCTGACACGACCGATCTCCAACAAATACTTCCCAGTGGATTCAGTCTAACGTACGACTCATCCTAAGTATATTCTTCAGATACGGTCTAAACTACGACGTATTCTAATTCTCAAGTCTATCAAGCCGGATGGTATCTTGAAGCCCATCTCTGACAAAAGTCCCTACTTCAGATAGGGCAAATTTCTTGGTATTCTAGTGTTCAATCACCTTCCACCTTCAGATACCGATTGGCATACAAACCACTCTACATCTTCAGGTTTAAGATAATTGAACAGGGGCAGCTGTCATACCCCAAAATTTGCCCACACATTTTCTCCTATTCAAATTCAAATCAAAACACACTCTCCTAAAACAGGGTTAAAAAACTATGGTTTGGTTTGTTCAAAAGAAAATCAATGAATCAATGGCGCCTAGGCATCCCAGGCCTTCATTTTATTATTTCTATTATTTTTATTATATTATTATTTTTTATATTGGGTTTTTTGTTTATAAAAATTCAATTTAAAAATAAATAATTGGTGAAAATAATCAAAGATTTAATTGGGATTATGCTTCTATTAAAGATTGAGATATTTCTTTTTTAAGTCAATCAAGTGGAAACAGGGGGATCAATTTGAGTAATTTGGAAATAGGTGACTATTGGGCCTATCATTTAGATTCCAAGAAGGCCCATGACTTTAAGAGAAGTCCCTAATTCCACCTTTTATTTTTTATGAATTTATTAATATTTATTTGAATTCTATTTCATTTAAAATATTAAATAAATCATAAAAAATATGATTATGATAATTGAATTAAAATACAAGATTCATTTAGTTTCTTTTAGAAACCAAATCAGATTTTTGAGGACTGGAAATCGTGTGGATGATTGGTGGCTTGATTGGCATGATTGAAACCAAAATAGAAGTTTATTATACCTCTTCCAAAAATCAAATCTTGATCCAAATCACAGAGATTGAAGTTATAATTCCTGACCTAATGTAATGCTGTATATATACGCAACAATTCTATGCTTATGGGGGATTTTTTTTTCCGGCGGCACAGCATCTCTATTCAGCCAAAAACCGTGAATTCAAGTGCGATTTGCAGACCAAGATTGAAACAAAATCGGAGCTTCTGGTGGATCTAAAGCAATCTCTCGGTGCCTTCTGGAGCTATTAGAGTCACCATCATCATCTAAAGCTTCAGGAATCATCGTCCAGGCCTTACGGTTCGGTGCTTAATTTTTTTCAATTCAATTTCATAGATTTACGCATACTTGATATAGTTTGATGGCATGTGTGTGTTCGTAATGACATGGCGAAACTTTCTGCATAATTTAATTGAAGTTTAGAGGCAGGTATAAGTTTTCGCCATTGTTAGGGTTTATACACCTCTTGAATGGGGGTTTTATACAGAAGCAGCTTCAGGCCGAATCGAGGAGGTTGTGGAATTCGTGGCGTCGCATATGGTCGACAGGGACCATTAGTTTGCCTGGATCGACGTTTGTTTTGCAGGTTTGAGTTGGAGAGGCTATGGTAACACTCAAAAACCGTGGCCGTACGTACTGTGCTTCAGAGGAGAAAACGCAACGAAGAAGGAGCATTCTGGGCGCGGGTTATTTTGATTCAAATGCGTTTAATTTATTTTTGTTATATTAATATAGCAGCGCAATGTTAACAACCAACGAAGCTGGTGGAGATGGCAAGGCGTTTGCTTGGCAACCAGGATGTCCTGGGTTCGAGCCCTCTCAGTGGCAGTTTATTTTTACAAAGGTTTTTCATAGGATTCAGCGATGCAGCCCCATGAATGACTACGCTGAGTCCTCGCGCGAGAGCCATCAGATCTTTCCTACTTCAAATCCAACGACCAGGGATATATAGACGCATCATGCACCCCCACAGGCTCGTCACACCCAATCTTGAGCTAAGTTCCTCAAATTTTTTTATTTAAAATTATATAAACTTTTTTTTTATTATTTGTTATATGTAGATATTTTATACACAAAAAAAAAAACTCTTTACTAAATAAACTTCTTTTTTCTTTTTCTTCAAAGTTTATAAAAGATTTATAATAAATAAAATATTTATTTGTTTTAATATTTTTTTATTGTTTTAAGTTAATTGATTTGATTAAATGACTTGTTTAATTTTAATTGATTTTTGATTCATGAATTAAAAATAAATAGGATTATGATATTTGATCGAAACCTAGATTTTCACCGATTTAATTAATTGGGTTGAAAACCAACAATTAATTTGTTTTGCATTTATTCTATTAACCAGGGTTAACTTGTGCCATAATCAGGGTTTACGAGAATCCGTCATACACTGAAGAGTATTTCTTTTTTTTTTCTGTGCCTTTTCAGGGTTGTCTTTTCAGATGCCTTCCGACAACGCGCCCGATCAAGACTCAAAGCTAAGTACCCTATTTATTAAAATTAAAAGTCTATTTTGTTTCCTTTTAAAATCAGGGGGTTTGTCTTGCCTTCATACTTTTTGCCTTTGCCCTCGTTTCAGGGTTTACCTCCGAGGTAACCTCCGACTCTAACCATATCAGATCAAATTCGAAAGCTAAGTATTATTTCGTATTTAGTTTAAATAATCATTTCTATTTCATTTTGTTTTCTTAACAAATTAGGATTAAATTTAAATATCTATGAACTGCCTATACGCTCACGCCTCGTTGTTTCTTCTTTCGGTTCTCAATGGTCAGAGTCAACGCTTCTGGCAAACCCTTGCCCTCAACCCTGTCAGGCAAAGTTAAGTACTTTCTCTTTATTCTATTTTTAATTTATATTTCTATTTTCCTTTGTGGTTAATGAAGTTTGCCCTCGAACTTGATAATGCACTCACTCTCTACTTTCTGCCTCTTCTTTCTCCTTTTCAGGGTTTGTCAATTGCTAAGCTACGTTGTTGGTAACCCTAAACCCTATTTTTTTTGCCTTTTATTATTATTACTTGTGACAAACCCCATTGGGGATCCGCTGGTTTCACTTTCCCCTCCCCTTTATTGCTTTATAACTGCGTGGTTAGTAATTTAGGGAGTGCAAGATTGTAATTGACCTAGAATAACTAAATACAAGATAAATAACTGAATTGAATCACATGATTGGTGCACACACGCACGCTTTTTGGGTAACCCTCTCTGTTGCCTGTTGCCTGTTGCCTGTTGCCTGTTGCCTTTGTGTTTTTGCAGAATAAGCCACGTCCCTCGAATTCGAGGATACCTCAGCCATGTTGCCTCGATAAAAAGGTCACGACCCTAATGATGCTGCCTTCGATACACAAACGACCTCGACCCTCGGATGTTGCCTACGAAAAAGGCTGAGGTATCTTCTGGCTGCCTACGAAAAATGGCTTATTCTGATCCTTGCCTTAGACTACCTGCCCCTCTATGGCATGGGACAGTCTTATGGCAAAGGATGCTTCGATGACCCTTCAACCTCCAAACAAAAGGCTTCCTGCCCTCTTATGGCAAGGATAGACCCTCTCATTCTGAAAGGCTAAAAAGAGACCTATCATCTGAGTTTAAGGTAATTGCCCCTAATTGCCTTGCAATGCTCAAACTTTCATTATATTCTTTCTCATAATTTTTCAAAAGGGCTACGCTCATTTACGAGCTAAAGTCCCTATCTCTTTCATCTACATTTTCTAAACAAACGAGCAAGCAAAGCAATTAAGAGCCCATGGAAAACCATGGATGCAAAGGGTGCCTTACACCTTCCCTTTGCATAAATTACCCCCCGAACTTAGATTTCTTTTAAAAGGTTTTTTTCTGTTTCTTTTTGCCTTTCCGAACCTGTTTGGATAAAATAAAAGTCGGTGGCGACTCTTGCTTACCGCGACATTTCGATCGATAAAAAGTCAGTTCACCGTATTACACCAAGAATACCCTTAATGATCACATTGGAGCAAGAAAACATAGAAACATATAATCAGCACGCATCATCAACACAGGCCGTGTTGCTGCACACGGGTGCCCGTGTTGTTCGTCTGCCTCTTGATTCAAAAACTTGTTTCTGGCCACTTTTCCACACGGTCCGTGTCTGTGAACACGGGTGCCCGTGTAGATGCTCTGTTTCAGCTCCAAAATCACTTTTCCAGCCACATTTCAACACGGGCCGTGTTGCTCCACACGGGTGCCCGTGTTGGCCTCTGAAATCAGCTTTTCCGGCTTCTTTTCATCCACTCGTGCGCGCCGCAAGTTCCTTATTTTCACATGCATCAACCTATCACACTAACACTACCAAACAAAGGCATAAAGAAGATCTTTTGACATAAACTTTAAACCAAATGCAATGTAATACTATAAATTAGTAAATATGATAAACTTAACTTAAAAAGCAATAAAACAACCGAATGTGTTACCGAGATGATAAATTTGTGCCGGATGAAAGACAAAACTTAATAGAAATGGTGACCGATCACAACCCCAAACTTATCTCATTTCTTGTCCTCAAGTAATGTATTGAGACTAAACAGAGGTCACCCACGAATTTCTCTTCTCCGCAATACAGCTTGTGTCTTTCGCAACTTGGATTTTTCCTTCCCGATCAAGCTTCTGGTTTCCTGAATCGAACTATCTACCACACTTTCTCATCAGAGGGCTTCTTTATCTGTAAGCTTTTTCACACTCTCACCAGATCTCTCGGGGTAAAAGTGTTTGCACTCACAGTACCAAAGTATGCAATATCAACTCTTAATTTTGAATCCACTCTATCTTCACTACACAAACAGATTCCACACACTTTATGAGGTCTTTTTGGTTGTAACGGGGCTCAGGTATGGTAGGATAGACAAATGAATGGATAACAAAGGGTTTTGGGTTCGGCATTCATGTTATTTTTCTCATTTTTGTGCCTCAATAGTGACCTGAGGTTTATTCAACTTTGATACTTCACTCAATTTTTCTATGAGCGTGTTTGAGTCTTTAGTAACGGCAAGTGCTTTTATCCTCTTTCTTTATTTATTTTTTTCTTTTTACGCACTTGCTCTTTTTCTACGAATTGTCACCCCAAACTTAGATTTTTGCACACTTTATAATTTACAACAATCATGCCGAACAAGGGTAGGAAGTGTATAGTTATGGATGAACAAGGGTTTAATTCAAACAAAAAGGCTAAGGCTCAACGGGGTTCACAAAGGATAAACATAAAGTAACGGATGTATAGAAAGGCTAAGGGTTAAACAAACAACATGCCTCAGTGTGTGTCCTCATGTTGTGCTGTGTCAAAAGAACATACGCAAAATCAGAGTGATAAGGTCATACCTGACTGAACTCTCATGATGATATTTTAGTGTTTGGCCTTTGTACTCTCACCATGTTGGTTATGCTTACAAGCTCTGAAGCCTCCTCGTGTCATTTGGTTTCTTTTCCGACTCGGGTATACCATATAACCATTTCGGTCCGGTGTTACCAAATCGCGTCCAACCTTTAATTTTATCATTTCATGGCTGCATCAACTTCCGGGGTGCCTCGGGAGATCAAGTATGGGGAGTATCTTTCATCCACTAGCTATCAATCTCGGGTTCATCCAACAACTATCTCTCACTCTGTAACACAATGGTATACCAAAGACGAATAGAAATGCTAAAAACAAAATAAAAACATAAACAAAAGAAATGCAAGAAAACCCCCCACACTTGAACTAAACATTGACCTCAATGTTTTAGCCCACTGCGGAAAGGACTCACATAGGGTACATCAACTCCAACTGCCGCTTTCAAGCTTTCACCAGAGAAATCCCCTCTTTATTACCTGAAATAAAACAAAATAAAAAGACAAATTAATTATTAAAAGTGTGGGTTGCCTCCCACAAAGCGCATCGTTTAACGTCGCATGGCTCGACAGTCCATTACCCTTTATTATGGAGGGTATTTTCTTTTCCAAACCTTGTTTTTTTTCACTTCCGCAACCACGAACTCATGAAGATGAAAAGCATGGATAACTTTTCTCTTCAATTTACTTCCCAAATTCTTCTTGACTTCCTTAGCTTTCTTAGGACTTTTGACAGCTACATAAGTTGGTTCCACCCAAGAGGCTATGCTTGAAACGTTTTCTTGGAGCTGTTTAGGATTTTTGTATTTTTCCTCACTTTCTGTCATACCACCAGAAGTTTGATCATTCACAACCGCCCTATGTTTCTTAACTCCTGACATCTTCAAGGTTACTTCTTCATCAAAAGATCTCAGTGTTAGTGTCCCTTTTTCAATGTCGAGGTTGCAGCGGCCTGTCGACAAAAATGGTCTCCCAAGAAGGATAGGAGTTTCTTCGTCTTCCGGAATGTCCATGATGTGGAAGTCAACAGGGAATACAAACTTATCCACTTCCACTAGTACATCTTCAGCTACCCCTTATGATTTCTTAACGGTGTGATCGGCGAACCTTAATTGTGTCTTACTTTCACTAATCTTTTCCAATTCAAGCTTTTTGAAAATGGACAACGGCATTAAACTCACACTAGAACCAGAATCGAGGAGTACCTTTTTAAATGTTATATTCTTGATAGTGCATGGTATCGACACCGCTCCAGGATCTTTCCTCTTTATTGGGATCTTTCTTGCTGACGAGACTATTCCACACTTCTCAGTTTCAGTTTTTGATTCTCCTCCCAGTGATCTCTTTTTCGCCAACACCTCCTTCATAAAATTCTTATACAATGGCATGTGCTTAAGTGCTTCAAAGAATGGTAGATTTACCTCTAGCTTTTCGAACAATTTAGTGAACTTCTCAAAGTCTTTCTCTTTTGAATTCTTCTTTGTCACTCTGGAAGGGAAAGGTAGTTTGATCGTCGGTTCAGCCTTTTTCTTATTTTTTTCTTCAACTGGTTTAACCGGTGGTATCACAACTTCTGGCTCTTTTGGATTTTCTCTTATTTCCAAATCCACCTCTATTACCATGGGGTCATCTATTTCCTCTTTTTCTTTTTCCGATTCTGCCACTTTCTTACTTCTTGTAGTAACAACATTAATCTTCTCTTGGTCTTTTGGATTTTTCACAGTTGCGCTCGGAAAAGCACCTTGTGTCTGTAGAGTGAGATGCTGTGCTATTTGACCCACTTGAACTTCTAGATTTTTTATCGAAGTTGTAGTGTTCCTGTGGTTGTTTCTGGTTTCTTCTTGAAACTGAAGGCATTGTCCAGCCAATCTCTCGATAGCCACTTCCCATTCCGCCTTCTGAGGGCCTTGTTGTTGGTTATCTTTCCAAGCAAAATTTGGATGATTCTTCCACCCTGGATTGTAGGTGTTAGAATACGGATTGTTTTGCCTCAGGAATTTGATTTCTTCAATCTGCTTGGGAGTAGCAACACAGTATACAGTTTGGTGAGGACCTTGGCAAATTTCACAAATTACAGGTTGAGCTTGTTGGACTTGAGCAACCTGTTGAGTACCTATATTCATAGCCTTTAATCTCTTTTCTACCTCGGCAGCTATTACAGGTTGAGTACCTATATTCATAGCCTTTACAGGTTGAGCTTATTTTATATATTTTATTTATTTTGATTACTAAATTTAGTTTTATTTATTTAAAATTCTTTATAAAATCATATTTAATTTGCTTTAATTATGGGAATGTTTTTTTGTCTGATTAAAAAATCTCTTTTCATCGATTTAATTAATTAGGTTGAAAAACCAATAATTAATTTAATCGATCATTTATTTTATTTAATTTACGCCCGAATCAGGGTTTGCGAGAATTTGTCATACACTGAAAAAATATTTCTTTGTGTATTCTTTTCAGGGCAATCTTCGGATACCTCCCGACTGTACGCCACGCCTTTTACGAAGCTAAGTCCCGACTCTATTTTCTTTTATTTTATTATTTGTTCCTTATTTGCATTATAAAATTGCTATTAGGGCTAAAACCTCGAAAGTCGATGGACTCTTTTGCACTCACTTCTTTTTCTGTTTGCCTTTGCTCTGCCAATTTTTCAGGGTTAACCCCGAGGCTACCTCTGACTACGAACCATATCAGATCAAATCAAAAGCTAAGTCCTATTTCATATTTGTTTTAAATATTCATTCAATTTTATTTTGTTTCTTTCATCAAATTAGGGTTAGCCTTAATTGTCTTCGAATTAGCCATACACTCGCTACTTTCTGTTTATTTCTCCCTTTTCCCAATTTTCAGGGTTAGCCAACCGCCAAAGCTCAATAGTCGGTAACCCTAAATCTTAACCTTGTTTATTATTTCTGCTTTAATTATTACTTGAGTCAGATCCGCCGGTTTCTTTTTCCCCTTCCCCATATTATTGTGTGGTTAGTAATTTTAGGGAGTGTAACTCTGAACTGAAATAGCATCACTAATTACAAGATAATATAACTGAATTTAATCACGTGATTATTGCACCCACGCACCTTTTTTGGTAACCTCTCTTGTTGCCTGTTGCCTTGTTGCCTTGTGTTTTTTGCAAAATAGCCATGCCCCTCGAATACGAGGATACCTCAGCCATGTTGCCTCGACTAATGCAAAGATCATAAGTCCCTAATGATGCTGCCTTCGATACACTAATTATGATCTCATCCCTCGGAAGTTGCCTACGAAGGGCTGAGGTATCCTCTGGTTGCCTAACGAAGAAGGCTATTCTGATCTTTCCCTTAGACTACCAGCCCCTCTATGGCACGAGACAGTCTTATGGTAAACGATAATGCGACGACCCTTCAACCTCCAAATCAAAGGACTTCCTTGCCCTCCTATGGCAAGGATAGCCCTGAAAGGCTAAAAGAACTCTTCTACAAATATTAAGGTAATTGCTCCTAATTGCCTTGCTCTGGCTAAAATCTTTTTCTACCCTTTTCTCAAAAATACTTTCAAAAAGCTACGCTTATTTACAAGCTAAAGTCTTATTTCATTTATATACTTTTTCTTCAAAGAGCAAAACAATTAAGAGCCCATGGAAAACCATGGATGCAAAGGGTGCCTTACACCTTCCCTTTGCATAAATTACCCCCCGAACCCAGTTTTTTTATTTAAAAGGTTTTTCCTGTTCTTTTAGCCTTTCTGATAATTTGGATAAAATAAAAGTCGGTGGCGACTCTTGCTTACCGTACATTTCGATACAAAGTCAGTTCACCGTATTACAGAACTGGCGACTCTGCTGGGGACATATTCGATTAAAAGAGGGGTTACCTTAAAAGTTTAGGAACACTTTAAATGTTTTCTATTGTTGGCTTTGTTTGTTTTATTTTTCAGGGGCGTTTTGGGAATTAACCGAAGGACGAGTCCTACACCTGGATTTAAGTACATCTAAGATAGGAAGTGGCATAGTCATGGCGACCTCCTTCATTTATGTGGAGGATTGGTCACTATGAGAGTTCACGCTTAAGTTAGGCCTCTATGGGTGTTTGCATGCTTCTCTTGTATGAGGGAGGTTCGTGCGGATGTCCGTGGGTGAGTCGGAGCTTAAGGAACTTTAGTTACCTTTAACCCATCTTGACTTTTAGGAATGTAGTGGGGGGACTACTCTTGATGTATGTTGAGAGCATAGTCGCTACCCGATACTACAGCTCAGATAGGTTCTTTCTCAAAGTATCATTGCATGGTATGTATGTATCATGTTCGAGGGTGCTTTAAGAGGGCTGACAATTCTGGGTAACTCGGTAGAACCCGTTGCTGATATCATCTTTATCCTTAGAAATACCTTTGGGAAGGGTATCTCACATGATTTAAACTCCATGCAAGCCAAGCTTAAGGAAATTGTGTGATTTGTGTGGACTTATTTGTGTTTGTGCATCGTGCATACATGCATCATTCATACATGGCATGACTAACCCATTTCAAGGAATTGGGGATTTTTAACCGTATATTGTTTTGTAGGTTGTTTGAAATATGGAAACCAAAGGCCGTAAACCGTTCTTCCTCAATTTCAAGAAAGTACCTACACCATTAAAGGTTTTCTGCGACAACATTTCTGGCTCTCTCAGATTCAGTGAGTCTCTCAACATGCTTATCGGTTTAGTACGAACTAATGTGGATGAAGTTCTTCTCAACACCATGGTTCAATTCTATGATCCGTTACTACATTGCTTCACTTATAGAGATTTTCAGTTGGTACCATCTTTAGAAGAATTCTCATACTTGCTGGGGCTCCCTGTGCTCAATCAAATTCCTTATACTGGTAAAGAAGAAGATCCTAAGTGGGAAGTCATCGCTGCTTCCCTACACTTGCCAAGATCAGAGATTGAGAAGGTTTGGATTAGTAAGAAAGAATATTCTGGATTACCCTTTGATTTCCTTTATGAAAAATCGGAGATTTTTGCTAAAGCTTCAAGTATGGATGCTTTGGAAGCTGTTTTGTCTCTTTTAATTTATGGACAAGTCCTATTTTTTCATTATGACAAAATTGTTGATGTGGCTGCTATCAAGATATTTCTCAGTAAGAATCCCGTTCCTACTTTACTTGGTGATTTGTTACATTCTATTCACTTCCGAGTATCGAAAAGGAAAGGTTGTGTCCTTGGATGTGTTCCGCTATTGCATAAGTGGTTTATTTCGCACTTACCTCTCTCCGTAAGAAAGAATGAAGAAGGTTTAACTTGGGCTCAAAGAATTATGAAGCTTTCTTTTGACGACGTCATTTGGTACCAAAAGGAGTTTGAAAGAACTTTGCTATTTGATAGTTGTGGAGAATTCCCTAATATACCTCTTCTTGGCGTTCGTGGAGGAATAACTTATAATCCTATTCTAGCTCGACATCAGTTTGGTTTTGCTTTGAAGGGTAAGCCACGTTCCTTGTATCTCAGTTCAGAATACTTTAGCTATGATTCAGATGAGTCAAAGAAAAGAGATCTCTTCATCAAAGGTTGGTCGAAAGTAAAGAAAGTTAGTGCAAAAGATATAGGAAGAAGAAACTACATGCCATGGGACCCATACTTCCAATGGGTTTATGATGGAGTTGTGGAGTTTGGGATGCCTTACCCTTCTGATACGCCCACAGTACCAAGAGTAGCTCCTCCTGCTGTCCCAGTTGCATTTGAGCCATATGTTCCTGCTCCAAATGAAGATCTTGTTGCAACCGCTAACCGACTAAAGAGGGAAAGGGATGACTTTGAGAGATGCTTACTAAAAGCAGAAGCTAAAAAGGAGGTGTTGACACAAGATGCTAAAGAGCGAGAGACTTTACTTGATTACTTTTCTTGCAAATGGAAGATTGAAGATTTTGTTTCCCCGGATCAGATTAACTCATGGGAAAATGAAATTTCAAGGCTTGTTCAAGAAAGAGAAGAAATGATCAAGGCACACAAAGAAGAAATTAGAGTTCTGAAAAGGAGGCGTCGTCAAGGAGACAAGATTACCGGAATTTAGACTTTTATTATTTTTTATTATTATTTATTTATTTTCGTTCTGATGTAACCAAAGGAGTATGACCTTATGAGCTTGTAATTTAATTAATAATAATGTTTTTTCTTCTTTTGTTTCAATATGTGTTAAAATCCTTTTAATTCCTTGAAAACATTGCATATGCATCATCATACCATTCATAAACATTACATCACAGGTTTTATAAAGCAAATGCCTCATCTTTCCGCTGTTTATTTCAGTGAGAAAATGGATCTTGAACAATCTGTCAAAAATCTTCAGGCTCAGAATAACCAGTTCCGAAAAATAATCTTTCACTTGGCCAAGGGGCAAGAAGAATTGAAGACACTTCTGATCAAGAAGGAAAGGGATCAACATAGGCAGCAAGATGGTCAAGACAAATGGAAATCCAAACCCAAGCGATCATTCGCTCCGTTGCACATGCCACTGTCTCAAGTTCTGCAACAACTGCTCAATCAGAACTTGATAACCCTGTTACCTCCGTATTCAATTCCTACCAATCCTGCTCCTGGGTACAAGTATCACGCGAGATGTGCCTATCATTCGAATAGTCCCGGTCATGATACAGAGGATTGTGGACCGTTGAAGCATAAGATCCAAGATTTAATTGACGACAAGATCATTGACTTCAACTCACCTGAGAAGTCCTACGTGGCTAATACTGTGTACAACCAGAAAGGTCGAGATGAACACAACCAGCAGGTTGGGGGAGTTCTAATCTCCACACCAGCATCACAACCACAACGTAAACATAACGTGCCTAAAAGACAATTCACAAAGATCAACATGACTTTGGCTGAAGCGTTGCAACAGATGCTGAAGAAAGGGCTAATTACTTTGAGGGATCCCCCTCGGAATCCTAACACTTGGTCTCATCATTATAATCCTAATGCAAGGTGTGCATATCACTCTAATAGTCCTGGACATGACACCGACAATTGCTGGACATTGAGGAACAAGATTCAAGACATGATCGATGCTGGTGAAATTGAATTCAATCATCCCAAGACTCCTGTAGTGATCACTGCTCCCATGCCTAATCACGACAAGACCGATTAAATGTCTAGAAGGATGAACTTTTTAGATCATTAGATTTACTTTCATTTGCAATTTCTTTCCTGTTTGTTTGAACATTCGACTTATGATAGACATTATCTTGTTTTAATAATCATCATTAGTGCATTGCATATGTTTGTCTTGAATAAATTATTTCGCTATCACTCATTTTAAATTGTGTATTTACTTCGCATATGTTTTGTGATATTTGACTCCTGCTAAAGCTGTATACCTTTTAAGGGAGGATGACGAAAACGATACCGCAACTTCATACAGTATGCTTTTGAACAGACTATGCTGACGATGTACAGGCATTGTTTCAATTCCTAAACAGTGGAGATATAAGGATGTTAATCCCTCGTCAACCCCTTTCGAGCCTAAGGAGTAGAAGTTTCTTTCTTGTACTAATTAAAACCCTTTATCATAACCTGAGGCAGAGTAATTACTCAGTTAACTCAGTTATGCTAGCCGTTGCTTATACAAATCGTGATGGATTCCCGTAACCATTAAGTCAGGCAGTCGGCATCTATCAAAAGAAAAAAGCTATTAAGTCAAAACCTATGAAAGAGACTTATCAAATTGAAACATCCCGCTAACTGTAATCTCAAAAATAAACAGTTTAGGCAAAAGTTAGGGATAACAAAGTCAAAAAGGAGGTTGCTAAAAAATCCTGACAAAAGAAAACATTTAAGAAGAGGTCATTACAAATCCTTGACCAAAGCAAAAGGAATTACCAAGAAGGATGACTGACTGTCCAAACAAACTTCTGGTGCTTCAACCACCACCAAATATTAATGTTAATACTTCAAGCTTCGCTAAAACTGAAACGCAAAGTTAACTGAGCATAGGATCGAAGAACATCACGAAGATGGGGATGGGTATAAATAAATTTTTGAGCCATTATCCTTTGTTTCTTAAACCGTGAACCAAGCCACGTTACAACTCTTGAAAGTCCTAACTGAAGCATGGTTAGTTCGAAAGCATATTGTCATCTAAAAGGTATCCTGACTCCTTAAGGTTTACCACAAATGCTGAGTTGATATTTCTTTTTTACAAGCATCACATTTTTACAAACATCACGTTGTTACAAATACCATGTTTTTACAAATATCACGCCTTTACATCTCCTGTTTTAATGTTTTTTCAAGACAGACGTATGCATTGCATCTCATGAATTCATTATTAAACACATTCTGCTACATAATTTCAAATGTTAGCAACAGAAAGAATTTGCACAGGGTACAACTAATGACTGAAAGTTATCCCGACAGACAAGATTACTCCGAGAAGCAATGTCTCCTACGTATACAAGGGGCATGGCACGCTTTGCCCAATAAATCTGGGGCAATCAAGTCAAGATTCGAAGAATCTCTCAAATGCCAAACAGTCAAAGGCATACATCCCAAGTGGATTTCAAACTATTTCCCGATCAATCTGGGGCAATCAAGTCAAGATTCCGAGAATCTCTCAAGGATGCCAAAACAACCAGGGGCATGCATCCAAGAAGATCTGAAGCTACTTCCCAATCAGCATGGGACATTGTCCTGTGCCTATGACTACTAGGGGCATGTCGCCCACAGTGCACATCTCATAAAGTCCTCGCGAGGCGAATATTTCCAAAAGTTCCTACTAGCAGGGGCAAATCTATGCAGGTCCAGTTTGACATCTTGACCAATACTCAGTGGTGTGTCCTAATCAAACCCAGGAATGGTAGTTACTATAATATTGGGGACAACTTTCAAGACACCCATGTCTCCCCACAGAGCCGGGTTCACAAGATCATATCCCCACAGAGTAATCATTAAGAAGATATCTTCAAATGCTCCCCAACAGAGTTTACATCTTCAACACTACCGGTTCACCAACACTTTGCTCTTCTCCAACATGGTTTATTAATATCTCTAATCCCCAATCAGGGTACATCAAGTTACTGATCATCCCCAAGCAGAGATCATAAATCCCCAGCTGAGCATCTATAAGATAAGATCAAACATCAAAATTACAATGACATGGAGATCCATCTTCTCAATCAAGATGTGTCAAATAGCATAAATCTTAGTCATACGTCATAAATCATAAACATATTCATACATCGCATACATTACCTCATAATGAACTCATGCATAACATACAAAGTTTCTCATTTATTTTGAGGGACTCATTACATAACACATGCATCATGACATTATATAAATTGCTAAACCCATTGCAGAATACATGTACAGACAAATGAACGAAATCTCCAACTTTCCAGGATCTAATTCAGCTACTACGAACGGTACTGACACGGTCAACGCTCGAAGATCTAACTCATTCACCACGAACGGTGATGACACGATCTTTCTCAAAGATCTAATTCAGCTACTACGAACGGTGCTGACACGATCATCTTCCAAGATCTAATTCATTTACCACGAACGGTGGTGACACGATCACTTTCAAAGATCTAATTCAGTTACTACGAACGGTACTGACACGGTCAGAGATCTAATTCCACCATCACGAACGGTGTGGACACGATCAAATACCTCCTCAGTCTAATTCAAATACTACGAATGGTGCTGACACGACAAAGGATCTAATTCCATCATCACGAACGGTGTGGACACGATCAATTATCCCCTAAAGTCTAATTCAGTTACTACGAACGGTGCTGATACGACAAGAGATCTAATTCTATCATCACGAACGGTGTAGACACGATCATCTTCCCAAGATCTAATTCAAGTGCTACGAACGGTACTGACACGATCAACCTTTAAGAAATCTAATTCTATCATCACGGACGGTGTAGACACGATCATCTTCCCGAGATCTAATTCAAGTGCTACGAACGGTACTGACACGATCAACCTTTAAGAAATCTAATTCTATCATCACGAACAGTGTAGACACGATCATCTTCCCGAGATCTAATTCAAGTGCTACGAACGGTACTGACACGATCAACCTTTAAGAAATCTAATTCTATCATCACGAACGGTGTAGACACGATCATCTTCCCGAGATCTAATTCAAGTGCTACGAACGGTACTGACACGATCAACCTTTAAGAAATCTAATTCTATCATCACGAACGGTGTAGACACGATCATCTTCCCGAGATCTAATTCAAGTGCTACGAACGGTACTGACACGATCAACCTTTAAGAAATCTAATTCTATCATCACGAACGGTGTAGACACGATCATCTTCCCGAGATCTAATTCAAGTGCTACGAATGGTACTGACACGATCAATCTTTAAGAAATCTAATTCTATCATCACGAACGATGTGGACACGATCAATTATCTTTCCAAGATCTAATTCAGGTATTACGAACGGTGCTGACACGACCGACCCTCAAAGATCTAATTCATCTACTACGAACAGTAATGACACGATCAACATACAAACAACTACTTCTCAAACACTTCAGACATAGTCTAATGCATGCTCATTTGGATGGCATCTTTAAGCCCATCCCCATCATACACCTGGATGGCATCTTCAAGCCCATCTCCGACAAAAGTCCCTTAATCATCAGCTAGGGCAAATTCCTGGGTATTCTAGTGTTCAATCCTCTTCCACCTTCAGATTCCGCCTGGCATACAAACCACTCTACATCTTCAGGTTTAAGAAAATTGAACAAGGACAGCTGTCATACCCCAAAATTTGCCCATACTATTTCTCTTGTTCAAATTCAAATCAAGGTACAAAGCTCAAAGATACCCTCTCCTAAACAAGGCTCAAAGATTTAGGGTTTTGTTGCTATGAAGGAAAATCAATGAACCAAAGGCTTCAAGACATCCCATATGGTCTCTGATACCCCACATTATCTCCATGACAAATTTCAGGTCTCAATTCAAAAGATTGATCATTCAATTGCTCAAAAAGTCAACAGTCGACTAGGTTGACCTAAAAGTCAACTGTGGTCAAAGTACGGTCAAAAATCCTGATTTTTTGTCAACATCTTCATATTGAAGTATCATTCACCATTTGATCAAGAATTGATCATGGTTCATCAAGGAAAGATCAGAAATCAACAATTCCAAAAGTTTCTAAATTAGGGTTTTCATAGGAGAAAGTCAACTGAACTTTGACCAGCCATAACTCTCACATGGAACATCATATATTTTCCATCCCAAAGCTCATTTTGAAGGAAATTTGATTCTCTACAAATTTGTCTCTCACATGCCAATTCTAAAAATGCTCATTTGAGAGATATGGACCAAAACATTATAGGTCCTTTTCAAAAGTCAACCAAAAGTCATATTTTCCAAAAGAGCACACAAGGCGCATGGAAAATTATTTTGATATGGGACCAAAAACATTGGTTAAAGGACTCTTTGAGGTTTCTAAAAAGTCCAAGAACTTGGAAAAATGTTGAAGTATGAGGAAATGTCAAGGTGTACAAGTTCACCTATTTCCAAGGGCATGTGTGAAGAGAAAAGGTCCAAAACTTCAAATATTTCCAAATAGGCCTATATTCCTTTTATCATATCTTCATATTGAGCCCATGCACGCCCCAAGACAAGTCCCCCTTATTTTATTTGTTTTATTATTTATTTTTATGGTTTTTTATCATTAAATTAATTATATAAAACAATAAAATTAAGAGGAGATTTTATTTGCTTTGATTCTAACCAAATATGATCTCATAAATGTCAAATATTCAGTGCAAAATCAATGACAAAAGAATTGGATTGAGAAAGATTGAGATTGGCCTAAAATAGAAACATATGAATCAAATTTTCTCAAAATTTGCAAATCAATGATTGGGTTGAATTTTGTCCAAGATATTTGACCTAATCCTTCTCCTATAAAGTCCAGAACAATTCAGAAGGCAAGGGTTCACGAAATTCGGCAGCCAAAGAACCCTAACCCGAGTCAAGAAAATTCAAGAAACCTCAAACTTCAATTCTTTGTTACAAGGTGATTCAAAGCATTTGATTGATCCCAATTCATTCCCTGAACATCACTGAAGCAATCCCAATCCTCACCAGCTTCTGAAGCCTCAAGAACACGAGCCAATACCCCACGGTTTGTCCTTTTTTAATTTGAATCGATTTGCATCATACAAGCATCATTAATCATATTCAATTGTGTATTTGTGTTTACTTTGATGTTATGACTGTTTCTGGAGATTTAATTGCGTTCTTATGCCATCTCGAGTGATATGCCATAATAGGGTTTTCGAAGTTTTTTTTAGGGCTTTTTGATACAGGTATTCTTTGATTAAATCAAGGCCATCATCAGATTTGTGAGGGTCATACGAATGTGATGGTACCCTCGCGAAAAATTTCTTTGTGCTCTAGGTATTATTCGCTATTATTTGCAGGTGTAGTAGCTTGGAGTTTTTACAGCGCTATGGTAATATGCGCTGAAAAAGGTGAGTCTCTGAAAATCTATGAAGAAGATGATGTGGTGGCACCATCTGATTGGCCAGGTTTGAATGAGAAAGCGCGCGCTTTTTTTTTCAACAGCCAGAAGGATCCGGTGTGCCCAGTTCCGCGTGCGCATCATCCATCCCTATATATTTGCTTTTTTTCCTTTTTACATATATAAAACTAGTTTATTTAAATTTCTTTTTTTTACAAAGAACCATATTTTATTTATTTTATATATTTTATTTATTTTATTTATTTTAATTACTAAATTTACTTTTATTTATGTAAAATTCTTTATAAAATCATATTTAATTTGCTTTAATTATGGGAATATTTTTTGTCTGATTAAAAAATATCTTTTCATCGATTTAATTAATTAGGTTGAAAAACCAATAATTAATTTAATCGATCATTTATTTTATTTAATTTACGCCCGAATCAGGGTTTGCGAGAATTTGTCATACACTGAAAAAATATTTCTTTGTGTATTCTTTTCAGGGCAATCTTCGGATACCTCCCGACTGTACGCCACGCCTTTTACGAAGCTAAGTCCCGACTCTATTTTCTTTTATTTTATTATTTGTTCCTTATTTGCATTATAAAATTGCTATTAGGGCTAAAACCTCGAAAGTCGATGGACTCTTTTGCACTCACTTCTTTTTCTGTTTGCCTTTGCTCTGCTAATTTTTCAGGGTTAACCCCGAGGCTACCTCTGACTACGAACCATATCAGATCAAATCAAAAGCTAAGTCCTATTTCATATTTGTTTTAAATATTCATTCAATTTTATTTTGTTTCTTTCATCAAATTAGGGTTAGCCTTAATTGTCTTCGAATTAGCCATACACTCACTACTTTCTGTTTATTTCTCCCTTTTCCCAATTTTCAGGGTTAGCCAACCGCCAAAGCTCAATAGTCGGTAACCCTAAATCTTAACCTTGTTTATTAATTCTGCTTTAATTATTACTTGAGTCAGATCCGCTGGTTTCTTTTTCCCCTTCCCCATATTATTGTGTGGTTAGTAATTTTAGGGAGTGTAACTCTGAACTGAAATAGCATCACTAATTACAAGATAATATAACTGAATTTGATCACGTGATTGTTGCACCCACACACCTTTTTTGGTAACCTCTCTTGTTGTCTGTTGCCTTGTTGCCTTGTGTTTTTTGCAGAATAGCCATGCCCCTCGAATACGAGGATACCTCAGCCATGTTGCCTCGACTAATGCAAAGATCATAAGTCCCTAATGATGCTGCCTTCGATACACTAATTATGATCTCGTCCCTCGGAAGTTGCCTACGAAGGGCTGAGGTATTCTCTGGTTGCGTAACGAAGAAGGCTATTCTGATCTTTCCCTTAAACTACCTGCCCCTCTATGGCACGGGACAGTCTTATGGCGAACGATAATGCGACGACCCTTCAACCTCCAAATCAAAGGACTTCCTTGCCCTCCTATGGCAGGGATAGCCCTGAAAGGCTAAAATAACTCTTCTATAAATATTAAGGTAATTGCTCCTAATTGCCTTGCTCTGGCTAAAATCTTTTTCTACCCTTTTCTCAAAAATACTTTCAAAAAGCTACGCTTATTTACAAGCTAAAGTCTTATTTCATTTCTACACTTTTTCTTCAAAGAGCAAAGCAATTAAGAGCCCATGGAAAACCATGGATGCAAAGGGTGCCTTACACCTTCCCTTTGCATAAATTACCCCCCGAACCCAGTTTTTTTATTTAAAAGGTTTTTCCTGTTCTTTTAGCCTTTCTGATAATTTGGATAAAATAAAAGTCGGTGGCGACTCTTGCTTACCGTACATTTCGATACAAAGTCAGTTCACCGTATTACACCTGCATACGATAATTTGCCTAGGTACATCGCTAAGGGTCATAAAGCGTGTCCTATGTGTGGAGTTGATACATGTCACCACCAGTTACAAAATGGAAAAATACAGTTTATCTTAGGCACTGATAATTTCTAAGACCTATTCATCTCTATCGTAGATTGCACAAGGCTTTTAATGGAAAGCAGGAATTTGGTATCACTCCAAAGCCCTTAACCGGGAAGGAAGTTTATAAAAGACAAAAACATATTAATGTTGTCTTTGAAAAGAAACAAAAAAAGCTTGTGGACAAAAATTCTTGAAAAAAGAGGTCGATATTCTTTGATCTTTCATACTGGTCTAGTCTTGATGTAAGACATTGTATTAATGTGATGCATGTGGAAAAAAAATATCTGTGATAGTTTGATTAGAACATTTCTCAACATTAAAGGCATGACAAAAGATACTAAGAAATCCCGCGAAGATCTGGTTGTGATGGGTATACAGCAAGAATTTATCCTAAATGAAGTAGGAAATAGAACCCATTTTCCCCCAACATATCATACTCTGTCTAAATAAGAAAAAAAAGTTTTTGCGATTGTTTGCAGGGAATCAAAAATCCCCAATGGTACTCATCAAATGTGAAAAAACTTAAGTCAGAGAAAGATCACAAATTAGTTGGTTTAAAATCTCATGATTGTCAGGTCTTGATGCAACAACTTCTACCAATGGCTATCAGGGGCATCTTACCAAGAAATGTAATGGTAACTATAGCCAGATTGTGCTTATTCTTCAATGCAATATGTAGTAAAGTTATAGATCCTGGAAACTTAGATGAATTGGAACACGAAGCTGCGATTATCTTGTACCAATTAGAGATTTTTTTCCTCAATCATTCTTCGATATTATGGTTTGAAGGAGTGAAAAACACTTAGAAAGGGGGGATTGAATAAGGGTTGTTTCCAAAAATGGTAGATAAAAATAAATCACACAGTTATTTTTATCCTGGTTCGTTGTTAACTAAACTACTCCAGTCCACCCCTGACAAGGTGATTTACCTCAACTGAGGATTTAATCCACTAATCAAACTGATTACAATGGTTCTCCACTTAGATACCCTATAAGTCTTCTAGAGTCTCCTGATCACAACTTGATCACTCTAGGAACTTCCTTTTACAATCAATGTAAAATAAATATTACAAGAGATTAAATTGCTTCTTAATAAGCTATAATCACCAAGTGATTTTCTCTTAAGTTTAAGATCTAACACTCACTAAAATATTACAATATTGTGAGGTTGAAGATGAAGTTCTTCTAAGATTTTGTGTGATAGCTTTTTGGCAGCGTTTTGTTACTTCACGTGAGAGAGTTGTTGCTGCTTCAGCATCAGAACTTCTATATATAGGCAGTGTGAAAATGTGACCGTTGAGTGCATTTAATGTTTTGCGTGAATAGTATACTGTTGCATTTAATGTTTCACTCTTTTGTCAACTACCTCGAGCCATGCTTCATCTGCTTTTTCTGACTTTGCCTTTTGTAGCTTCTAACGTTCCTTTTATCAGTCAGAGATTTGACGTTATAGCCTTTTCATCTTGTACTTGCTTCTGGACTCAGAATATGTAGAGTAAACATTTGAATATCAGAGTCTTCAGCTTTGGTGCAGATGTAACTTCTGTCTTCAGACTTTAGAAGTGCTTTGGATCGTGATACCATCAGATCTTCAGAGCTTTGCTTCTGACTGCCATCTTCTGATGCTTTCCAGATCATGTTCTAATTTCTTCAAGACCATCTTCTGATGTCTTCCAGACCATGTTCTGATGAAGCCATCCAGTTCTTCTGGGTCAGAGCTTCTGAACGCTGATTTTGTGCATACTCTTTTAGACTTTTCCTGAAATGGAAAACGTGAATAATTAGAGTACCACATTGTCTTATAGAAAATTCATATATAATGTTATTATCAAAACTTAGAATATTGATCAGAACATTTCTTGTTCTAACATGGTTCACTTAGTTGTTCATCTAGTAAGGGAGATTAGAATTTGTGGTCTAGTTTATTTACGGTGGATGTATCCGGTAGAGCGTTACATGAAGATTTTTAAAGGGTATACAAAGAATTATTATCGCCCAGTAGCTTCGATCATAGATATGGATTTTTGTACAAACAATTTTCCAGATGCGACCTTTATAGGAGTTCCCAAGTCTCGTGATGATGGATTTTATGATGGTAGAGGTATTCAAGATTTAAATGTTAAGACATTTAGTTAAGAAGTAGTTCTTCAAGCACATTTGTATATATTGAATAACCTTAATGAAATTTATCCTTACTTGACTGCTCATAAAAGTCTTACAAAGGAAAAATTCCCTCGGATGAATGAAAAATGGTTGTTGACAAAGCATAAAAAAACTTTCTTAGATTGGTTTAATGAAAATATTTCTAAAGAGAGTGGTGCATCGAATAATTGCAAATGGTTGTCACGTATGCCTAAGTTTAATGTAGTTACTTGGAGTGCATACGAAATTAGTAAATATTCGTTCTATACAAAATCAAAGGATGGTCGTAGCACCATGCAAAATAGTGGTGTTATGGTTGAGGCTGAATCCATGTACTTTTCTAGTTCCAAAGATAACAATCATGTACTAGCATCTAGAACATACTTTAGGGTCATTGAGGAAATTTTGGAGATTGACTATGTTTCTTTTAAAGTGCCTTTATTTAAGTGCAGGTGGATTTCATAGTAACACTGGTGTAGAAACCAATGAATTAGGATTCACAAGGGTTGGTCTTTGAAACGCAACTTATAAGAACGAATCATTCATCATGGGAAACCAAGCAAAACAAATTTTTTATGTCACTGATCCATGTAACACTATATGGTCAATTGTTCTTCAAGGAAAATATATTTCCGATAGTACTAATGAAAATCAAGATTTTAACTACGAGGCGCCTTGTTTAGAAATATGTGTACGTCAATCATCTGAAGAAAATGATTTAGATGATGTGCATGCTATTCGTCGTGATCATGAAGAGGGGATATGGGAAAACTAATAAGTAAATCATTTATTGCTTTTGTTTCTTAATCATTTGTTTTAGTTTTGATGTAAAATTATACATTGTGTGCCATTTTGGGTTTGCATTTGGTGTAATCAATGAATATTTGTGTTTTAGATTGAGGAATTGGCAAAATGTAAAATGTCTCTGTTTTAGGATTCTACAAAATATGGTTATGTATTCTGTAATACTATGGTTCTGTAATACACGTGCAAACGACAGCGCAAAAAAAATCTTACCCCTCGGTTTTCTCAATAAACCGATGTAAGAATATTGATCTATTACATTGGTTCTTCAAAACACCGGTGTTAATATTTGGCGCACCATCTAGCTCTAAAAATAATAAAAATGCTGATGTTGGGAATCGGACTCACGTGCAATTAAATTTACCCCTCGGCATTTTAATATCTGAGGTGATAAGGGGTAGCTTTTCATGACGCCTTTCGTTACATCGCTTCCGTAGCTGAGGTCAAACGCATTTTGCATCCAACGTTAGATGTGTGTTTTATAGTAGTGTATCCCATTGGTTAACACTCCCAACAAAGGGGGAAGTAAGGGATTTCACCTCAGTTCATACTCCACCCTATGTGAAAGTGAGAGATTTTCTCTCGATTCACAATCCATTTGATGTGAAAGTGTTATTCGGTGGGAGAACTGACTTTTTGAAATGTGTTGCGGATAGCAAGAGTCGCCACCGACTTTTATTTTATCCAATATAGAAAGGCTAAAAGAACAGAAAAAGACCTTTAAAAGAGATTGAGTTCGGGGGGTAAGTTATACAAAGGGAAGGTCTAAGCACCCTTTGTATCCATGGTTATCCATGGGCTCTTAATTGCGTAGCCTTTTTGAAAGTAATTTGAAAAGGAGTGGGAAAAGTATTTTTGAATTTGAAAAGAGTAAGCAATCAGGAGCACCTACCCTAAGTTAGAAAAATTGTTCTTTTAGCTTTTCGGTTCGAAAAGGCTATCCATACCATAAGAGGGTAGGAAGTCCTTTCATTGGATGTTGAAGGGTCATCGAAGTATCGTTCGCCATAAAATTATCCCTACCATGGAGAGGTAGGTAGTCTTTAGGGGATGATAGAATAGTCATTAATCTTTTTAGGCATCATGCGAGGATACCTTAGCAATAGGAAAATCATCTTATTTTTCCGAGGCAGCATCGAGGGACTAGATAATTTTTATTCTTTAAGGCAAACTTGCTTGAGGTATCCTCGGAATCGAGGGACTTGACTATTATTTACAATTAAGGCAGCAAAATAATAAGGCAACAAGGCGACAGAAAAGGTTATGCTAAAGGTGTGTGTGTGTGCAATCAATCACGTGGTTCAGTTCAGTGATGTTATCTTATAATTAATGATTCTACTTTAATTCAGGGTTTGCACTCCCTAAGATTACTAACCACGCAGTTATAAACAAATAATACAAAACCTAACTATTACAAGGCCCCGGGTGGGGGATTACATGGCCAAAAACCCGTTGGTGCAGAAAAATAAAGGCAAAGAATAAAGGCAGAAAATAAGAGGGAAAAATAATTAATTTAAATATCTTGAGCCTTCATCGCTCCTTGATCAACCCTGAAAATTACGAATGAAGAAGAGAAAAGTTAGTGCATTAAAGATCTATTTAACAAACCCTAATTTAACTATCCTGTGATGATAACCTCGGCAAGATATCACAACAATAAGGTAAATAAATAAAGGCGAAATTATAAATAATAGGGTAAAAATAAGATCAAGGTTATAACACAAAACTTTTAAAACTTAATGGCTAAAAACTTATGGTTAAAAACCTAAACCCACTGTTAATGGGCAACACCTACCAAAATGAGATTTTTAGAGTTAAGGGCAAAGGTCAAAGACTAACCTAAAAATTAATTCCTCATTAAGGTTTAAAATTATACCAAAATTAATCTAGTAAAAACCTAAATCCTAATTTAATTAAAAATTAATGTGGATTATTAAAATTAAACCTAAATTATTGACCCCTAATAATTTAACTAAAATTAAAACCCTAGTTAAAAATATTTTAACTAAATTATGTTTATCTAAATAAATTTAAAAAAAAAAAGTTAGTTTAAAAGAGAAGAAATAATTTTGGGAAAAAGTTTTTTTAGTGTAAAAAAAATATAATTAAAAACTATTTAGAAATAAAGAAAATAAAGAAAAAGATTGAGAACTTAGCTCTGATCCAATATGGGCTCCTCTTGGAGTGTCCATGGTGGATGGGCGTTGTAGGCCTTCTGATCTAAAATGGTGGAGATCCAAGAGTCTAGATCTGAGGGCCCATGATAAGAACGTGTGCGCTCCCATACCGGATCTGCAATGAATTAAGGGGAAAATAATGTGAACAAAACATTTCTGCAGAAAGCAGGGATCGATCCTGCGTCCTTGTGCTTGAAGATCCTTGGACACGCTACTGGGCCACTGAGCTGCATACGATTTGTCGTTAGTAAAATCAACATCAAATAATTTGTACAAAATAATGTCCAAATGGCAAAAGTAAAAAAAAAAGTCAAACTGGGCCCATAACCGGACGCGAGCCAATCAAATGCAGGGAGAGAGTCTGGAAATTTTGACTGGCCAATTGAAACACTTGGAGAAGCCATGCAAGCTGAAGACCAGTTAATGGAGCAGGGCCGCCGGACCGGTGGATCGCCGGTCATCTTCTCCGACAAGAGGAAACTCGTAAAACCTGCGAAAACAAGCAAAACAAAACCAGGGAACAACCTAGATCACCTAATTAGAGTGCTGCGGATTCGATGGAAGTGTTAGTTTCGACTAAAACAGCCCGTATCATGGAGTTTTGGAGCTTGGCCGTGGTGATGCCCTAACAATGGCATCCTTCGATTCCTGCGTTAAACCTCACAAACAAAGGATCAAATTGACTCTAAAAAACATCCTGAACATGTATGTATGCATGAAATCAGTTTATATCACATGAATCGAAGGTTAAGGATCTCAAACCTTACCAAACCGGTGCAACCTCGTGGGGGCGATTTTGGGCACGCTTTGACTCGTATAAAGGCTCGAATCAATTGCTGGAAGGTTCAGGAGGCTAATGGAACGATTGTAGATGGATAAAACTTGCTGTAGAAAGAAGTTCTCTTGTGCCCTAGTTTCTTGAGTTTTTGTTATTTGGAAACCCTAGCTTTATGCTTCAAGAATTCGTCCTCCCCTGGCTGCTCATGTAGTATCAATATATATGAATGAATTAGGTCAAATAAACTTGCATAATATCCATGATTGGATGATTGAATCTTTGATTGAAAATCAAGTGCAAAACTTTCTATTCTTGGTTCCAATATTGCTCATCTCTTTCCAATATATTTTGCACGAAATTTGGTTGAATATTAGGTGTAATTGATGATTGAATTCGATCCATATCATATCTTTAACCAAATATTTGATTCCTACTTTGATTTATATGAATTATATTACTTTTTAAATTAATAAAATCCATATAAAATCAAATAAAACTTAATAATTCGTGGCAATTGGATTTGGGGCCTTGGATATCATAAGGACGAAGATTAGGCCAAGAAAGATTGGGTTCCTTTGCAAAAGGATTCATTTTGGAGCCTTTTATTTCACATTTTTCCTCTCAAAATTATCCAACTTTGACAAGGCATATATCTCTCAATTTTTAAGGTATGGAGGCGTTCTAGGACTTTTTGGAAAGCTCAAGATGTCCTCTACAAGCCACTTTGGAACATATTTTCCATTGAAAGATTTTATCTTGATGATATGGGCTTTGACAAAAAACTACTTTTGGTTGACTTTCAAAAAGGACCTGTAATGTTTTGATCCATATCTCTTAAATGAAGAATTTTTAGCCTTGGCATGTGAGAGACAAAGTTGTATAAAATTCAATTTCCTTCAGAATGAGATTTGGATGGAGAATTTCTGATGTTCCATGTGAAAGTTATGGCTGGTCAAAGTTCAATTGACTTTTAGTCCAAAAACCCTAATTTAGAAACTTTGAGTTTTGTTGATTTCTGAACTTTCCTCGATGAATCATGATCAAACCTTGATCAAATGATGAATGTTACTTCAAGATAAGGATATTGACCAAAAATCAGGAGTTTTGACTGTGATTTGACCATAGTGGACTTTTAGGTCAAACTGGTCGATTGTTGACTATTTGAACTGTTGACTGAGCAACCTTATGAATCAGAGCTTGAAAATTGGCGTGAGGATCCTTTGAAGCATGTGAGAATTCATGAGGTTCATTTGAGGCCTCAGAAATTGATTTCACCTTGAGAGAAGGAAAACCCTAGATGTGGGTTAATTGCTTAGGAGCCAGGTATGTGTGCCCAATTCCTGTATTGTATTGAGCAATTGAAGATCATATGAGTCAAAATATTTTGAAATATGATGGGCAAATTTTGGGGTATGACAGAAAGTAAGGGGTTTCCTCCTCGGTTAACCTCTTAGTCGAGGAGGTGCACTTTCTTGTATTTTCGCCTCGGCCAGTGGCCCGAAAAGAAAAGTGATACACTTTCCATAACACCCTACGTTACATCGGCACCCCAACTGAAGTAAAAACCTTATCTCAATCGAGGCAAGAAGTTTTTTTGTATTAGCGAAGACAACTGTTATGTGTCGTTTGCAAGTTTCATAGCAAAAGGCTCAAGAGTGAACATTAAGTTGAAAGGCGCACATAACAAATAAACCTTCTTTCTAACCAATAGTAGACAATTCCACCCTGAAGCGCATTAATCACATTATGATTCAATTTGACGATTGTTCGCATAGAATGTTGCATCACACGCGAGTGATTTCATCCGCTCTTGATATATAAGGGTAAAACACGACAGTTCAAATAATCAAATTCATTCTCACTCACACGTTACTTCTAATTTCTCTCACCGACTTGAATATTGAAGAGTTAATTTTATGGGTCCAATTAATTCTAAAAATACCGCGCTATTAGAGCAAGACCCAACTATACCACCTCATATTCTTGAGTGAACACAAATAATTATTTTTTTTAATAAAATAAAAAAATATTATAAATATCAAATATAAAAAAACCATTGGAAAACTTTTAACTTATATTTTATCAAGTATCTATCATATCTGGTTTCCAAACCATGCAACGGGCCCTTAAGGAGTTATATGGATCGCAGCCTTTTCTTTAGAAAAAGGAGAGGCTAATATGGAAAGAGTGAAGCGATGCTGATACGAGAGAAAGTATCTTTGTTTTGTTAAATATAGGACTATGATTTTGGCTTTTCTATGGAACAATCACATGGGACTTGTTGTATACATGTGAATATGGTGGATGAGGTTCTCAATCCAACTCTATGTGGAGCCAATACAATACCCCTTAATGATTCTCAATGTTGTTACCACAAGATTTTAAAGAAGCGCGTAATTAGAAAGGTTGCCATTTTCAGCCTAAGCATATGTTCTATATGAATAACTTTATTTATTTGAACAAATAAATATGGGAAAAATCCCAAAAGTGATGGGTAATGCTCACATGGCTTATCAGGAAAGCTCAACATGAGATATTTGGATATTGAGAATTTAAATTTTGAAGTTGACAGTTATTTTGCGCGTTGAAAGTTTTGATGCTTTGATTAGGTCATTGGTTACGTCATTATAACCTCAATTGCTTTGGGATGATTTACTACATGTTAAAAATTCAAATTAAGACACATAATTTGATAACACTACCCGAGTTAAACAGGTCAACGTTATTAGAGCTTGACCTAATTCATCCTTATAAAATCGGTTGATAAGGTGAAAAGTGTTCCTCTATATATATATATATATATATATATATATATATATATATATATATATATATATATATATATATATATATATATATATATATATTTTCAATGCTCTATCTCCAACCAATGTGAGACTTTAGGATCTTCCTGATACACTCCCTCACGCACAACACTCTTTTGGATTTGGTGCGTGGATATTAACGGTGAGCGCCCCAAGCTTCGATCAATAGACTCTGATATCATATTAGAGTTTGACCTAACTCATCCTTACAAAACCGGTTGGTAAGGTGAGAAGTGTCCCTCTATACATATTCTTTCAATGCTCTATCTCCAATCAATATGAGACTTTAAGATCTTCCTATTAAAGGTCGTAAAAATAACTTTTGGTTAGATTTTCTGGTAAAGTTTAACCTTTTCTATTCTACTTATTATTTGAACGTTGAAATGTTAAGTTAATAGACAAACCTCACTTCATCATAGTGGAGACTAGCCCTGCCACGTTAGAAAATTTTACATTGACATATTATAAAGTGCCGACACGTCATTCAGAAAGTGTGTCGCCGCGTCGGACACAGATACTCGTACGACACGTGTACAACACGTATGTGACACGTTTTTGCAGTATCCAACGAAAAAATTAATTTAATTGCAGCGGACACAGATACGCCACCTTATTTCAAATAAAGGACACACCCAACTCAAATAATGTTAATTAATAGGAATGTCAATGGGGCGGGGCGGGGACGGGGGATACATTCCCATCACAATCCCTGCCATTGAATCTATTCCCCATCCCCACTTCGGATCCCCGCTTCGGGGCGATTTTGTCCCCCATCCCCGTCCCCGCGGGTCCCCACGGATCCCCACGGTTCATGCGGAGATCTATAAACATGATTTTTTTTATATATAATTTTAAACCAAATTAATAGTAAAAGTTTCAAAAACTAACCAATAAATATATTGTTTTTACAATATTTAATCTATAATATCGAACAAAATTTTCAAAATAAAAAAAATGAAAAAATCATTTATATCACTCTTTTACTAACAATACATATATATTTTAAATTTGTGTATAAGATTAATTATATAAAATGTCAAATAAACTTACATAATAATTTAAAATTATATATAAATTAAGGACATTATGCTATTTTATTCGGGACGGGGACTCCACGGGGCGGGGGATATTTACGCCACCCCCGTCCCCGAAGTGCCTTCGGGGAGACTTTGATCCCCATCCCCATCTCCGCGGGGGGAAAATTCCCCATCTTTGGGGCCCCAAACGGAGAATCCCCACGGAGATCCCCGCTAACGGAGGCAAGTTGACATCCCTGTTAATTAATTTATTTCTTTTAAAAAAGGTCCAACAAAATAGCTATCAGATTTTTATTTATAAAAATAATATGATTTTTTATTTATTTATTTCTTAGGCTGATTTTATCAAAATATATATATATATAACCGTGTCTGTATGTTTTTTATATTAGTGAGATTCTCGTGTCCGTATCTATGTCGCGATCTATTTCACAGCAGAAAGTTATTACTGAATCGGAACACAAGAACAAAGAAGTCAACTTACGTTTATTATCGACTTCTTAAGGGAACATTACAACTTAAAGACATTGACTTGGTCTCATGCTCATGACCATCCAAAGGAATTTAAGCATGATTTGACTTAGAAGGAAAAACCACTTTAAAGTATGGGTCATTATAAGGAGTAATTTTCAACATCATAGTCACAGGACCATGTGGCACGAGGAGGGAGATGGGGGATTGAAGTAGAGTCACGACCATGGTGTTGGGTTAAAGAGAATATGTGTGCCCTTAAGCCCTACATGCTTTTTGGAACAATTTAAAACTAGATTTTGATTGGGTGGGATAAGGCTTTGGAATCTTCCTCTACTTTTTATTCTCTTCTTAGTTGTTGTGTGATTCACATATCCTAAATCTTCCAGAAAAATGTATTACTAACCTATAACTCTCAAAACATTTGATTGATTGATATATACAAATTCAAAATTTGTAACCACAAAAAAAAAATTGTGAATTATGAAAATCTATAATGTATCTTATAGGAAAATACACTTAGAATTGGCAAGAGACAAATATTACTTATCATGTACATGTCCTCAAATAAAAAATAAAAAGAAACTTATAATAATATTACATTTATGACATAAGTGCACCGTATTATTTCTGGTGTAGAATAAGATGAAAAGTAAAAAACCGAGAAAACTGAGCATTCAAACCAATATTGAGTATAGCATGAGCACAACATATTGTGTACACTGTATAGTATATGTATTTAAAAAGGTTGTTGGGTATTTACTTTTGATGTTTAAGGTTGTTTTTGACAAGTTCAAGATTGAAGTGCATCTTCTATTTCGTAATAAAATAATTGCTTAGAAAAAAGGATTTGGTTTGGAGTGGATTTTCTTTTATTCCTTTGTTATGTAATGCATCATCAATTTTTTTGTTTTTTTAAAAAATAATTATATTTTTCTATTTAAATTTTAGAATAATTTTTTTTTCAACTGTATATCAAATTATTCATATTTTAAACAAAATATTTGCAACAAAGAGCATGTGTCAGACCAATTGATACATACTTTGAAAATTATACTTAAGCGTTAGAGCAATTGGCGCATACATATAGCAAATAACATAAAAATAAATATACATTGGCACAAGCACATAGGTGTCAATGAAACTAGTGCATGCATATAGTGCGCCAATGGAACTGGTGCATGCATATAGCAATCATACATAGGCGCCAATTGATCTAACGCATGCTCTTTATTGCGATTTTTTTGTTTGAAACATAGATAGTTTAGTATATAGTTGGGAAAAATGGTTAGTTTGAAAATAAGTTGGAAAAGATGGTTATCTTAAAAATAATTTCTCAACCCGACCCATATACTAAAAAAAAAAATCAAAACACGACGTATTTTAAATAATTTAAAGGCTGGTGATTTAAATAGTAAATATAGATGCAATCTGTTTTAGATATTCTTAAAAATTATTTTGATGTTTTAGTTATACTTGTATGTATTCTTTTCTTAAAAAAGTAAATAAATAATTATATATATATATATATATATATATATATATATATATATATATATATATATATATATATATATATATATATATATATATATATATATATATATATATATTGAAAAGGTTGATTTTTGAGAAGAATAGGTTTGTGAGTCTTGACGAAAGGTTTTTCCTTCTGAATTCAATTTTAAATTCTATCTTAATTTTCTTTCTCTTTTATGAAGATTTCGGTATCGTTTAATATAAGTTAGTTGAAATGCAAAGTTGATGCTTTTCCTTTAAAATAAAAGGTTAAGGTTGTGCTTGTTAAGTGGGTAGATGTGTGTAAGATTAAGATGTCAGGTGGTTTAGGGGTAAATATTCGAGGTTTTATAATTTGGCTATTTTAAGTAAGTGGTGATGGAAGCTTCTTGAGGACCAACTTTCTTTGTGGAGGGACATCATATTGCCTAGGTATGGCTCTCAAGTGTTAGGGTCTCCTTTCGAGAGAGAGAAAATGGGCCTCATGAGGGTATCACATTGGTGGAGAGATGTTACTCTTCTTGGCTCTAAGAATGACGAGTCTACTGAAAAGTTTGCCTATTCTTTTTGTAAAACTAATGGGGATGGTATTTAAACTAGGTTTTGGCATTATGTGTGGTTAAGGTCGTGTATGTTGTGCTTCTCCTTCGAGAGGTTATTTCTTATCTATGAAAATAAGTCTCAAGTGATCGGCAGTATAAGGTCCTAAGTGGAGAATGTTTAAGTCTAAAATTTTAGATTGAGCCATTTTTTTCTTGTCTTGGAGGAAGATCTTTTGAATGAGTTGCATGAATCTCTCGCAGAAGTGGTTAAGCAGGGTCAGGAGGACGTATGGGTCTAGAACCCTAATATCAATGGCTGAATTTTGTTGAATTTTGTTGAGGTTTGCATGAATCTTCTGAATTTTGTCTAGAACCCTAATATATATAAAGTATTAGCAGTGCTCTTAAAACCTAAAGAAAAATAAAAGTCATGAAATATAAAGGCAAAGGTAGGATAAAGAAAACCTCAAAAGAAGAGACAAAAAGAAACCATAACAAAAATAAGAGTTTCTATGAACCTCAAAAGTAGAGGCCAAGTGAAGAAGAACTCCAAAAAGACCTACCACCAAAAACGTCACCACAAATAACGAAAAAAAATCTTCAAAATAGTTATTGGCTCAAGCACCGAATATAGCCATTCCTCAACTCATAGAAGATGCATGAAACTAAGAACCACTTCCAAGACAAAATAATAACTTGTTTCACCAGTTTAACAATGGTATATGTCAAACTTGAAAAAATGAATAACTATAGGATTTCCACAAGACACACTCTACTAAATGTCAAACTAAAGTAAATTCAGCCCTAAGTCTAGGCATGGAATCAATAAAAGTCACTAACTTTAAAATTCACTTTAACTTCTTAGATAAAATCTAATTCCAACTCAGCCAGTTAAAAAGCTTATATCAAAGAGAAGTTGCAACCTCACAAGTGATAAAGAAGCGGGACCTTACCAACATTTGGGAAAAGGTTTACCGAAAGCAAAGTCAGACGAATTAGAGAAAAATAAGCTTCCTTGACAAGTACAACATATGTTTACCAAGCGACCAACACTAGTCTTACTCCTCAAAAGAGCATCTAAAACTCTCGATGGTTAAAACCAAAATACTCAAAAGCTTGAGTTCTCAAACAAACAAAATCACCCTCCAGCTTAAGTCTTAACCCTATATATCGTTCACTATATGATCCATATTCCCAACCTTTCTTACCTATTGACTTGAAATTAGGTAAAATCTTATAAAACACACTCACAAAGAGATAAGAGATACTCAAGGATCCTCCCTAAAAGAGGCAAAGAGACCATTTTTCACCTTCTTAGACGAACCCTCTACAAACCAATTAGGAAATATTAAGGGGGTCAAAACGGTGATGAGATCGCTTTCCACCAAGAAAAAGACAATATGAAACCTCCAAATCAACCTAAGGTGGGAGATAAAATCACACTCGCATATCTAGTGAAAAGAATATCAAACCAAACATCAATTCCTTATAGCAATTTTCATCTCCATTTACCTAGAAGTATCGCATTGACCGACACAAGTCCTTAACCCCAACCCTCCATCAATCTTTGGACTTACACGCATCCATTAAGATACCCGAGCGAGCAATCTTTGAAGTGCCTCTTGTCCTCTCCCAACAAAAACGTCTCTGAAGTCTCATCAAACTTTCACATGCATTTTTAAAAAATAAAAAATGGATTCAAAAGAACCAACCTCCCATCCAAGTTGACATAATTATTACCCCATGAAACCAACATATACTAGCTAGACACAAATGGTTGAATTGTCCGCTCATAAAAAGATGATCCTTAACATGATTTTAAGTTTGAAAATTTCTAATTGGTAAGTTATATGTGAATTACAATTTGTAAATTTTCAATGAGATTGATGTTTCCATATATATTATAGTTAGGCAAAGAGAAACTCTTGTATACCGAGAGTATAAAATTAGCACAATGAGTTAGGCAGCATAAACAAAATCAAAAACAAATGCTTGGATAGCCTTCCCCATACACATGTAAATGTCGACCTAATGAGAATCAACATTGGTATTCTCCACATCTAATTAACGACCAAAATTAATTGAGATATGTTCCTTTCATAATATGTCCCCACCCACAACTATATATTCATTTGTTGATAATAGATATCCAATTCCCCACAAACTATTAAGATAAACTTTTTAAAAAGAGCATATTATTACAATGCATGAGCATCCTCCTTTCTACTCAAACAATTTTATTCCTCAACCACATCCAAAAAATACAACTCATTCTTTCACTTTTCTTATAACCAATTGCTTGCGTAGGTTAAAGTTTCCCTAACCTCATTATCTTAGATTATTCATGTAATTCATTTTGCATGCATGTTGTAAATATTATTCTCAAAACAAAACAAAAATTCTCTTTGGACTCTCCAAATTGTTAAGGGAGAATCAACAACCTCTCCCTCTCTCACTTTTACATGTATTTTAGGTGAATTGAGTTTCGAAGACTAATTTTTCAAACTTCAAACGTGACAAGTATTTAAATTGATACTTACTATTTCGGACAGAATCAAAGTCGTCCAACTAAAACGAATTTGAGAACCATCTCGAATCTCATATATCAACAAAGTTTTAGAGACAATGAAACTTCAACTACACTATTCTAGTATTAATTATATCCTTATCAACTTGAACAATTTTAACTATATTTAAATATATATATTAAAATTATTTTTTAAATTAAATTCAGAGCATTCTCACGCATCATTTCATTTATAAATATCTCATTCACCCATCTCCAACTATCATAGCACACTCATCTCAACACAACCACCTCACAAAACCTTAAAACACAAACTTTGTTCTTGTTTCTTCTTTCTTGTTTCTCTTGTACTAGTCCAAGAATGTCAGGGGTTTGGGTGTTCAAGAACGGCGTGGTGCGTCTAGTGGATGGCGCGGAGGCGATGGAGGGTGGACGTCAAGGGTCAGGCGGACGGCGTAAGGTGTTGGTTCACATTGCGAGCAATGAGATTATCACCTCATACGCCGTCCTAGAGCGAAAGCTTAGCTCTTTGGGATGGGAGCGTTACTATGATGACCCTGACTTGCTTCAGTTCCACAAACGCTCCACAGTTCATCTTATCTCTCTCCCTTTGGATTTCAATAGGTTCAAGTCCATGCACATGTATGACATCGTTGTCAAGAACAAGAACTCCTTTGAAGTTAGGGACATGATGATGTAGTAAACACATATTAACAACTATTCTTGTGCATGGCCTTGTAATTTGGATTCTTGGTTTTGCTTCTAAGTCATGTATGTGTGATGATGGTTTGATTTTTCATTAGTGTGACTTAACATGTCTACATGATTTGTTACTCACATTAATCTGTTTACTTTATTCATAGGTTTAACTTGTGTTTTGATTATATATATATATATATATATATATATATATATATATATATATATATATATATATATATATATATATATATATATATATATATATATATATATATATATATATATATATATATATATATATATATATATATATATATATATATATATATATATATATATATATATATATATATATATATATATGTTTTGAGTGAGAGTGACTATCATTTGTGTGAGGGTGCTGTAAATATTTTTAATTGCTTTAAAGTTGAGGTTTTCCCAATTTATATTTGTGTTCTAATTTATTTTATTTAAGCAAAAGCTAAAATTGCAAAGTCATCTTTGTAAACTAATACAATAGAAACTCTTTGCATTAATATTTGGTAAATTAATAAACTCTCTAAAATAATAAATTTGTCCAGTCCCGACTTGGGCCAATATAAAAAATTGACAAACTCAATAAAATAATAAGATAATAATTTTTGGGGAGATCCCTTTATAATTTTCGGTCCCAAGAAAATCATAAATTAATAATTCATAGAAACTGGAAAAAATATATTACACTATATTGAAATATGATTCAATAGTTGTTTGTTTTCCTTTAAGAATACACTGAACACATTTGTTCCTCTTGTTTACATTTATTATATTTCAAAAGTCATTATTGATTTCCAATGGATATGAACACAGCAGTTACTAATTTACATTGAGTCCCAAGGTACGCTGCAACGTAATTCTACGAAGCATAGACTAATTTGCTTTTTTGTTTGACATGTACGGTATGATTACTTAAAAACTCTTTAAATTAATAATTATTAATTTATCGATAAATTAATAACTTTCTAAATTAATAAATTTCTCCAGTCCTGGCATTATTAATTTAAAGAGTTTCTAATGTAGTAACATTTTAACTTTGTCAGCTTTTATTATGAGCAGTTCTAATAGCAAGCAGAAATTTAAGCATGAATAACAATGGAAACACAACAAAAGAAAAGAGACAAAACAGTCACGTTCATATCCTTCAAAATATCATATTTTTGTGCTTTCTATCTTTATAAATATTAAAATGGAGTATATATAGAATTTATGGTCATTTTATAAATATTAAAATGGAGTATATATATATATATATATATATATATATATATATATATATATATATATATATATATATATATATATATATATATCACTACAATATTATTTTATTTTATTTTGTATAATTAGTTATAATCTATGTACAATTGCAGAAATTATAATTATTTTTTAATAAGAAAGCAGCATAATATAGATGACAAACATTTCTTTCTCAAGAAATTTAATACATGTATTTTTAATACTGAATTTAAAGTCTAAATCTCTGAATAATTTTTTTTAATAGGCAACGGAATTCAAAAAACGAGTATTAGGGATTACTCGAACCCTAGTACAAAGGGACACACCCTAGAGACAATCAATGGGGGAGGAGAGCCATTCTAGAAAAGAATAATTATTTTTGTCGTGACATAAGGATAACCACCTCCAAGACAAAAATTTGATAGAATTAAGGCATTCGTCAAAGCTAAACACCCTATCCCTAAACAGAATTTCGTTGCGGAAAAGCCATAAATTCCAAGTAGTGGCTAGCCAAATCAGACCCACGACGGAGCGAAAGGAGGGCTTCACGGAGTGAAAGTGCAAAAGAAAATTGGTGAGAAGATTTAATGGCAGAGTAACCTTATCGCCCATCTAGTTTGCAACGGCTTTCCATATACGGGAAGAGATGAACAGGAGTCAAATAAATGGGATACCTTTTCGTCTTCGGAGAAACAAAAAACGCAGCACTTATCAGAGCTCAAGTGAATAACTCCTCTTTGATAGTTGGTCGCCTGTGGGTAGCTTGTTAATAATGAGACGCCAACCGAAGATGAGGATTCTTGAAGGAGCCTTTAAGTCCCATAAAAAAGCGAGCGCCGTTTTGATTTCGGAGGACCAAAAGAGGAGAGAATCGACCTTAGAGATAAGGTTGTAGCTGGACTTCACGAAGAAATTACCTTCGGGGGTTGCAGCCCAAGAGAACTCGTTAGTACCAACCTGTGAAGAAAAACCAGCAGTAACTAGGTTAAAAAATTCATTCACGATAAACTGAGTATCAACATCCAAACGCGAGAAAAACCAGCAGTAACTAGGTTAAAAAATTCATTCGCGATAAACTGAGTATCGACATCCAAACGCGTCCCGTCTTTAAGAACCATACTCCTCCAATCAGCTCCTTGTTGCTCCATGATGTCTGCCACGGTTCCAATGGGATTTCTAGCGAGATTGAATATTTTCGGGGAAGCGGTCTTCAACGATTGAGGTCTCAACCAGAGGCTGTACTAGAAGGAAGTGAGCCTTCCATTGAGAATCCTGCAAAAAATATTAGAAGAAAAAGAGTTAATATTGTTATCGACCGGGCTGTCCACCAACATAAGGTCTCCCCACCAGATGGAGTCATTATTGTTGATCACGTCCTTAGTGCAGGAGAACATTTTCGCTTCTGGATTTCCGTAACGGTGCCGAAGTAAACCAGTCCAAATAGCCTTTCTATTCCTTATAATCCTCCACTTCCATTTCAGCAGAAGGGATTTATTGAACAACGAAATGTTTTTGATTTCGAGACCGCCACAATTTGCCGGACTGCAAACGGTATCCCAGTTGACCCAATGAATCGTGCGGTTGTTCGCAGTACCCCTCCAAAGAAAGTTGTTTTAGATTCTTCTTATCTCTTTTAAAATCTGCGTAGGAGCTTTGTAGAAAGACAATGAATAAACCGGCATAGCGTTCAGCACTGCGTTAATTATCACGACGCGACCACCTATAGAGAGCAGTTTGCTTTTCCACGAAGAAAGTTTGTTATGCAATTTCTTCACCAAAGCTTTCCACATTGAGGCTTTCCTTGGACTGTCACCAATCATTATTCCAAAGAATTTACAAGGGAAACAATCAATACTGGAGGCCAGAAAAGACGAAGCGTATGACCAGCTCCATTCACTCATATTAATCCCATAAATGTTGCTTTGTTGGAAATTAACGCGCAACCCCAACATTAACTCAAAGCACCTAAAAATTGCTTTAAGACTCCAAAGGTTGTTGTTGTCACCATTTCCTAGAATGATTGTGTCGTCGGCGAACTGAAGGATATCCACTTGAACTTCATTGTTAACGAAGAACCTTGAATAGTCTCCAATTTCCGTTGCTCTTTTCACCATTCTAGTTAGTCCCTCCATTGCCAAGACGAATAGAAAGGAAGATAAGGGATCTCCCTGTCTAAGCCCCTTTTCCACAGGGAAATCCTTTGTAACGCTGCCATTAACCATAACTGACATTGAGCTGGTGAAAACGCAAGCCTCCATCCATTTGAGCCACTTATCTCCGAATCCCATTATTCGCAAAATGAATCTTAAATAATTCCAGCTAACTGTGTCAAATGATTTTTCAAAATCAATCTTCAAAACAAAGAATTGGCTCTTATCTCTTTTAGACATATCGATAATTTCATTCACCATTAAAGCTACGTCATATATGTTTCTTCCTATGATAAAAGCTGACTATTCGATAGAAACCAACTTCCCGATCACGTTCTTGAGTCTTGATGCAAGGATTTTTGACAAGATCTTTTGGAGACATCCTACTAAGCAGATTGGACGGTATTCGGAAAGAGACTAAGGATTTTTAACTTTCAGGATAAGCGCGAGAAAAGAAGCAGTGCAACCTTTAATCAATTTGGCCATAGCATGGAAGTCGTTAACGAAAGTCAGTTTAATACCTTCTACATCTTCCACAATGCCAAGAAGAGTATCAATGGAATTAATGAAGTTATGTCTTTGACGATCTTTCATAACATTGTGAAAGAAATTGGAATTGCGGTCACCCTCCTTTAGCCACGATTGTCTTGACTTCTGCTTCAAAAAACTCTCCTTGATGTCTAAATTCTTCCACATGTCTTTGATAGCCTTTTCTCTGTATGAGGCTAGCACGCTAATATTACCGCCATGATTTTCGACTAACAGCTTATCAAGGTTGTTCAAATTTGTTATGCAGTCCTCCACTTTCAAGTCAATCCAGCTAAAAACTTCTTTGTTCAAATTCCTAAGGCTAGATTTGAGAGCTTTCAGTTTTTCGTTCAGGATATAATCCCCTCTCCCGGAGACCTCGCAGCTCTGCCAAACCGTCTTCGCAAACGAGAAAAAATCAATATGTTTTAACCAGCAGTTGTTGAAACGGAATGGTTTAGGTCCCCAATCGAGGTTGCTGCATATTATCCAAATAGGGCTATGGTCTGAGATATCACGCTTCCCAATCCATTGGCCACAAATGTTCCAGTTGCTCACCATATTGTCTGTTAGCAGGAATCTGTCTAGGCGGCTCATAGAAGTCCTGCTACGGCTGAACCAGGTGAAATGAGACCCAATAGTAGGCAGGTCGATAAGCTCCATGTTATCAATGAAGCCCTTGAAGGCTTCGATTTCATTAGATCAGTTTCCCGATCCAAGACCTAGTCTCTCGTCCTTGTAACAAACAGAATTGAAATCACCTCCGAGGCACCAATCTTCCCCCGTAACTGACCTTCTTCTATGGATCAACTCCTTCCACATAATCCTCCTTTTAGCATAAGAGCAAGAAGCATAAATGTTCACGAAGTTGTAGCAAGCACCCTTCCAATAAGCGTTCAGACCCACGAAACCTTCACCAATAAAGTTGTGATTCAGGGTTAAGGGATCTTTTCTCCAGAGAATAACCATACCTCCAAAAGCACCAGTAGCCCCGCAAAACGTATAGTCGACGTTCCTATTTCCCCAAAATTCCGCCGCAATATCACAATCAAAAGAACTCAGTTTGACCTCTTGAATGAAACATAAATCAACATTACCAGATTGAATGAAGAAACCAATCCTCTTCCTCTTGATTTTGCTTCCACCTCCTCTAATGTTTAAGGAAATAATATTCATGGGAACCTATAGTTTTTCACCTCCCTCAGTATTTTGCCCTCTTTGTCTCTAAGCTCCATTGCCTCAATCAATTTAATCGAGTTCTCCTTGTTGTCCTTGCTAACTAACCCCGGGTTTGAAAATGATTCCCAAACCGCTCTTCCCACCTTAGACTCCTTGTTGTTCCAGAATATCTTCTTGCAGTGTATTAGATCAGAGTCAAAGATGGAACCGCAGCACATAACCGCACCACCTGAGAATCGGTCGCTCCTTTCAGAGTTAACTGAGGTCTGCTCCCTTGGGTTTTTGCCCGAAGAGGAAGAGTTTGAGATGTTGACTGAACAGGTAATAGGTAGAGATTTCTTTCTTTGAAGGCAGTCAAAATAGGAAGCCTTAGATTCAACCATTTCCCCCAAGTCAATATCCACTCTAATTTTTTTCCTGTTTTTCTTAGGCCTTTTGATTACTTTACAAGCATCATCAAAAGAAATTGGGCCAACGGGTGCAACAGGCTCTAAGACAGGCCCAGTCTGGAGCCCTTTGTCAAGGTCCACGGATGAATGTCCCTTGTCCAATTCTCGGGAGCCTAAAGGCAAAATGTCGGATGAAAAAGGAACAACCTCCAATGCGGCATGACAAGATAACATAGGACTGCAACTATGTAACCTATCATCTGTCCTCTCCAAAATATTGCCTTCCTTGTGAACAAAGTCTGAGCCAGCTTTTTCTGCAGCAGAAAGGTGAAAATTACACTCTAGCAAAGAAATATCATTGTTCTCGGGAAGCACCATTGTGTTGTCAACATTGACCTTTGTGTAAGACAAAGGATCTTCGTTATCCGTGCCAACGACTTCGTCTTGATGAGAATCTGGAACAAGGGAACCACTGTCATCCTCCCAAGAGCTTGAAGATTCATCAAAGTATGGAGCAACAGAATCAGACGATTTCTTCTGAGACGGGCCGCTCAACACACTAGAGGGACCTTGAGCTTCCTCCATAATCTTAATTCGAAACACATTGTCGTTAATATTAATGTTGAGCACTTCATTAATCACTGGGGCACAGTTCGTACGGGTCATAAGTCTTGCTATGTCCATCCTCGATTGGTTGCTAGTGTTGTCGTCGCAGCAGATAAGGGTGCCAATGGTGGAAGAGAGGAACTCGAAGAATCTAGGGTTCCACACTTGACATGGGATCCCATAACATCTCAGCCAGGTAACTCTTACGGGATCCACGTCAGTCGCATTCCATCTCCTTACCTCTTTAAACCATTGATTAAGCTAGTCTGAACCTTCTCCTGTAAGGGCTTCAAGTTCACCAGGTTCTAAATCTTCAAGTAACCACATGTAGGCCCCCAATGGAGTAACTTTGATAGAAAAGAACCCCTCCGAGTGGAAAATTTGTTGCATGCTATAAGTTAGACCAGATTTTCCGTAATGCCCACGTAAGCCTTCTCAAATCTGGATAGCACGTCTTCCCTAGCCTGAAATTTTAAGTGAAACGATGAGGTTTTAACTGGAAGAGAGTTATGGTCGCCGTTTCCGTTGCGTCTTGTAACCTCCGCATAAGACAACCCTACATCACCCTCCGTGCGGTCACCCCTCGATCTTGGACCAGAGTAAAAGCGGTTTTTGATATTCTCAACGTGCTTCTCCTCCTTAAACCTAACATGCTTCCCCCTCACACCATTCCTTTTTGAAGGTGAATCGCCCCTATGAAACTTTTGCACATTGGCAAAAAGCTTCCTTCCCTCAATAAACAGGTTATCAAGCTTGTTAGCCATGATATTCACGTCACTAACATTGTAGAAGCGAACGAAACTGAATTTCTTCCCTTTTTATCCTCCTGGACGGAATGATTACCTCATCAATGTCTCCTAGCGCTTCAGAGTGAGAGTAAAGGTCTTTAGCCCTCAGACCTTCATGAAACTCAATGAAGAAAAAGGAGGTTGAGAGACGAACACCCTTGACGACTTCCTTCTTCTTAGCATCTACTCTACCTTCAGAGAATATTTTGTTATTTTTGCGGGTAACCCTTGTCCATGCTTCATGAGTCTTACTTGTAGTTGAAAATGCCATTTGAATGATGAAGAAGTAACTAGGAGAGAGGTTAGACTTTCTCTCCCATCGTCTTGTTTGCTAAAAGATCCTCTAAATAAATTCAAACAAGTAGACATCAACAACTCATTTACTCCAAGAAATGCAACACAATTTATTTTCTGAGATCACTTTTCTTAATGCTCTCTTTCAATTGTTTCATGAAAAAGAGAGAGTGCGTTTCATAAACACTATGCAAGCTTTGCTTGCTTTGTATATTCATTTGTGTTAATTTTAATTGTAAGAGTCTTCATTCTTATATACAATATGAACACTTAATCTGGTTGTAACTCAAAATTAGTTATTCACCTAACTAACCAGCCTAGCATAATCATGCACATTTCTTAACATACTCATGCATAATACATCATTATACACATACTTGCATTCTTCTAATATACTCTCACAAGATCATGGTGGTGTGAGCAAAATTACTTTGAAATTGTTTAAAAATTAGTGAGTAAAGTTGTTGGGGTGGTTTGGTGAGTGCATCAGCTAGTTGGGCATGAGCCGGTACATATTGAATATATAAATGATTGGCTACGACTTTCCCTAGCAAAATGTATATCTAGTTCAATGTACTTTGTTCTTGCATGGAGAATCGGGTTATTGAAAAGCAATAGAGAATTGAGGTTATCACACAACTGAGTAGGCCCGAGGTACTCGATGTGTAGCTCATAAAGGATAGATTTCGGCCAAAGTAATTACAATGTGGTGTGTGCCAATGTTCGATATTCAACTTATGTGCTTGACCTTGCGACAAACACTTGTTTCTTCAAGCTACATGGCACAAGGTTGGGACCACACAATACACATAGGAGCTTACCTTTTTACTTCCAAATCGCAAGTGAAAGTATGAGGGCTTAGAGTATGTATACATATTTTAGGTGCAGGTGTGGTTTATAGAAGAATGTTGGGACACTGAACCTGATGAATTTGTGAGGTGAAACATGAATATTCACCTATTTGAAAGCCATTCTTGAATGGAAATCATTTTCATTAAACACTACATCTTTGGAGATAAAGATTCTTCCCTCTAAATTGGTACATTTATGGTCCTTGTGTGTAGGAGACACCCTCAAATATACACACTCAGTGCTCCTGAATTCCAATTTATGCTTGTTGTAATGCCTCAAGAATGGAAAGCATGTATACCCAAAAGGTGATATGTAATGAAGCATAATCAAGTAGTCTATTGAGCAAGTAAAATGCAATGGTAAAATTGTGATCCCAAAAGGTGAGAGGTAATGAAGCATAATCAAGTAGTCCCATTTCAACTATTTGTTTATGCTTCCTCTCAACTATTTTATTTTGATGGGAATTGTGAGGACATGTTAGCCTATGCATGATGCTTTGCTCCCGAAGTATTTTGGTGAAGGCTTTGAATTCTCCTCCAAAATCAGAATGAGTGGCCTTGGTCTTGGCTTGAAATTGTGTTTGAATATATCTTTGAAACAATTTGAAGGTAGAGATTGCATCACTTTTCTGCTTGAGCATGTATATCCAAGTGTACTTGAAAAAAGCATCCACAAATGCAATATAGTAGTTGTAACCACTACTTGAGGGTGATAGTGAGGATCTTCATAGGTCAGTGTGAACTAGTTCAAACAAATGTGTGTAATTGGTATTATACCAAAGAGAAAATAACTTGTGGGATTCACCAACGCAATATGAATTGCAAAAATCAATAACGTTTTTAGTGTTTTTAGGGATATTACTCAATTGAGATATACTCTTTAGAGCTCTAGGGTTGGTATGTCCTATATAGCATGTCATATAGACCAGACATTTGGACTAACAATTGTATGTACATATTGAATTTTATTATGAATATGAGTAGCTAAAGTGTGATTGACAGTTGGGGCATTAACTTTATAACTTATGCCTCAAGTAATTTCTTGAAGGTTCTAAATCAAGGCTGGTGAAGCAATACAAACCACTTTCATCTAGGAATCCTTAAAGTAGCACCACATTAGATGCTTGAGATTTAATGAAACACTTTTTATAATGAAACTAAAAAAAGACGATGTTATCCCTAGCAAGCTTGGAAACAGATATTAAATTCCTAGTAATGGATGGCACGTGTAGTATATCAGTTAGATTCAACAAATAATTTTACACAAGATTAGAGAAAACTTAAGAATGATCAGCTGTTTTGACCTCTAGACTATGTCCATTACCAACTACCTTTTTGTTTGGCCCTGCACAAGAGTAAATATGTTGTAAATTCCTATTGCTACATGTAATATGATGAGATACACCTGAGTTTGTAAACCAGATATGTGACTCGAGATCTTGAGGAATTACCAATGAGTTATGATGTGTTAAGTGAATTGTTGCTTGTGGAGCATGTGATATAGGAGTGTGGGAGCTTTGAGTACCAGTTGAGTTGTTGTCGATCCTTTGGACTGAGACTTATGATTATCAGGTTCACAATTCTCATCAAACATGTACCAACATTCATAAACATAATGGCAATACATGTTGCACAATTGACATGTAGGCATGTTTCTAGTAGTGTAAGTTTTCCTACCACGACCTATGCCATGTGTGTTCCTTCCTCTGCCATAAAAATAATGATGACCATTGGCATTAGAGGCACCATGTTTGATAAATTCTGAGTTAAGTAAGCCTTGCGCTACATTTGTAGTTGCACTAAGGGAGGTCAACTCCTGCATGTACTTATCCAATTGATCCTCTTGGACATATAAGAGGGCTTCAACATCATAGATATTTTTTCATTCTCATTTTCTATAGATAATCATAATGAAGGGGCTGTACTCCTCTGGAAGCCCTTATAATATTGCATCAATTTGATCCATTCCTTAAGATTTCCATTAAAAACACTTGAGCTTTTGCACAAGCTCAGTCCAATAACATTTTATGAAAAAACTTGAGCTTTTGCACCAGATCATCCCAACAACCTTACACAAACAATCTTGAGCTTTAATACAGATTCAACTCAACAACCTTAAACAAAAATACCTAGAGCTTTTATGCAGGTTTAACTCAACAACCTTACATGAAGATTTTTTACAAGTTTGTCTTGCAACCTTCAAATCAATTACAAAATATCCCAATAGAAGTAAATTCTTGAATAAACAATTATAGCACAACAACAACACGGTTTTAGATGAAACTTTTCACTTTATTGGCTCTAAGGCAATTCTAGTGAAAAAGAACTTTATAAAAGAATGAGTAAAAAAAATAGGAGAGGAGTTTTATTCAAGAAAGTTGTGTATTTAATCATGAGGATTCTTCTTTATATAAGAAAAATCTAGCTCAAAGAGAAAATAATCCATGGGATTTTCAAACTATTTATCCACTAAAAACATGTCTTAACCTATTAGCTCCATCCAAAAAAAGAAAACTTTGAATTTCGACATCACTTAACCTATTACAAGCCTCCTTAATCAATTAGGAGGCATTACGGTTTTATTTAGTTGATTAGAAAAATTTTTGATCAATTAACCAATGTATTTTGTCTTCCTAATTGACAAACAAGCTTCTTAATTATTTAAGCATTTTTTTCGTATTTGTTTTAAGAAATTTTTATCAAAAAGATAAGAAGTTTGAAATACTTTTGTGTGTGCGTGTGCGTGCGCGTATTATCTTAGTACTTCAAGACCTATTCTTGCTTTATTTACAATTAACTAATCAAAAGCAAGATAAAATTCTAAGCACATGATCTAACAAGCTTTGACAACTTCACAACTTCGGGTTCACATCTTTATAACTTCAAGTTCCTTTGATAACTTTCTGTATCTTTGTTTGGTTGTTTCAACTGAAACTTGAACATTTTATCTTGTGCTTACTTATTGACTAATGATACTTTATATATTTCTTTCTTGTTTAGTTGTCATCACCAAAACCAGTGGAATGCATTTACCTACACATCACATAGAACTGCAATTAAATCTACTGCTTCAGGCCTATGGTTCGAAAAATGGTCAAATAATTGGCCTCTGATAGGCAGATGCAGAAAAAAATATACATCTTCCAAAGTTATACTCACCTTAAGAAAGAGTAGATTAAAGAAATATCTTTAAGTGTCATCTTTCAATAAAAGAAGGCAGAATTCCGTGGTCGATGAATTAAAAACCAATCCTAGCAACATCATTTATTCTGAATGGTATTAATACTTTCTGAAACCATGAAGCATCAAATTGTACCATACATGTTATCTTCCTACCTTGGTTGATACACTTCATTGTCTCACAGAACTACAAAAATGAATTTGTGAATGTAGTCAAGATCAGACATTTAATATCAATATGAATATGATAAATAATAATTAAATATAGTATTTACCTATTCGTTCTAAATGTAATGAGCAACATGGTCTGCATATAGCGGAAGAAGTGACGTGTCTGGTATACTTTTGGGAAATATATCAAGTGTGGGAATAGGTACATGGGGATAAGCACAAGTTTGGGGCCTTTCATGAAACCAAGAACTGTGACTATATGGTGATGGTTCAAAAAAATTGTTAGATCTTTTCCCTACTTCAAACGGTGTTGTTTGGGCCATCGGCGAATTACCTTTACCTCTACGTAAGGAGGAATGTTGTGATACTCTATCATGCATATACCTTTATCGTTCATCAATTATTTTTTGATAGTTATATGTTAATAAACAACTAAATGGGTGTCAAAGATACATGGAAAAATAAGAATATAACAAAAATTACAACATTTTTTCATTTTACGGAATATATCATTCAAATGGTGTCTCCAAAAGTTATCATTTTGATGCGCGGAAACAAAAAACCTCCTAACAAAAACACCAAATATAACAAAACAATTCTATAAAAATGAAATGGAGATAAATTTATTAAATAAAAACAAATATATATATATATATATATATATATATATATATGAGTTTGTTGTTAACCAAATATAAAGCGAGGAAGTAAGCAAGGTCACCATCTTTCCTCAAATCCAACAACATAATGCAAGGAACAATGGAATTTGATTTTAAATGTGAGGTGAGAGTGAAAGAGTTAGGGTTCTGAGTGAAAGACTTTTGAGTAGGAGTGAGAGCGACAAAGAAAATGGTGAAGGTGTGAGAATGACCAAAGGGAGTTTATGGTATTTTGGGGATTTTTAAAGTTACTAAATGGAGGGAAGGGAAGGTTCTATCGTGTTATATTAATAGAAACCTTAGATATCATCTTACAACATGATATGTTTGAATGTTACCAAACACATTCCTTTAACTTTTAGTGAGTGAGTCCTATAAGAACAAAACTTAGTTATGCATCTGGCCTTATATTTTGATGATAACATTACATGATATACTATAGAACAATTTAGTACTCTAACGATTTATATCTAGTGTGTGGCTTTTGCTAACAAGTTCGGAGTCTAAAGATAAGGCGTGTAACGCCATCATGCTCTAGACTCAACACACTCTGATTTTGGAAGAAACCAGTCGTGTTTACAATGACCTATTCGAGTTCCAAAATGCTTCTATTAAAACGGTTTTAATGAATGTTAGTGATAGAGCTTCTGATCGTGACTCTTGTGGAAGAGCTTCTGAAGACTTCTTTAGCTCTGTGATTCTGTTGTCCAAGTTCTAAAGATTCTAAAGGCAGGGTTCTGAAGTAACAAGTTCTAAAGATTCTGAAAAAAAGATTCTAAAGACCAAGTGCTGAAGACTCTAAAAACAAGGTTCTGGATGAACAAGTTCTGAAGACTGATGAATTAGGTTCTGAAGATTCAAGTTTTGGTCCTTTTAAACATGCTTCATCATCAACTATCAGAAACCTTTGAAGATTAGAAGATAAGATTAAAATTGATTTGCATGAGGAAATAATACAACGTACATATGTTTCCACTACCCAGATAAGGTGGTGCAAGGACTGTACTATGGTAATATGTTATCAAACACTCCCTCACTGGGCATTGTGGACAAAACAACTAGAATTAAGTATTCTTATTCTATCCTTCAACATACTTTTTTTGCTATAAAAGAAAGACCTGGAAGATTGAGGATAAGAAGAATTAAAGTGAATGATACTCTAAAAAACTTACCCTGAAATGCTGCTCAAATCTCTCTGATATATTCTTTGTACAGTTTTGTAAAAGAAAGTGAACTTTTGTTCGTAAACTTGCAGTAAATGAGCTTTTGTTCATATACTTGCTATTAACATTTTTGTGATATTTGATTGTATTTAAACTTGTGTAATATGCTTTCAAGAAGCAACCTTGTAAACACAACTCATTGTATTTCAACTTGTAAGTTGATAGTTTCTTGAGAGACTAGGGTATAGTCAAATTTTCTCAAGAAGACATTGACGGATAGTCTTTGTGGTTTACAACACTAAAAATTATTCTTCGTTATGGTTCTATAATCAGTTCGTTTATAGTGGATTAAGTCCTTATTTGAGAAGGCAAAATCACCTTGGCGGGTGGATCGGATTAACTTCGTCAATAGTGAACCAGGATAAAAATAATTGTGTCATTTATTTTTGTTCTTGTGTTCTTTGCTTTTGAATTGGGAAGAATTTATTTTTAACCTTGAAACTCAATTCAAACCCCCCTTTCTTGTGTTTCTCACACCTTTAATTGGTATCAGAGCTCCGGTTCTGGTATTGATTGTTATCAAACACTTAACCGTGTCAGATAAAGATCCATAATTTTCTATGAAACACAATGGCCATTCCACCACCACCGCCATCAGTTATCAATGAAAGAGATCGTTATAACGCCAAATCTCTAATCTTTGATGGAGAAAGATTTGATTACTAGAAGGACAGAATAAAAAGTTTATTTCTTGGTCACGATATTGATCTATGGGATATGGTAGTAGATGGCTACGAATATCCTGTGGATACTAGTGGAAACAAGATCGAAAGAAGAAGTATGAACAATCAACAAAAGAAAGAGTATAAGAATCATCATAAATCTAGAACCATTCTTTTGAATGTGATTTCTTATACCGAGTATGAAAATATAACAAATAGAGACTCTGTTAAGTCTATATTTGATTCTTTGAGAATGACTCATGAGGGTAACGCTTAAGTAAAGGAGACCAAGGCGCTTTCCTTGACTCAAAAATATGAAGCCTTCAAGATGGAAGATGATGAAACTATTGAGAACATGTTCTCAAGGTTTCAGCCTCTTGTTGCGGGACTAAAGGTTTTGAACAAAATGTATCCAACTTCAGATCACGTGAAGAATATTATCAGAAGTTGCCAACAAGATAGAGGTCGATGGTAACTGCACTGAAACTTGCCAAAGATCTGAACAATACTTCTATTAAAGAAATTATTAGTTCTTTAAGAAGTCGTAAAATAGAGGTAAATCGGTTGCTCTAAAATGTGCCAGAAAGTCTAAGAAGACTAAAGCTCTTTAAGCTGAAGAGGAGGAAGAATCTGAAGAATATTTTAATGAAGATGAGTTATCGCTTCTTTCCAGAAGGGTAAACCAACTCTGGAAGAGGAAGCAAGACAACAAGTTCAGAGGATCAAGAAGGACAGGTGGTCGCTTCGAGTCTACTTCTAGACTAAAGAAGTCTAATAACAACAAAGATGTCACTTTCTACGAGTGCAAAGAGTTAAGTTACTACAAGAACGATTGACCAAACCTCAAAAAGGAAAAACCCAAGAAGAGAGCTTTGAAAGGCAAGAAGAGATGGCTTATGTCAACCTAGGATGATTCTTACTCTTCAGAAGATGACTCCGAAGAAGAGCAAGCTAATGGTTATGCTATTATCTTTAATCAAAAATCCTGTAAAAGTGTTAGTCAGAAGAATAGCTCTATCCTATTCAATGTAAATAGGAAGAAGAACATCTATAAGATTAGAATTTTTTATCTTAAAGAGAAAAATTTAAAATGTCTTATGTTTGTTAATGAAGAGCAATGGATGTAGCATAGATGATTGGACCATGTTAGTATGAGAAATATTTCTCAATTGAACAAGCTTAATTTAATCATAGGTTTTCCTAATTTGAATTTATCTTCAAAGGCTCTTTGTCAAGTCAAAATGGCAAGATTTTTAAAAGTTCTTTTAAAGCAAAGAATGTTCTTTCTACCTTTAGGCCTCTGGAGCTTGTGCACATTGACTTGTTTGGACCAGTGATAATTTATTCTGTTAATGGTAAGAAGTATGGATTAGTCATTGTTGATGACTACAGTAGATGGATTTGGGTTAAATTTCTAAAACACAAGAGTGAGTCACATTTTGTGTTCACTACCTTCTGTACTCAAGTGCAAAATGAGAAGAACTCTAAAATTGTCAAAGTTAGAAGTGATCATGGTGGCGAGTTTGAAAACAAACAGTTTGAGAAGCTATTTGATGAGAATGGCATTTCCCAAAATTTCTCCTGCCCTAGAACTCCATAGAAAAATGGAATTGTAGAGAGGAAGAATAGGAATCTTCAAGAGATGGTCAGAACCATGATCAATGAGATTAACATGGCAAAGCACTTCTTGGTAGAGGCAGTTAACACAACTTGTTATATTCATAATAGAGTCTCTATCAGACCTATTATGGGTAAGACTTCTTATGAATTGTGGAAGAATAATAAATCCAACATTTTATATTTTCATCCATTTGGATGTAATTGTTTCATTCTGAACACTAAGGAGAATCTTAAAAAGTTTGATTCTAAAGCAGATAAATGTATCATGTTAGGATACTCTGAACGCTAAAAAGGCTATAGAGTATACAAAACTGAAACATGTGTTTTTGAAGAATCAATTCATGTTAGATTCAATGATAAGTTTGACTCTGAAAAGTCAAAGCTAGTTGAAATCGGAGTCTTTTCCAATGATTGTAGATTTTATCCATGCGTATCCGGAAATGAAGCTTCATCGTTTTGGAAATAAGATACACACATGGAAGACCGTAAGTCTTCCTAAGAGTACATCCACAATTAGAGCTGTTTCAACCTATCTTCTCGGCTCGCTTCGCTTTGTGAAAATAAAATGTAATCCTTCCCGAGAGGCATTGCCAATCAACTACGAATAGAGGGTGTTATCTTTGAATTTTTGTTCTAACACGGTAATGCTCTGACCAAAAATTGTTTGTATTTCATTATGTTGGTTTTGGAGCATACAACATCCCACTCTCTATAAAAATCACCCTTATTATCACCTAACCATTTCTTCAATGGCGAATGTGCAGACTCGACTCTGTTGGTTGTTGTGTTTCTGAGGTGTCTAACCTGATCGATCCAAGCACAAACAATCTTCTCCTTCAATTAGCCAAGAATAATACTCTCAATGTATTTCAGGAAATCTGGATATTTAGAACACACACTCCTAAAATGCATTACAGAGGCAGCATACAAGTCTTTTGTGGATAAGTTTAATATACCAGTTCATGCATCCATTATCTTTTCCACCATCACACCTGGTTTGACCATTTTTTTCGTCTTCTCCCTTGATTTGTTTGGTGTCAACCGCAAGTTTGAATCTACTTCCCATATTTTTGTTATGTGATATTGACAAAGTAATGAGTAATATGTAGGAAACACCTTTGCAACTGAATTCGTCAGTATGGTGTCTTAATCTGTGACAATTGCCTTCAACGTGTTTTCTTGGTCCTTCAATAAGGTGTTGGACATTTCCAATGCCCATGTAACGTTGTCTTCTTTTTCGGATTCCAAAAATGCAAACCCCACTGAAAAAGTCTTCTCTGTAGATGTAACACCAACAATTTCTAGAAGCGGAACCCTATACTTGTTGGTCTTATACGTTGAATCAATCATAAGGACGGTGGAAAATATGTTGAACAACTTTATACTTTTGGGATGAGTCCAAAATATGTCACGAACAATGAATTTATCCTCACAAACTCTGTACCTAAAAACATAGTGGTTGTCATCCAAAAACTTCAAAATTTATTGCATTTCAGATCTTAGACCTCTTATCGCCAAATTTTTTCGTTAAGACGCATTATATACCAGCTTGATATTTGAAACATTTCCAGTTTTTTCCGTTTCAAATCTACGAGTATGTCTTTAGGCGCCACGCTAATTAAAGGCACGTCTGAAACAATTTCATTCTCCTTCGGTTTAAGGCGACATGCGATGGAATGACCGGCTAGCTTGCATTACAAGGCATGATTATGTAAACCAGAAGTCACATTAAATTTTCATGTATCATCTGTCTTACGGTGTCCGCAAAGTTTAAACATGCACTTACATTTTCTTAATCTGGTATCATCACATTTCAACTTTCGAATCAGTGGAACATACGTGTCACTTCTCTCGCATCTCATGGTTACAAATGCTTTCCTTCTACTAGAGTCGGACCTTCCGATTACAATGTCACACTCCAATTTCCCATCCACCATGTGTACCCATTTAAGCATATGTTCACGAGCAATAAACAATTTTTCATTTGTAAACTGTTGACATACATATATCTCGACATCAACCAGACTAACATCTTCCTTCACCGCATCCGATTTAACATCTTCCTTCACCTCATTCGGTTTAACTCCATCCTTCGCTTTATCAGGTTTTGTATCATTACTTACAGCAGCTTTGGAAAACATATCCGGATGCACCATATCTAAAATGAATTAAAACAGAAAAACTGTTAAAAAAATCACACCAGGCAAATTCGGATATGCATCTCCGGAACATATAATAGGTGAATTCGAATATGCATCTCCGGACTCAACGTAGATTTTTTTCAGATCAAGAACAAGATTAATGCAAGCAATGAAGGATAAAATGAGTAAACTTTACCTTAAATTGCTACTTCTTTTGCTCCATTAGATGTGATAAAACACAATAATGATGATTTGGAGACGAAAAGTTGATTGAAAGTGGAACTTTTTTTAAGGGTTTTGAGATATAAAGGATGAATGAAGTATGGGAGGGATGATTCATGCAAAGTGGTGATATATTTAATTTTCCGCTTGACATTTTCGGAGATGCGTCTCCGAAAATTTCATTGAATGAATAAAAGTTAATTCTCATTGAAAAATGTTTGAAAAATGGGTTCAAGGATGTTTTCGGAGATGCATCTCGAATACACCCCAGAAATATTCGCAGATCCATCTCCAAACGAAATTTTGACAAAAATAATTCATAGTGCATTCGGAAATGTATCGCCAAAAACTTATGAGAGCATTTTTTTCATTTTTCAGATGTGTGATTCACATAGCAAGAGTGATAAAATAAATTCCCCCAAATATTTACCTAAAATTTGAGTTTCTCTCAAACCCTACATTTTGGAGAGCTTAATATGCAAGTCCCCTCTCATGTTTCTTGAAAATATAATATGCGTTTTCTTTGTTGATTTGTTAACAAATAGAACTCATTGATTATAGGGAATTTCTTTGTACACCTTGTAGGAAACCTGACAATCTCAAAATGTCCTTCAGAGATGCATCTTCGAACGCACCCCAAATCAAATTTCAAAGCGTTTCAAAAATGCATCTCTGAAAACACCCTGTTTACACTTGAACGTTAAATTTAAACATTTAGTGATATTTTTCGGAAATTCATTTCTGGAATATTTTTAAACAAAACCATTAGGGCATGTTTCGAATATGCATATCCGAAAACCCCCTATTTTCGTTAAAAAATAAGGGCTGAATTCGGAAGTGTATATCCGAAACATGTCCTGACAGAGGATAAGAATTCTTGGGACCAAATTGCTCCAAATCTTTTATAAATAGGGTCTTCAAACCACTTCTTCAACATCACACACCACAAATCAGAGATGACTCAAACATATCCTCATCTTACTTTTGTTTATTTCAATGGTGCGAAACCGCCACTTCAATTTAGGTTCTCCAAGGACACACCTCTTGTCGAGCTGATTATCATACTCAATTTTCTCCTACAATATTAGAAAATTGAAAGGTAGTCAAGCTTGAGTATCGTTCACCATAACTTAACACTGAAGAAAAGGTATAGTTCACCCATTTTATACTGAAGACGGATGACGATTTAAAGGTTATGTGAAATACTTTTCGTTGATACTCTACTAAGGGTCTGATTGAAGTGGATGCGAAGATTCAGAGATCAGGAGAAGGTGTTATCAAAATGTTGCAACGTCCTCATCTACCTGTTTATAACAACATGTAATGTTAAATTTCTGTTTCAATATCTATGTAATTTCGACTATCAATGTTAAATTCTGTTAAGCTTCTTTGGTTTTTAAGTTTTGTTTTCTGGAAATCATTTAGTGTTTATTTCGGATATGTACTTCTGAAATCTACCAATGGGTGAATTTGAAAATACATCTTTAAAAACACCCTTAAAAAAATGAAACGTGATGCGTTCGAATATGTATCTCTGGATTTAGGGGATAAACTGAAATTTCGCAAAAAATCTTCTTAAGAAGATTAAGAAATATACAAAAAAATTCTCTTGATTATATCCAAAACTATTTTCATTTGTAACTCTGTAATTTAACCAAACAACATCAAGTCATCATCAACAAACATCAACTCCCATCATTCACTCCTTGGAGGTCTCCAACTTCCATCATCCACCCCCTTGGGAAATAAGATCTACCCCTTAGGAAATAAGATGTGATAACTTCTTCATATAGAACATAGAGATAATGTGAAATAGGATCTCGTTGTCAAATTCCTCATTGAGGATTGAAATATTCTGCTCTTTCTCCATTCCACTTTCTTCATTCCACTTGACATTGGTAGTCACACTTGAAACTGAACCCATAATGATTCCGAATAATGGATTAGTAAAAGGCCATAAGCTTTAGTTAAATCAACCTTAATTGCGAAGTATTAGCTCCACTTCCAACGGAATATTATTAGTAAAAGGCCATCAGCTTTAGTTAAATCAACCTTATTCATACTATAGATCATTTCTTAAACTATCACAATATTTCCATGTATACTCCTTCCTTGACACAATCATATGACCATTTTTAACGGGTTGACTATGTTGGGTGTATGTGGTAGTGGTTAAAATCTCACGTTGTCTATGAATGGGTAGAATGTTGAATTTATAAAAAAGATGACTCATTTACCTATCATCGGACTCCCCGAGACTATCACAATCTTGAATGTTGTGTGCCATAAAGATAGGGTTGTTCAAAAAATCCAAGAATTGAACCGAACTGAAGCTAAAATAACCGAACCGTTATGTATGGTTAGTGAACCAAACAATTATGCACAAACAGTTCTAGAATCAAACTGTAACTGAAACTGAACCCGAACCGAACCAAAACTAAAAATGAAAAATGCTTAAAACAAGTTAAAATTTTTTTAAAATATAAAAAATAGCTTAACGGTTCAGTTCTTTGATAAACGGTTCGGTTTGGAAAAAATTGCCTTCTAACGATTCGGTACGGTTCCGAATTTCAAAACAGTATACCAAACTAATAATTTTGGTTCAGTTCGGTTCTTAATAAATTGAAACGGTTCGGTTCAATTCGAGTGAATTCTTATTGTGATTCAATTCGAGTGAATTCTTATTGTGATTCAATTCGATTCGGTTCAGGGTCTGGGCTGATTGATGAACTCAATCTTCCCTACTTTAGGGATCAAACAGATATTATTTTATTTTTTTGCAGTATGAAGTCTGACATAACATTTTTAACTAAATAAGACACAATATAAATGTAAACCAACGAGAGCATTACGTTTTTTAAAGTTCTGTTCACACTTTTTGACATGTTTAATTTAAGATTAAACATTTCAAAACAAAAACACCACAATTTTTGTTTTAAACACTGCTATATTTTATAAATAGAGACCAAACATTCCATCACAGGATACAATGATAAACCCTTTCCTTCTATTCAACAATTTCTAACAATATTCATATCTTTATCCACCAGAAACAAACAATGTAGGAAACTTTTTTCCCAATTCACAAACTGACCCTCCTGGTTTGATTTTCTTCTAAGTTGCTCATTTAAACATCATTTATAAAATATAAATATACCGGCAAATCTATAGTTATTAAACTCTTGAACCAAGAACCTGATTAGTAAAGTTTCAATTATTGCTAATTTGAACAATCAAATCCACCACAAATAGAGAGCCAGATAACCAGGACCAGAAACAACAGAATTCCGAGAACAACCAGTTTAATTTTCATGTTCTGATACCACATCTTGCGACGGACCTGCGTTCCTTGCTTTCTGAAATCTTGAGCCTGGAAGTTAGGAAATCTCTTAGCCTTAGAAAGCATAAGTTTCGAAAATAGTACTACTATCTAACCTTAGCCAGCTTACCTGTGCACGCAACGTCTCGGTTTTGTCTGAAAGAACGGTTAAATTTTCTCCTCTATCAATAGTCTGAAAACACAAATGATGAAAATAAAGATGTTTTGCTAATAGATAAGCTTAAACAAGTCAATCCAAACAAACAAATATCACGAAAAAATCTCCAAGACTTGTTCCTGAACAAACAGTACCTTGTCTATATTTTCTAACATGATGCTTTTAACTTCTGAAACCTGAGCCTTCACTTTTAATAGCTTTTCAATCTCTTCGGCATGATCAATGATATACTTCATGTGTTCTTTCATAATCGGTCTGAAAATATGCACACATATTATTAAACTCGATATACAATTTGTATATCAAGCATTGAGATATCAATCAACAAATCGCCAATGGTTTAAAACAAAATGAGTATACCCGAATTCCTTATTCAGACTTTTAGCAATAGCTGTATCTGCTTTTCCACCACCATATCTTTTCTTAAAGTCAGCTTTGACGCGTTCAAGGAATGCAATAGAGATCTGCTTGCTTACAGATTCTTTAGCAACAACACAGTAAGCTGAAATTTATAGAAAGACGAGATGCAAAACAGTCATTGCACTGCAACTTAATGTTTATAATCAACCCAAAAATTAGCGGAAAAAAAAAAAGCAGAAGTGAAAAATGCACATATAGATATGTATACAAGGGTTATATCTATATCTAGCTAGAGAATGGAAGATCATAATCTTGATCGTTTCTGTAAGTCGTATGGTTAATATCGTGTTCTGACCTGATACTCTTTCTATAAATGTGTGTATCCGGGGAGAATGCGAGAGACACTAGTCTTGATTAATGCTTATATAACTGTATGTAGATGATGAAGATCGTTTTACTTAAACTCTATTCCTAATTTGACATAAAAAATTGGTTCCTAACACTAACACGCCTTTGCCTTTTTTCAGAAGTGACGGTGCTGCTGAGGTTAAATGTAGCCAATGAAACCACAATTGCAGCTGCGGTTTCAGCAACAACAAAAAGCACTATATAGCAGCCTAGATCACGGTTGCGGACGACCCGACAAAAAAATCATTGACCTTAATTGACTGACTAATCTTAATTAGAGCTCAGTAAATCAAATTAGCCTTCTCTAAACTGTTATTCACTTCTTTACTTCAATCACCAAAACATACAAGAATCCACAAAACCAAACAAAACCCACCACTAACATCAACTCAAAATCCAAACAAAACCCAAAAGATCAAAACTTTACACACACCAAATTGGATCCACCACCTAAAAACATGCAATTCAGATTCAATTCCAATTTCAGCTCAAACAACAAAACAAATCATTCAAACCACCCAATGCACACAACTACACAAAGCAAATAGCAACAAACAACAGATCAAACTTACCATAACCATCTTCAACCAGAAAATTGAAAGTGTGGTGGTCACAGTTATATGTAAACTTGTTGTTTGAAGAAGGTAGCTTCTGAAGACACTGAGCTGCAATGGCGGGGAAGTTCCCGGTGAACTCGGTGTACTCACCTAACACCATGGTTCCACGAGCCACGAAACTGTATATGAACGATTCCTGACTCATTTTGGTCTGTAACTGAGTTAACTCGGAACTCAGACAGAAAGAGAAAGCTTCGGCTTTTTGTTTTGCATCTATCTACCGCCTTAGTTATTATTACCAATTTCTAGACCTTTTTTTAGCCGTTTTTTAACGAAATAAAAATATTTAAAAAATATAAAAGTTATTTTTGAAAAATATTTTCTTAAATAAAGTATTTATAATTTTCACACATAAATAATTTTCAAAATAACTTTTTATTTTAAGCATTTTTAAAATTTCAACAAATATGTTACAAAATTGTAAGAAAGTATTTTTAAAAATAAAAATTGTCACAAAATGGCCTTTGGTTTATTCTATTTATTTTTTATTTTTAGCCTTGTTATGAGGAAAGCATTTTCTTTTTTTAGTAGTAAATTAAGGAATCAGAGGCTTACCAAGCTTTTTGAAAAGGAATAATATTTATTTTTTCCATTTATTTAAATAATTGTAGACATAACAAGATTTTATTTTTATTTGATCATCATTTAATTCTAAAAGTTATCCTTTTTTCTAAAAAAAGTTTATCCTATAAAATATAAATCAGTATAAAATTATTTAATATTGTTAATTAATAATCATAGTATATTACACTAAATTACACTGATATTTTTAAATAATAATAATATAGTTGAGTAATAAATTTTTATTAAAAAATGGTGTAAACCTATTTTACAATATAAAATATGAGAAACTAATATTACAAATTGTGTTTTGTCTTTTTTTGAGCTGTCAAGATCTCGTATGGCTGACTATGTTTGACGAAGTATGAAACAATTTTTATTAATGATATTTTAAATTTAATTATTATATCAAATTAACGAAATTGATCGGAGTAAGAGTAAGTACTAGTAGATGATTATTAAAATGACATAATTACATTATTAAAGTGAAAGTAAGCCGGAATTATGGTTGGAGGGTCTGCTTTATCTTTGCTTGTTTCCATTGTTTTGTTTGGTTCCTTTATAAAAGAACAAAATTATATAATTATTGCTTGTATGCATGCTTCAAGGGACATATCTCATTTATATTACTTTAGTATTATTCGTCCTAAGTTTGTTCTTTATAGTATTGAAAAGTAAAAGTTGGTTTCATATTGAATTTTAACACACCTTATTACCTTATCATGAATTTATTTCTTTGTTGGTAGGTGAAAGGAGTGTATGTATATGAGAAGGTGAAAGTTATATATATATGAAAAAGAAGTACAAACACTACTATGAAAATACCTTTCGTAACTTAGATTGCAAAGCTGACACTGAGAATCATTACATCAAATGTGACATATGTAGTTGAAAAATATTGCAAAAATTTATATGAATTTTTCTATTTATCATTTTTATACTATCTTCTTAAGAATGTGTAACCAAAGTTCAAGGTTCTTAGCTGTATCAATGCTTACTATGTGCTATTTTTGGATAATGTGAAGTTACATAAACAAGTAACATTTTTTTAATATGATGAAGTAAGGTTTTATGTTCATATAAATTTCTTGTTTTGTGTGTTATATTTTTAATCATAGGTTTGAACATCTTGGAGTTAAATACAAGCTTATTAAGTTGTGATACTGCTTAATAAATAGATATAAAAAACTAATACAATTAAATAGCAAGTAGACATATAATCTTACTAAATAACTTTAAATATAAAGGATTACATTCATAGTGACAAACATTGTTGAACCTAGTTTTTCAGATTATTAATTAAGAAAGTTTCATTGACGAACATGTTTTTAATGATAACAACTAATCCTTGATGAACTAAAGTCAAGTGTAAAGTGTAAAGCGGTTAAAAATGCAATCAAATATAATAGAGCTTCATAAGTTCGATTCTCTAATGATGGTGCATAAATGGAATATAACTCAAAGCTCCATCTTAAAGTAAAGGTCAAGCAAGTGTCTACAAAATAAAAGTATCTGACAAGATTTGAACTATGTGAAAGTCTTCACAAGTGCATCTGAGTGAATATACATTGTAAAAGTATTAGGGCTTTCTCGTAGAGTGTACGACTAACCACACACACACTAAAACATTTTTGAAACTTATTATTCTCAAGAAAATATTTTCAAAACTACCATGAAGTCGTGCCAAATGAGTTGGGAGTTACCAGAAAGCTATGGGCAAATTTATGTTTTTGCTAATGGAATGACACCTTAAACCAATCGATTGGGTTAGTTCAAAAATGCACCCTAAGCGATAAGGACATCACTTAATGATAGACAACGACTATATATCCTTTCTTGCCTTTTTTAACTCGCTAATTGATTAATTTTAGGCTTACTAGTCGATTGGTGCATGATGATGATTGATTGACTTATCATATATGACTTCAAATCTTTTCTCATTTGTGCCAAAATCTAGCCTATAAATAGGGGTGTCTTCCCACATATTTTCTCATCCAGAAACATGAGTTTTCATTCCTCACTCCTCACTCTCTTTCAAAAATATTTCTTTTTTACTTTCTTCATTAAAAGCTTATTCATAACGCTTTCGAGCAAGTCGTTTTGCAAGTGAGGCAGTTGTAACTTTAGAAGGGTAAATTTGTTAATTCACCAATGGAGTTTGTTTTTACCGTGGTTGAATAATTTATCCATTTAGAGATTTTTTGTTTGAGTTCTAAGCTAAACACGTTAAAAGCTTGGTTTTGGGGATTTAGTTATTAAGTCCTCGGTTCGGTTCGAAGGCTTAGCCCGTGTAAAAGTCTTCATACGATTCAAGCCCGACCTCGTGTTAAAAAGCTTATTAAGGTTGGAGATCAGCCTGTTGTTATAATCTCCTAGATTCTTGTTTATCCGATATAAAACCGCAGTTCGGTTCGTGAGCTCAACCCGATGTTAAAAGCTCTCTCAAGTTCAAGATTAGCCCGTGTAAAATCTTGATGTGAAGTTTAAGGACTAACCTCTCCAACTTTCTTGCGGAAATAATACTAACCGCTTTGGCACATCATTTGGAAAGAAGAATCACCTTTTCTTTCCTTGTTTGTTATTTGATTGGAAGTTATCCATAAACTTTATTTTCCTTATATAAGGGGTTTTGATAGTTCAACCTACTAAAAGTTCTTAAGTTTATTGGATACTCTTAAGATCAAATCTTAAGGAGAGGACTAATTTATTTTTTACTAAACTAGAATAATTCATGGTGTCTTCTCATTCCCTTAACTTTTAATTTTTGCGTTTTATTTTCTGCTGCTCATTTTCAAAACTTTTCTAAAAATATTTTAAACTGAAATTAATCCAAAAAAAAAATTCCAAACTCAAAATTTTCTAAAACGCACAATTCACCTCCCTGTTGTGTGTGAAGACACATATAAGATAATTTTAGTGAACTGTTGCATATTCTCACTTTTTTACAAACATCACTAAGTTTAGCCCAAGTCTTAGATGACGTGACACCTCACGACATCACACACATTAGAAGAAATCATAGAGTTGATCATTGTTCATCAATCTTTCAAAATCAGATTCAATCTCATTTCTTATTGCAATAACTTCAATGTATTCAAACTTGAGACATATTATTCAATTGTATTTTTTTCTCATGAATTTCCTTACTGTTTTGAATAATTTATGACATGTTTACAAACAACCCTTTTGGGATCAATATCTTTATCGCCACTTTCTATAAAGTTGACTATGTATACTTGCATATGTTTTACCCAACAATAGTTTGAAGGTTCATGTATGAATTTAGTGTGCATGATCTCCTTTAACAACTGACTCATTCATATATTATGTTTTGTGATTAGGAAGTCGCATGGCCTCATATCATCAGGAAGGTAGTTAGGTTTATCCTTTTGCCGGTTTTTCATCATTATAGTGTGTTGTTTTTATCCAAAGCTCTCTCCTTGGCATCCTTATTTCTCTTTCTAGCATTGCTTTCTTCGCCATTTATGTAATATTTTGCTCGCTAATTTTTCTTTTCAAAATTGCTTTCTTCATTTTTTATGTAATACTTTGCTCGCTTCATAATCTCTTGTTTGCTGATGACTGAATTTTGTGTAGGGACTCGTTGAAGCGTATGGCCTTTAGTCCATATACAAATCTCATACAAACAACTTTTGTTAGGATTGGACAACCATATTATTGTTTCATTAAATCAGACAAGGTAATCCTTCGGGATCCAAGAGTTTCTCTGAAGAATGCTGAATATGCTTTTTGTTGTTGCCTTCTGATGTTTAATCCCTAAAAATGGATGTACCAATTTTTGGAAGAAATTGGAAGAATTGATTATGGAGTGTCAGGGAAAGTTCATGTATTAGTTTAGTACAACTTCTTTAAGGTTCTTGAAAGTAGTTTGCACTTGAGCAACTATGTGGTTTCCACATGCGTTTCAATTGACAACAAGTTTTCTTGGAGATCACTATTTTATATTGAATGTTGGCAGATAAGGAGTTTTGAAGTTCTTAGGGACAAGAGCGACCCACATCTCTTTTGCTAAAGGCAGACGACCCCCCAATTCGTCATGATGGTCATCTTTAAAGACTTGTTCTTGCTTATTTTTTCCATTTGTGTTTGCAGCGCTTCATTTTAGCATTGTAATTCAACAATATCGGTCTAGATTGGGACCAAGGCCTCACTTTCTTCACGTAGGGTGTTAATCATGCCATTTGGTGTAACTATTTTTACCTGGTCCCACAGTCAGCACCAAATATTCTTGTTGAGCTCAGGGAGTTGAAACTTGTTAGTTAGGTTCTTGAAAAGGGCTTATGTTATATGACTATGGGGGTAATTATGTTGTCCTTGAGTTGTCACCAAAAGTCTTAATTTATATGGTAAAAATGAGAAGATCTTAGAGTTATGATGAACCTTCTATATAGCATCCGTTGAAAGATTTATTTCTACTAGGTTAGAGTCAATATTGCGGCCTATAATTGCATACGTCTATTAGTGAAACCTCATTTATGATAAGCGAGGGCATGGAAACATCCATCATTCCTTCAGTTTTTTAATCAAATCTAAACAATGAAATATAAGCTTGTTTCATCTCATTCCATCTTATTCAACCAATTCAAACATAGCCTTATAGTCAATGATGTATTGCATGCTAGGTTGATAGTTATGGTGTGATTGTTTTGGATAACTTTGATGGAAACATTATTTAACTTAGGGATATTATCATATTTTTTAAAACAAATTAAATTTTTCTTTTCTCTATTTCTATCTTCTTTCTCTTTTTCTAATCATTATTTTAAATCTATTCTATTTTCTTATCTATTTCTCCTATAAAATCTCTTATGTGTTTTTCTCTTCACATAGTTTCTTATCTATTTTTTCCTTCTTAATTTTTAAAACTAAACACTCTCTTATTTTTTTATGGGAATAAACTTCATTCAAAAGAACACTTAGAATTGATGATGATGTCGATATTTATTTGAGACCAAGACCAAACTTAGTCTTTTTGTATCATAAAGGTTTTCCTTTTTTGTCTTTTATTAGTACACAACTCTAAACATAGAATCCAGGGTGGCAAAACGGACCGCGGGAAAAGTCTATTATGTTTTCATTTTTTTAGGGTGAGACAAGATTTTAGGTCCACTCTCTTTAATGTGTGTACCCCGTCTCGTTCCGTTTTTTTGTGAGTATGAACTTTTTTATACAATTTTATTATTTTTAGATCCACATTCTTAAATATGTCTGTTCCACTCCATTTTTTTGGACTTTTGCGAGATAGACTTAAATGGAGCGAGTATGCCTGGCTTGTTTGTCACCCCTAATAAAATCGGTAAAAAGTGAAATGCTCAACAGAAAAGCTCAATTTTCAATTTGACATTGAAAAACATTGATAATAAAACTTTGGGTCTTGCTAACCAGTGCCCTTAGGGCAATGGTTAAGCATTCCAAAAAAAAAAAATATTTTATAAAAAATATAATATTTTAATTATCAAGGCATTAAATACACAAATTATCGATATAAATTTATTATTTTTAAAGTCTTAACTGATGACACGGTTACAATTTTTCTAAAACTTTTCATTAAAAAATAAATAAAAACGGTACAATTGAAAATTGGAAATAAAAAAAATGTAAACAAAATAAGAAAAATGGTTACTGGATAAACAGAAGACTGAGTGTGATATCCCGCCTACTCCTAAAAATCTGGTTCGTTATCACGAGTTTTCAAATTTGAGTCTGCTGCTCACTCACTCTCACTCGTTTATTATAACGTTGCTGTTTTCTTCTTCCACCGACCAACCGCCATTACCTATCATATACTCTTCTTATCACGCTCCGATTTCAAATCCATCTCCACCAAACCCTAAACCTAAAACCCCAAATTCCCAATGTCTTCACCAGATTCCACCGCTCCTCTCTCTACTGTTCGTCTTCTTCATCTTTTTTTTTCTTTCTGATTTCACTCTATTTTCTTCTTCCTATTCTATATTAACCCTCCTTTTTTTTCTTTTCTTTTTTCAGAAAGAGAACAACACTCCCATTTCCTCAAAAATCGCGGTAAAGTATTATGGAACTTTTAACACCGTGCTTATTGTTATACTCTATTTATTTATATTTAATTATTTAATTATTGTTTCTCAGGAACTTAACGAATCTAGATCGGAGCTTCTAGGTAGAATTCAGAGTTTAAAACAGGTGACTTTATTTTAGTATTGATTTGATTGATTCTTTATGGGTGTGGTTCTGTTATTTAACTATGTTTGATTTTGAATCTTTTACTAGGATTTGCATGGTTGGAGATCTAAGTTAGACACACAAGTGAAGGTTTATCGCGATGTAAGTCGTGGTTGTTACTCTCAATCAGCTAAAATCCGCATTTTGTTTTTGAGTTTTATGTGAAATTGTTTTCGTATAAACTATAAGTTGTTTTCATAAACTATGTTGAAGAACTTATGAAAATAAGCTGAAAAGAAGCTATGAACAATGTCGTATACTGTTTTGCAAGGTCTTACAAAAACCAAAAAATTTCACAAAATTATGTCTGTAAGTAAGCTCAAATATCCCAACACTTTTGATTTAGGAGTTGGCATCTCAAGCTGAAGTATTATTTTGTTCATTTACTTAACCATGACTTCACATCTTCTATGCCTCTTTGCCTGGAGAATTAACTCCGAAGGAATTTCTTCTATGCTTCTTTTAATGTTGAACTGTTCCGATATATTGCAAAAAAAAAAAACAAAGAGCGGCAACGCGCAACCCCTGTTTGACCGTACAAGTGTCCTACTTGTTTTATTAAAAAAGGAAGTTGCTAGGCTGTTGTTTGAAAGCCTTCTCTGTCGTTGACGTGTTCATAATTAGTAAGACTTCATTTGACTAGAACTGGAGAGATCTCTTGGGTATGCCAGTATTTTCAAACAGGAAATATTAAATCAAGTGTGTTTTGTATTAAATCAATGCTTTAAAAAACTGGTAACAACTCCTACTGACACATGGGTGCTTAGTCAAAACCGGTAGCAGAAATCATTTTGACATGGTCAACAGCTGCTATGTAGTACTGGTTGGATGAGATTAACAAAGTGAGAATGGTGTTTAGCTTGTCATGTTCAGCCTTAACTCGCATCTATAAGTTGGATAGCAACACACTAGATATAGGTGACAAATACACTTAAAATGTTCGCAGCCGAAATTTAGTGGCAAGATAGAGTAGTTTACCCTATCCAATTCAATTTTATACAACTTAAGATACGGACTTGGGATATATTCATACAAGGAGTGATTCTTTGCTAGTCTTCTGGAAATCTCTTTTTCGGTTGTCTATAATCTAGATTCCTGAATCAAGGAAAGTTAACAGTGTTATACTTATATTGATTATATTGTTCTTTTCTAATTTGTTGTTGCCCATGTTTGCTAAATAGCTTTGGCAAGGGTTGAGTTATATTTTTAGTCGCTATGCATACATTTGCTATTTTGTCACTATACAAAAACATTTTCCTTTTAGGGACTTAGGGTTAAATAGTTTAGTTAAACACTTGTATTCATCAAACACTTGTGTACAAACTTGTTTTTACAATCAAAGAGAGAATGTGGGTAAACATTGCATAAACTTTGAATATATTGTCTATAACGTATACTGAGGAGCTTATAAAAATAAGCCGAGAACAATATGGACATTACATAGTTATTTTATGATTTGTACTGATGTAACTTTACCTTTATCCTTGTTATATTTTTGTGCTCAGTGATAAATTTGTAGCTTTGCCACTCTTGACAATTTTAATTTTGTTCATACAGGAATTGACAGAACTTAAGAAAACACTTAATGTCGAAGTGGAGCAACTTAGAACAGTAAGTGTGTTTTTCTATTTTACCTCAAGTGTGTTTACTATGTTTAAAAAAAAAATTGTGTGAAGTTTGTTTATAATAACGAAACTAGGAATTTCAAGATCTAAGGACAACTCTTCAGCAGCAACAAGAAGATGTTACTGCTAGCTTAAAAAACTTGGGGGTGAGTATCGAAAATGGGTCAATTTTGTAAATTGCTTCCCGACAAGGCTTAAATTAATATGTGCTGTAATTGTAACATCAAAATGCATTGCAGCTTCAGGATGCCTCAGGAGATGTAAAAGAAGCTCAATCACAAGAAACTAAGATTGAAGAAATTGCGAAGGAAGAGCAGCCTGTGTTACCTGAGGAGGAGAATACCAAAGTAGCTGAAAATTAAATAGGCTTTTCTTTGGGGTATTTTCTACTAGCAATGTATACCCTAAGAAGAGCTGAAATGACTTTATATATGTATGTGTGTTTGTATCAGTAGTTTTATGTTGTGTTTGATGAGTATGTTGAGTACAATACAAGACTCAAGTAAATCAATGGTAACATTTTCCAGTTACTTCAAATATAAATCACTTTACTTTCAACTCACTTTTAATCCGAATCAATTTTGTCCTTGCAGAATCAAACATATGCTAATAATAGCAAACACATTCTCTTACACGCTTCTAAACACACTAATTGAATCAAACATATGCTAATAATAGCAACACATTTTCTTACACTCTTCTAAATACACTAATTGATACTTGTGTGAGGTTATGAAGTTTTGCAAATTAGCTCACCCATGCTTCATTGGGTTGAGTTTGAGCAACTTTATTGCTAGGACAAAAAACAAGTCATAACTATTGTAGGACAAGTTCGATGTTGTTTTCCCATTTGTTAGATTATTTTACGAAAGTATTTGTAAGGGACTGGAATATTTGTATGTATATAAATCTTTAAAAGCAGTTCGACTTTTGAATTATAGTGAAAAGATATTTTAAGTAATTTTTTTTTAAATAAAAAATGATTATAATATTGATTCTTCATTGACTTTTGACAAAAAGAGGGCAAGACTAAGCTTAAAAAAAAGTCATACACTCTAATTTTATTACATTTGTTTCCGATAAGAATTTTAGCAAGACAGTTATAACCAAAGTTAAAAAAAAAACAAGAGAAAAGGAAAGAAGAGAAATTTAAATTTATTTTGAAGTTTAAAATAAAATTTTGTAATGAATTTAATTTCTATTAAATCAAACAATCATTTTTTCATGTAAAGTTAATAAACTATTTAGGAATTATATTTTTTCGATTAATAAAATAATTTAACAATCTCTTACTTGGTTCATATAATAACTTGATAATTCAATTTTTATATCATACACCATCCATTAAAATTGAAAGTATCAACTATCTGAAATAAAACTGAAATGATTTGTGTATGACATTTATAAAATATTCATCAATTTAATTTCTTTTATCTATTATGAATCAATTAAATTCAAAAGAATATTAAAATGTATGTGGCTCATGTCTTTTCAAACATTTTTTGTCATCATATCTTAACAATAATATATATAATATATAATACATAAAACACAACTTTAATTGATTTGTCAACTGTCATACAACACAAATATTATATATATATATATATATATATATATATATATATATATATATATATATATATATATATATATATATATATATATATATATATATATATATATATATATATATATATCTTTCCTTAGAATAGAGTCTTCGTTTCATCCACTATTAATCAAACCTTAACTTAAGTTTGGATTAGAATACAGGACATATCTCAAGAGTATTGGAGACTTAAGATTATTTTTGCCATTGCTAACAACATATAGGTACTCATATTTATATTGACTCTCTCTCTTTCAAACAAACACTCTTTTAAAAGGGTATGTTAGGGTGTTGGTTGACTTACAATTAAAATTTTTCAAAGAGATCAAATACAAAATCATTGGTTAAATCACATATATAGTTACCATTTATTCAACATGAAACTGTTAAAAGATGTAATTCATTGTTTTAGTAAAAAAGTTATATTTGACATAGTTGTATTAGATCTAGTCGAAGGTGTTATAGACAATATAGTTGAAGTATGCTAAGTAGGAGTAAGCAAGTGTTTAACAGAGTCGAATATTGCAGTTTGTAAATTGCTGCAATAGCTGTCTATATAAAGACATATGGTGATGCAAATAAAGGTAGCAACTTCATAATATTGTTTTTCTCTATTTTCACAGTATAGTTTCTCTCCCTTCTCTCTCTTGTTCTTTTTTATTCTTCTTGAAAAATTCTCTTTGTTCAAACAAATTGGTATCAACGAGTCTGGTTGCGATTTAGAGTGAATATGTAATGGCAAATGAAAACACAACATCAACATAATTTTTAGAGAAGCTATGAGTTTTCAAAGGTGAGAACTACGAAAGGCGGATTGCGCAGATGAAGGTCTTATTCAGATTTCAAGATGTGGCTAATCATGAGTGAATGAGTACTTGCATTAGAAGCGAATGCAAATGATGTTCAGCAGGTTGCACATAAGAAACAAAGGAAGAAATATGGAAAATCTCTTTTCTTGATTCACCAATGTGTGGATCCAAATGTGTTCGAGAAAATCATTGAAGGAAAATAGTCCAAATGAGTGTGGGACAAGTTGAAGAACTTGTACAATGGAGATAAAAAATTGAAGAGCGTGAATTTGCAGGCGCCGAGAAAACTTTTTAAGATAACACAGATGAAAAAAGATGATTGATTGCTGATTTTTCCTCAAAATTAGTGTTACTAACTAGATGAAGGTGTATGGTGAATTGATCAACGATTTGCAGAAGATTGAGAAAGTGTTAAGATTTATGTCTAAAAGCTTTGATTATATTGTAGTGTCTATCGAAGAGTCCAAGAACTTAGCTGAGATGAAGTTGGAAGAACTTCAAGCTTCACTAGAAGCTCATGAGATAAGGCCAAAGCATAAGAACTTAGAAAAGGATAAGGCGAGTTAACACACGTTGCAAGAAAGATTCACCATGAAGTCTAGAAAATAAAAGGCGAAGAAAAGAAATAATCTTACTAATGATGAAAAGTCAAGCAATAATTCAAAGATTCACAATGAATCCACCAAGAAAGACATGATCAACAAGTATGCGAAGAAGAAAGTTGACATGAAGGAGGTGAGTGTTACAACTGTCAAGGATTTGATCATTAGGCACGAGATTTCCAGAGAGAAGGAACCAAAAGATAATGAAGAAGTGCAATATGCATATGCTGGAAAAAGTGACTCTGATGATATGTTACTCATGGCCAATACTCAATCGAGTAATGAACAAATTAATATGTGGTACCTGGGTATAGGATGCAGTAACCATATAATTGGTAAAAAAACGGCTCACCAAGTTAGATGAATCGGTAAAAAAGTTGATCAAGTTTGCAAATGGTAAGCACGTCACATTAGGTCGAAAGGGAAACATATCTAAGGTTAGAAAGGATGGTCAAAAAGCCAGTATCGCTGATATGTTGTATGTACCTTCAATGATAGATAATTTGATAAGTGTATGTCAATTACTTACATAAGGGTACAACATGAAGTTAGAGAAGAATTAGATGAATGTGTATGATAGTGTAGGAATGATGATCCTGAAAGCAGCATAGGCAGAGAACAAGACCTTCAAAGTATAGATCAACATTGTTAATCATCAATGTCTAAATTCAATTATCAACAGAGACAAAGACTGGATGTGGCATCACATGTATGGGTACCTAAACTTTAGAAGTCTAGGTATGCTCAACCTGAAAAAGATGGTGTATGACTTACTGAAGAAACCAAGCCAGGTGTGTGAGGAGTTCTCCAAAGCAAAGAAATCTAGGAAAGCATTCAAGCATGACTTGCCTATGAGGTCGAAGGAAAAGCTAGAGCTTGTCATTCTGATGTGTGTGGACCTTTTGAAATCAGATCGAATAGAGGTAATTGGTATTTCCTAAATTTTATAGATGAACTCACAAAATATATGTGGATTTATCTTATTGAAAAGAAGAGTAAGGTATTCACACATTTCAAGAAGTTTAAATTATCGAGAAACAAAGTGGATGCAAGCTAAAGAAATTGAGAACTAATGATGGAGGTGAATACACCTCTATGAAGATTGCAAGATATTGCAAAGAGGGAGATATAAAGCATGAAATCATTGCACCATATACACCTCAACATATTGGTATAGTTGAGAAGAAAAATAGAAGTATACTAAACACGACCAAGAGTATGTTAAAAGCTAAAGAAAAGACAAAGAGATTTTAAGGAGAAGCAATTTCGACAGTAGTGTACATACTTAATATATGTCCAACCAAGAAGATAGTCAACAGGACACCTTATAAGGATTGGACAGTACTGAAGCCAAATGTTAGTCATCTTAGATTATTTGGATAATTGTATTTTAGGCATGTACTTGAACAATTAAGGAAGAAGTTTGATGATCGAAGTCAGGCCATGATGCTCATATTTTATCATTCGGATGATGCATACAAGTTGTATTCACCAAATGATGATAAAATAGTGATCATTAGGAATGTTATGGTGGACAAAACCAAAGGGTGGAATAGGACTCAAGAGTCAATTCGACATATACAAGAGACAGTCCCATCTGTGTTTGAAGCAAACCAACAAAATAAATACATAAACACTCAAAATGAAGAACCACAAGAGAAGAATGTTAGAAGATCAACTAGAGCAAGAACTGAGTCAACAATGCTAGCTGGACATGAGAGATTTCCATATAAATAAATTGATGCAGATATCGATCTCATATATGAAGCAATGATGATGGTTGAATCAGAACTAATTAATTTAGATCAATCCATGACCGATTCGAATTAGTTGACATCCATGAAAGAAAAACTCAGGGAAAATGAGAAAATAAGACATGAGAACTTGTCGAAAGATCTAACAAGAAGCCAATTGATGTGAAGTGGGTGCTCAAGCTGAAACTAAGGCCAAATGTAACTCGGTGGGAGAACTGACTTTTTTAAATGTTGCAGATAGCAAGAGTCGCCACCGAATTTTATTTTATCCAATTTTAGAAAAGTTTTAAAAGAACAAGAAAGACCTTCTTTGAAAGAGATTGAGTTCGGGGGTCAGGTTATACAAAGGGAATGTGTAAGCACCCTTTGTATCCATGGTTATCCATGGGCTCTTAATTTCTTAGCTCACTTGTTTGTTTGAAATGTTTGAAAGGGTGTAGTGTGTGTTTAGAAAAACAATTTAATTTTGAAAATGTCTGAAAAGACAATGTTAAAAAATGGTGTGTGAAAAGCAGATGATTTGTTGTGAGCAAGCAATCATGAGTTACCTACCCTAAGTTGGTCTTTCTTGTTATTTTCCTTTCGTTAAGGGAAAAAGACTATCCACACCATTAGTTAGTGGGAAGTCCTTTCATTGGATGTATTCGGGACATCGAAAGGTCATCGTATGATCATGGAAGGCAACATGTAAAAAATACTATTAGCAATTCGTAGGGATGATCATCATTTTAACCTTAGGCAACATCGAGGGACAAGATCATATATTTGTAGGCAACAATCGAGGGTCATCGAGAGACTATGATCTTTATGATGATTTAGAATCGAGGGTCTTTACTAATAGTATCCCTATGTTCGAGGGACATGACCATTTTATCGTAGGCTACAAAGAGGGGGTTACCCTAAAGGTGAGTGAGTGCGAGTGTGTTGATTTCAGATATTTTATCTTGGATTAGTTGTTAGCTATGTTCAATTTTATCTTGCCATACAATCCTATTAACATACATCTAAGCAGTATATAGTGCAGAGAGAAAATGGCGGAAAATAAATTCCTAAGCTATTACATGGCTTTGGGAGAGATACATAATAAGAGGTGCGGAAAGTTAAAGTCCTAATTAAAGCTATTACAATCCATGAACATTTACATAGTAATAAAAAATATGCGGGAAAGTAAATTTAAACTATTACATGGCTTTAGAAACAATTATACAAGTTTCAAGAAGATAAATAATGAACGATAAAATTAGAATCGTGAGGAATAGTGGAAAAGACGAGGGATCGAAGTAGAAATTGGTTTTTTGGAATTAATTTGTAAGTAGTAGGAAAATTTTAATTAATTAGGAGAAATTAAATTAAAAACCTAAGTCTAAATTAATGTTAAATATTAAAAACCTAATTCTAATTTTTTTTAATGATTTTATTGGTCTTTTATTGGAAAAAATTATTAAAGAAATAAAAATAAAAATAATTAAAAGAAACTAAAATAAAAAATAAAAAAATAAAATAAACTAAAGGTGAGAAATTACCTAGTGTAGAAAGTCCACTGCCCCTTGAAGCTCCTCCTCAATGAACTCCAATCTTCAGAAATCCTCTTTTAAACTCTTGAAGCTTCAGATTTGTAGAAAAATCTCAACTCAAAGGAGAGAAGCTTTTATACCAGAAGAGAAAATTTCTAAAAAAAAGTCTCAACTCAAAGGAGAGAAACTTTATACAAAAAGAGAAAATTTCTTAAAAAAAGTTTCTACTCAAGAAAATGAGAAACTTTTAAGAAGAGAGAATTCTCCAATTGTGTGTCTGAATCATGAGAGAAAGAGAGTTTATATAGGAAAAAGTATAAGGCCATCTTTTGAATTTTTTAATGTGGGACTAAAGTTAGAAAAAACAAAAATGATTAAAAACAAACCAATATATACAAAATACACCAAGTGAGATTTGAACTCATGACCTTTTATTTGCAATCTTTACCTCCTTACCAACTGGACCATGTCACTTACTTGAAATAATAAGCCAATTGAAGGTGTATGAAACATAGACAAATATTTTTCTATTTATTAAAATATAAGTAATTTAAGAGTAAACTATTATATTTTAAAATAGACTTTAAATTGAATATTTATAAAATTCAAGATGTCAATATAAATGACCACAAGATTATTTTATAAAAATCCAATTTTGAAATATTTTGGAATATTTGAAAAGTGTGGGCAAATTTTGGGGTTCAACAGCTGCCCCTGTTCAATCTTCTTAAACCTGAAGAGGTAGATTGGCATGTTCGACATTTGTGATCTGAAGGTGGAAGATGATTGAACACTTAAGTGCCCAAAAATTTGCACTAGCCGGTGCGGGAAGTAATGCTGCTGGAGATGGGCTTAAAGACGCCATCCAGTAAGTTGATAGAGTATTGTTGGAGATGGGTTACAGATGCCCAAAGTAGATACTTTTTCAGAATGTCTGTGTGAATCATATACTTTTCAGAATGAATCATATGTCTTAATTGTATCTGATGGATAATACTTTGTTAATGGTGTGAGTGTCAGAATAAGCCATACATTAGACTCTATTCGAAGGAGAGGTTTAAAAGAAATAATGTCTCGAAGAAGGCTCAGAAGAAATGTCTTAAAAGAGACTACCTAAAAAGGCTCCTAGAAAGGATAGAAAACTGTCTTAAACAAGGTCGTGCTTTAAAAAAAGCTCAAGAAGAGACGTCTTAAAGAAGACTACCTAAAAAGATTCCTATAAAGGATAGAAAACTGACTTAAAGAAGACTGTGCTTTAAACAAAGCTCGGGAAGAAATGTCTTAGAGAAGACTACGTAAAAAGGTTCTTAGAAAGGATAAAAAATGTCTTAAAGAAGATTACCTAAAAAGGTTCATGTAAAGGATGAGAACATTCTTAAAGAATACTACCTGAAAAGGTTCTCGGAAAGGATAAGAGACATCTTAAAAAGGTTCCTGAAAAGGATAAGAGATGTGTCGTCCTCGGTTTTTCTCGTGAGATACGAACTGACTCTTCTTTTTATTTTTGAGTTTTGAAAATCAGAGAGTCGCCACCGACTTTTATTTTATCCAATTAAGGAAAGGTTTATAAAAGAAACAGAAAAAGACCTTTAAGAGATTTTGGGTTCGGGGGTAGGTTATACAAAGGGAAGGTATTAGCACCCCTTTGTATCCATGGTTATCCATGGGCTCTTAATTGCTTAGCTCACTTGTTTGAATCATTTGTCTTGCTTTGAAATGCTTGTATGTGGTTTTAAATTACCTTTGTAAATTAACTTTGTAATGATCCTTGTGCGGATGTATACAAAGTGTTTTATCTTTCGAAAGATGTTTTGAAAAAAAGATCTTTAACTTCGTAATGATCCTTGTTTGGATATATACAAAATGTTGTCTTTTTTTGAAAGTTTTGAAAAACACTGATATGTGAGACATTTGTTGTTTTGTTTGATTTGAGCAAGCAATTAGGAGATCTACCCTGAGTTCATAAGGTCCTTTCCTATTTTTTTTTAGAAAATTTTCTTTGACTGGATACAGAAAGAAATTGTTTGAATTGTATTTTGAAACAGTAGAAATGGTTTTGAAAAGAGTAACAGAGGGATTATCCTAAGAGGTGCAAGTGTGATTGTGTTTTATTTTAAGATATTCTTATCTTTTGAAATTAGTGATCTAGCACTTCAGTTATTATCTTCGACATACACACAGTTTTATATGTACAGAAATTAAAGTGCGGGAATGTAAAATGCAGAAAATAAATCTACGCTATTACATCGATTGTGCGAGAAATGTAAACTACGCTAAAAAGCTAAGAATTAGAAATAAAATTTAAACCTAAAAAAAATAAGTCTAAAATATTTCCAAGTTGCTTGTTAATTAATTTTAAAATAAAATTATTTTTTTTTGGATTTTTGAAGTTGTTTTGGAAATTATTAAGCTAATTAACATATAATTATACAAATAATTATACAAATAGTTTAAACTTAAAGAAAAAAATATTTTAAATATGTACAAATTTAGTCTATAATATATAAACTTGATTAAATAAAAAGGAAAATATTTTTTTCTGATTTTTTGATAGGTTAGAAATAATTATAGATAAATATAACAATATTACCTAATTAATTAAACAAAATATTTCAATTATTAAGAAAAATAAAATATTTTTGTGTCAAAAAATAATATATTATTTTATAAACCTAAAAATATTTTTATTATATTTTTTTGATTTTTAAAACTATTTTTAAATAATTTTAGAAGTTATATTAAAAAAGGAATTAAAATTATCAAAGGAAAGATCCTGTGTGGTGACTTATGATGGACTATGGTGGTCTGCGCATGCTAGGGCGTTAGATCAGATTATTAGGTGATCTTGTGGCTCAAATTGGAAGTCACATGGTGCACGTGGATAGAGAGACAACATAGGATCATTCATCTTTTCAAAAGTCCAACGTGGGACCCACGCAGGCTGACCAGCGAATGAGAAAGAGGGAAGCTGCCACGCGTGCTGGTCAAAGTTTCAAAGCTACTATTCATCATCTTCTTCCTTTTACCTGCGGAATTAGCTGCAGACTTACCTGCAGAATTTCCTGCGAATTTTTCTTCAGATTTCCATGCTTTTGAAAATCTACAAAAACAACCATGAACCAAAACAAGGGGCACCCAGGTCAACTTAAAATGACCTCCCGAACACGATGGTGGCGTTAGTTTTGGCTAAAAACGCATGGAACATGGCATACGAAAGTTCACATACTTGAAAACTCAATAATGGTACATGAGAATTCTTACGTGGAAACTTGCATGTAACTGTTTAAACCTTTCCCAAACCATCTTGGCAACTTGTTAGAAGTGTTAGTTTGCATTAAAACATGTTTAATCATGAGATACGAAAGTTAAAGAAAATGCATGAATATGTTATTTTCGAAGCATGAGTTCTATGAACATATAACCATGAGTAATGATCCCAACTTACTATATTAGGGCCCAGGAGATGATTAGAATGATTAGTTTGTATTGATAATGGTTGGAAGAGAGAAAACAAAAATTACAAAGCTTTAAGATTTTTTTGAGAATTTTGTGAGTTTCTTGGCTATTCCTTTGGTAGATCTTTGTGTGTGTGTTGTTGATGAAGTATTCTAGTCCATTTATAGGCCATGGAAGTGCTGCAAACTTAAGCTATCAAGCATTGATTGCTTTTGAACTTTTGAATTTTTAAATAATAAAAACTTTGAATTTTTGGCCATGGCTTGATTTTCTTCATCCCTCTTGCTCTAGGTCTGCCATGTACTTCTATGCTGCAGAGTTTGGATCAATTTTGATGGCTTTTGCTTAAGAACAAAGCATTGTATCATTATCTTACACCATTTCTTTTTTAGTTTAACTTTAAATGTAATAAAATTAAACTAAAAAAGAAATAAAAATGTTATGGGCCTTAGGTTGGTCGTGGGAGGCCCTTAGCATCATCAGAATCATGTTTGGATCATGAAAACTTGGCCTCTTTTGGAAAAAAAACATTTTTGATCAATGTTGGTTTCATGCATTTTCCCAAAAAATAGCCAACTTCAACAAGGCATATCTCCCTCAATTTTGATCATATGAAGGAGTTCTTGTACTTTTTAGAAACCTCAAGATGTCCTCTACAAGCTACTTTAGAAACTTTTTTTCATTTGGAGAAGTTATCTTGATGCTATGGCCTTTGACAAAAAACCACTTTTTGTTGACTTTGAAAATGACCTGTAATGTCTGAGCTCATATTTTTCAAGTGGTGAATCCAATGACCATGGGATCAATTGCATTTGAAAGATAATTGAATTTAATTCAAAACAAGATTTGGTTGGAATTTTTTGAATGAACGAGGAGAGAGTTATGGCCGGTCAAAGTTCAGTTGACTTTTTAGGAGAAAACCCTAATTTTGAAACTTAGGTTTTTGTTGATTTCTGATCTTTTCTTGATGAATTATGATCAACCATTGATCAAATGATGAATTTTTTGACAAAATATGGATGTTGACAAAAAATTTCATTTTCGACAGTCTGTTAACTTTTCAGTCAAACTGGTCGTTTGTTGACTGTTTGAGCTGCTGACCGTGCGTCTGAGCGAATTGAAGTTTGAAAATTTGTCTGGTGGTACTTTGAGACATATGGAGGTCCACGAAATCCATTTGAGGTCTCAAAAAACTCGTTCTCCTGGAAAAAAACAAAAACCCTAGTTAGGGACTGTTTGTGTAGGAGACAGTTAAGCGTACCTGATTTTTGTGCAGTGTTGAGTCTCTGCTGATCATGTGATTATCAGAAGACTTCTAGAACAAAAATCTTGGAATTTTGAAATGCAAAAGATTGATTTGATTGATGGTACAAAACACGGAGAATCGCGCTGTCAGCGGGTTTGACTGTCAACTGGCTGTTTGGGCATTAACGTAACAGTTAAAATGAAAATTCAACAGTTAAAGTTAATTTTTTCTTTTTGTTTTTTGTTGTGTTAATGGTGAAAATTTATTTACATGAGTTGTTAGAAAAACACAAACATAATAAATAAATAAAATATATTGTACGCGAACGAAATTACCGATAATAACCTTGAAAAATATTTAATGCACAGAAAATAAATATTTAACTAGCAGAAAACACACATAATATTATCTTGATAATTAAACGACAGTACGACAGATAGTACAACATTTAATACTGACAGTACAAATATTACATAATATAATGAACAATACGACAAATAAAACAAACGGTACATTATTTGAAAGCGAAAGATACGACAAACTTTAAAAATGACGATTAAAAACCCATGCTATAAATAACAACATATAGATGAACGGGAGTGTAAGCAACCCAGGTCCGCATTTTTCAGGACTATGCAGACAGAAAAAGGACATGATCACCACCAAAACAGTGATGACCATAAGAAAACACGTATCCATCCACTTTGCCATTTTTGCCGGGGAAGAAGAGAAAATAATTATGAGGTAGAAGTTTGAGAAATGAGTTGAAATTTGATGTGAGAATTTATGGAAAAAATGAGAGGTATTTATATAGTGAAAAGAAGGATAGAGACGTTGGGGAATGAAGTGATTCCGTACAAAAAAGGAAAATTTGAGTGGTAGTAGGCTTTGAAAGAAAGTGTATGGTAGGGTTTGAAAAGAGAGATGTATGGAATAAAGTTAGGATTTGATTTGAAAGAAAGAGATTTGAAAAGAAAGGAAGAGATTTTGAAAATAATAATATAGATTTTGAAAATAATAATATAGTACAAAAATTAGTGGGGAAATAAAACTAATAATAATTTAATTGTTACCAGCACAGTCTGAACCTCCCGGACTCTGCGCCTGCAAAATTTAATTTTGTACCAATTGCATCAGTACTATTTATCTGCAAATAAATCTCAAATAAACAACGTGTGTGAAGTAATAAACAGTACTTGGCGTTTATGTAAGAATAAATTCAACAGCGAACCAAAATACCGTATAAGAAAAATTTTAAAAACCGAGTATTCATAAAATCAGGACATTTATGAAATAAAATCCAAGATTATATGAAACTCCCAATTTTTAGACAGAAATCTGTTGCCTTCTTTCTGAAAAAGATGTGGGCAAATTTTGGGGTATAACAAGATGTCTTAAAGAAGACTACCTGAAAAGGTTCCTAAATAGGATGATAAATGTCTTAAAGTAGACTACCTAAAAAGGTTCCTAGAAAGGATAAGATATGTGTCTTAAATAAGACTACCTAAAAAGACTTCTAGAAAGGATAGGAAACGTCTTAGAGAAGACTACCTAGAAAGGCTCCAAGAAAGGATAAAAAACGTCTTAGAGAAGACTACCTAGAAAGGCTCCTAGAAAGGATAAACAAGACTACCTAGAAAGGCTCCTAGAAAGTAAGAGACATGTCTTGAACAAGACTACCTAGATAGGCTCCTAGAAAGGATAAGAAACGTCTTAGAGAATACTACCTAGAAAGGCTCTTGGAAAGGATAAAAAACGTCTTAGACTGCCTAGAAAGGCTTCTAGAAAGGATAAAAAACATCTTAGAGAAGACTACCTAGAAAGGCTCCTAGAAAGGATAAGAAACGTCTTAGAAAAGACTACCTAGAAAGGCTTCTAGAAAGGATAAGAAAATTGTTTTAAAGAAAACGACCTAAAAAGGTTCTTGGAAAGCACGAGCCTAATGTTTTAAAGAAAACTACCTACAAAGGTTCCTGAAAAGGACGGGAAATTTTTACTTTGATCATCTCTGAATTACCTCTAGAGAAAGACCTAAAATTAAGGATTAGGATGATATCTGTATCTTGAATGAGTGTCAAAATTAAATCGTTGATACGATCGTCTTTGAACCATATTTGGATAATAATGTTCTTTTGATTATGAAATGACCTGAAAAGGCAAAAATTAGTTTTATGCACTGTCATGATGCATGCATTGTGTGATGAGGTTCTCGAAATAAACGAGAATGTTGTATGGTATGTATGTATTGTGAATGATGCATGGATGGACTATATAGTCGAAGTATATTGGTAACTCTGTATAGCAATGACTGAGAAAATAAATCTTTGTATGTTGCTGGAGATAATGACAAGGTGATTGTGTTGAGAGTTCCTGTCTTCCGTTCGAGGATATCCATCTGGAGATTTTTTGATTACCGCTTGGGGATGAAAGTAGCTTGAGTGATCTGATCCTGATGTATCCTGACCGGGGACAAGAGAGAAGAATCTCCGAGTGTCTAATTTTAATGGGGACCGTGAGTTTGAACAAACCCTGTTAGAGAAGAAGATTATGTTAGAGAACCGGCAATGTTGGAAATGTAAACTCCATTGGGGAACCAAGTCTCTGTTGGAAGAGAATATTTGAAGATAACTCCTCGAGGATTACTCCGTGGGGATATTGTTGTGAAAACAACTATGTGGGGAAGATTCCCTGAAATTTCAATATTTCATTGCCCCATGTCTTCAAGTACTTGTTGTTGGAAAACACTTTTTAACCATACATGGTCCTTCGCCTGTGGGAGTGTACCTGCCCCTGGGGTCAGTAGCCTGGTATACCTGACGCTTGGGATGATTGGAACTAGAACTTCGCATGAGAGACTGATACTAACACCATCTGATACTAGTAGCTAAACAGCTCTTGCTGAGATTTGTGACTAATGCAACATGCCCCTAGTGATGGACTAGCTTCTCTGGTTGTTCAGAGCCTTTGAGAGATTCTACGAATCGCGACCTGATTGCCCCTGGTAGATGGGATTCTTACTCAACGGAGTATTAGAATGCTTTTGTGCCCCTGAGGGTGACCAGAATTTGAGATATTCTAGCTCAAACTCAACTAAGCTCTGAAGACAACTTGCCCTTTGGGAGGATTAAACTTTTCATCTGAAGTTCATGACGGAAACTTTTCCTGATGTCAAGCACTTATTTATATGCAAAGAATGTCTATCATGAGAAATATAATTCTAATTCAAAGTTCATGTTTTCTTGAAGTTTAAAAGAAACTTTTGAAAGGATGTCAAAACATCAATACTTTGTGAAAGGCGATGTGATACCTAACTCAAGCATTTTAGAAAAACTCTTAGGATTCGGTTTACCGTATTCTCGTTTACAGTATGCTTTCGAACTAACCCTGCTTCAATTAAGACTTTTGAGGGTTGTAACGTGGCCAGACTCACGGTTATAGAAAAAATGACTTTTAGGCTCAAAATTTTATTGGTGCCCGCCCCCTTCGTGATATTCTCCAACCTAAGTTCAATTAACTCGATGCGAGCATTCATCCTTCAAGAGGAGTTTGAGACGATTGAGGAATCAATGAGGTGTTTGAACATGGCAGTCACTGACCTTTCATATTCTTTGATGTCTGATCACACGAACTTGTTCATTTGAATTTATAGTCACACGACTTTTCCCTTTTGTTGAGGATTTTTATATATTTTTTTGTTCCCCTAACTTTTGCATGGACAAATTCTTTTGAATTTTGGGTTTTAAGTCCAGCGGGATGCCTTAATTTTTTCCTATGTCACTTGTTTTCAAGTTGTTTACTTGGCGGGCTTTCTTTTCTCTTTTTTTTTATTATTTTCTTTTTTGAACAAGTCGTATGAGACGTCTTCAATTTGTTGGAAAGATTATGACTGCTTTATTCCTTTGTTGACGAGGGTATACCATTGTGGTATCGTCATATTTTGACTTCCTAATGTGAGAGATAACCATTGTGGTTTTGACTTACCTCAACCTTTTGAAAGATAAACATTGTTGTATCCTTAGATGCGCACTCTTAATGAGTTTTAAACGCTCGATCAGGTTAACTGAACACTACCTTGCCCTAGGTTAAATGTGAGGGTTTTTCATATAGAAAATAAACTCCTACTCCAAGGCTTAAAGAGGTTACCAAGGGATTAACTTCCTTATATCTCCAATGTTTAAGGATTTGAAACAATGCCTGTACATCATCAACAAGGTTTTACTCGAAAGTACATTAGTTGAGGTTATTAGTATTACGTGTTTGTCATTCTCCCTTTGGAGTTATCATGCTTTATCACCGAGAGTTTGGTATCACACGCAAAGAAATACATATAAGAGCAAAAGAGAATGGATTTTTTTCAAGACAAACACGTCCAATGCATTATTATTATAGTTCAAAAACAAACAATTTTTGCATGCAAACACTATTGAACAAAAGAAAGATTACACATGAAGATGCATGGGAAATTAAGACTTGCCAACGTTGAGGAGATTCTCTCTGTATGAACTTATTTCTTCAGAAGATCCATTTGAGTCAAAGGGGAATTTTAAATCCGGCCTTAATTTGTGAATGTGATAGCCTTTGCATCAATCAAGTCTTGAACCTTGTCTTTGAATGGCTGACAATCATCGATCGAATGGCCAAGTTCCCTAGAGCGGAAAATAAACCAAGCGTTACTATCTGACCCTTTGGACGTCCTTCAAGCTCACCATAGCCGTTGATTCAGGATATTGTATTTTTGAGTTTGAAAGCATCTGGCCAGAGGAAAATAAATCCTCTTTCCCCTTGAATAGATTTAGTACCAATTCCTGGAATTGAGCGATTTGGGATTGAAGATCCTCCATTGTTGGTTCGAGAGCCATTTTTGAGGAACAAAATAACAAGAAGCTGAGAAACCTGTCTTGAGGATACCTGTTATGCAAGATGATGGGTATGTAAATGCAAATGCAATGTTTTCAAGGATCCTTATCGAATCTAGTTTGCAACATTAAAATGAATTTGGTTGCAACTTTGTTAGAAGAATTTTGACTTTCATCTTCATACGTCTTTTATACGAATCAAGCTTACCATATCAAGTGGGTCATAGCCTCTGATCCAGGAGGCTATACTTTTGAGTTTGGAGGCATCTGGTTAGAGGAAAATAAATCCTCTTGCCCCTTTGATAGGAATTTGTCTCTTGATAATCCTTCCATAATAGCACCTGAAATAGTGCGCCCTAAATCCCTAAGATCCTTGAAAAAGGTTAGTTATATTATGATGTTATGATGTCATGCATTAAGTACGAGGTGATGAAGACAAGTAAGTCCTACAAACAGTTCAAACAAATCTTGCAAGGAAATTAATCGTTAGAGTATAAACAAATCCTGCAAGGAATTCAAATTGTTAGATACAAACAAATCCTGCAAGGAAATCAAGTTGTTAGGGTATAAACAAATCCTGCAAGGAAACCAAATGGTTAGATAATGAATACAAACAAGTCACACAAGTATCCTTAGGTTTAAAGGCTTGCATGATGTCCATAGGTGATACCCCCCCTTGCAGTTTAGTTGGTTCAACCTGTCCTAAAATAGTAACCGGGTTCTAGGGAGCTCATATCACGAAATTTTCTAGAAAGCATTATCTCAGTCAGCGCTTGAACGACTGACAAAAAATATCTTGAAAGATTGATCTCAATGAATGTAGCATTGAGTATCAACCAGCTTCGGTCAGGAATCCAAAGCCAGCCATCTCGCTACTTTCTAATAGGCCAAAGTCAAGTTCAACTAGGGTTCTAAGGGAAAGTTAGTGCTTAATGACACTACATGGCAGCCTAATGTCTCCTCGATCATATTCAAGGGCCATCATAACAAACCAAAGTGTTGCACTAACGATGGCCACCAGATCAACCATATGGGGACGAGCCGTACAGTCTCCTTGGTCTATTGCCACATACCTAAGGTATCTTGAGATTCGGGTTAGAATCTTTCACACAAGAACATTCCCAAGCACTACCCTTAAAAATAAAGCAAGCAAGACAAATAATTGAAAACATTTTAAGTGATATAAACTCAAAGGTAAACCCCTCTTTTTATTTAAAATCCCCAGAAGAGTCGCCAGTTCTGTAACTCGGTGGGAGAACTGATTTTTTAAATGTTATAGATAGCAAGAGTCGCCACCGAATTTTATTTTATCCAATTTTAGGAAAGGTATAAAAGAACAGGAAATACCTTCTTTGGAAGAGATTGAGTTCGAGGGGTAGGTTATACAAAGGGAAGGTGTAAGCACCCTTTGTATCCATGGTTATCCATGGGCTCTTAATTGCTTAGCTCACTTGTTTGTTTGAAATGTTTGAAAGAGTGTAGTGTGTGTTTAGAAAAACAATTTACTTTTGAAAATGTCTGAAAAGACAATGTTAAAAAACGGGGTGTGAAAAACATTTGATTTGTTGTGAGCAAGCAATCATGAGTTACCTACCCTAAGTTGGTCTTTCTTGTTGTTTTCCTTTCGTTAAGGGAAAGAGACAATCCACACCAATAGTTAGTGGGAAGTCCGTTCATTGGATGTATTCGGGACATCGAAGGGTCATCGTATGGTCATAGAAGGCAACATGTGAGGAATACTATTATCAACTCATAGGGACGATCATCATTTTAACCTTAGGCAACATTGAGGGACAAGATCATATATTTGTAGGCAACAATCGAGGGTCATCGAGGGACTATGATCTTTATGATGATTTAGAATCGAGGGTCTTTGCTAATAGTATTCCTATGTTCGAGGGACATGACCATTTTATCGTAGGCAACAAAAAGGGGGTTACCCTAAAGGTGAATGAGTGCGAGTGTGTTGATTTCAGATATTTTATCTTGGATTAGTTGTTAGCTATGTTCAATTTTATCTTGCCATACAAACCTATTAACATACATCTAAGCAGTATATAGTGCAAAAAGAAAATGGCGAAAAATAAATTCTTAAGCTATTACATGGCTTTGGGAGAGATACATAATAAGAGGTGCGGAAAGTTAAAGTCCTAATTAAAGATATTAAAATCCATTAACATTTTCATAATAATAAAAAATATGCGGGAAAGTAAATCTAAACTATTACATGACTTTAGAAACAATTATACAAGTTCCAAGAAGATAAATAATGTACAATAAAATTAGAATCACGAGGAATGGGTGCCAATATATTTTTACTACTTTTGCTTTCATTTGTTTCTGATGTAAAATAAAAAGTAGTTAGATAAATAAATGATTTTCTAATCAAATAAATATTTAAGAACACAAACCTTAAACTCAAATATTTTTCTTCTCTTGCAATCCATCATAGAGATCTTTTCATGGCAAATGCTCCTGAAAACCTTAAAGTGTTGGATGTAGATAGTTTCAAACGCTTCAATATGTTTCATTATCTTTTTTTGATATTCAAAATAATTTTATAATGGAAGTTTTTTATGTTTCACGCAAATCATTAATGGTACTGTCTTGGGTGTTGATAGTCATGAAATGGACAACAAAGATTTATTTAAGGACGGTGATCAATATCCTTTATAATCACGTCAAAATTATTCCATCGGTTTTGACAAAACTAAGTTAAAATATGTTTAATCCTCAGTTTTAGAAAAAAACGAGGTAAATTATCTTTTTTTTTTTAAAGATTTACATTGTTTACACAGAATATTAAACAAATTCAGATTCGTCATCGTCGCTGTAATTCGATATTTTGTTGCATATTTTATATGCATCCAATTTCTAATTTTTTCAAAGGTTGAAAACCTTCTTTGTTTAACTTGAAGCTGGAAGTTATTTTCTGCACTTGCAATCTATCATAGAGAACTTTTCCAGCCTTTTTTAACTGAGCGTTGTTCGAAGAATACAACAACAACATCAACACCATAATGTGAAATAAATTGCAAGGATAGGAAAAACATATTTTGTTCAAGGATAGAAGAACATTGAAGATTTTTTTTATCTTGCAATCCATCCCAAAAATTATGCATACGAGTTTGGGAGGCTACATATAAGTAAGAATTAGGGTAAAATATATTTAACGAGTGCTTTTATAGTAAAATCTGAATATTTTATCCATCAGTTATTACGGAAACCAATGGGATATATCATTAAGTTTACACTTATAAAGAGATAAAAACATAAACTACAATAGTTGTGATTCGAAGTATGTCCTGAGTTGTTTTTCTCGCGGTTACATTAAAAAACGAGGGAATATGTTGTTTTTATTTTTTAAAAAATGGTGCGCCTTGGCGTTATAACTCGTTTTTTCGCTGAGGTGAAAGCTTTGTCATGAAATGTATTATTTATATTTGTGTAACTTGTCATATTTCTTAGGAATAAAGTTTAAAGACACGGCCAAAGGAGTGTTTCTTCCCCAGAAGAAGTATTCCCAAGATATGTTGAAAAGGTTTAATATGAGCTGAAAATGGATGAAGATTTAGTCCAACAAGTTTGAGCTGAACATGGATGAAGATTTAATGATTATGTGGAGTATATTTCACTGTTACGAAAGGTACGATTGAGGTGGATGCGAAGATTTCGAGATCGACCAAAGATATTGTGAAGATGTTGAAACATCCTATTTGATGTTGCAATGCATTATTTGATTTATGTCAACGATTATCTATTTAATGTTTTTATTTTTTATGTATGCCATAACAGTTACCGATGTTAATTTATCTCCGTTTCTGGATCTGTCTCGTTTTTGCATTTGTTTGTGGTTCATTAGATTATTGAAATACACTTTCGTAAAGTACACATAAACGTATTTTCAAATTAAATTTAGTAATGAAATTGGAGTATGACAATAACAAATGAATTATGTGTGAATGGAGTGTGCATAAGAAAATGCATTTTTAAATTTTATTGATGATTTGTGGAAAATAATACTTAGAGTAGAAAATACAATTCCCTTGAAAGAATTCTTGACCCGATTTACATCTTAAATATGTCTATAGTCTAATTTGGATCTTGAAGACTAAACTCCCAAAGTTATGTCCTATTTCAATTCTTTATTATATTTCCTTACATTTTAAACCATATTTAGAGTAGAAAATACAATTCCCTTGAAATAATTTCTTGACCCGACTTACATCTTAAATATGTCTATAGTCTAATTTGGATCTTGAAGACTAAACTCCCAAAGTTATGTCCTATTTCAATTCTTTATTATCTTTTCTTACATTTTAAACCATACTTAGAGTAGAAAATACAATTTCCTTGAAAGAATTTCTTGACCCGACTTACATCTTAAATATGTCTATAGTCTAATTTGGATCTTGAAGACTAAACTCCCAAAGTTATGTCCTATTTCAATTCTTTATTATCTTCCTTACATTTTAAACCATACTTAGAGTAGAAAATACAATTCCCTTGAAAGAATATCTTGACCCGACTTACACCTTAAATATCTCCGTAGTCTAATTTGGATATTGAAGACTAATCTCCCAAACTTATGTCCGATTTCAATCCTTAATTATATTTCCTTACATTTTTTTTTGTGTTAACCGACCGGTATCCGCGGAGGAAAAGAGCCCCACGTGACTAATCCGGACCCGGACTCGGAGGCAACGGCATCGTAGTCCCAGAACATTTTTGACTCCAGCCAGAATCAAACTCGGGTACTAGCCGGTTCCTTTTTACAAAATACTAGAGTACTTGTTTAAGAGATTAGTAGTACTACTTTATTTGGTGAAAGCTATTAAGAGATTATTTATTCTAAACTAATGATGCTGAAATTCCCAAACACCCAACAACATCCTCTTGTCACTTAATTAAAAGAAGGAAATTTCTTAACAGACCTCCTAACCTTCTTGATCACCCCTGGAGAAATTCCCAGAATGCCCCTATATTTCGGAAATGCATCTCTGAAATCACTTTTTTTCTGAAAAAAAGGGTGATTTCGGAAGTGCACTTCCGAAAACACGAAAAAAAGGTGTTTTCGGAGATGCATTTCCGAAAACACTCCCTTTTTTGAGTTTTCGGAGATGCATTTCCGAAAACACCACTTTTTGGGAGAGGGGGGTGTGTTCGGAGATGCATATCCGAAATATTCCAAGACTAAATTGGTCTTGAAATGTTTCGGATATACACTTCCGAAAGAATTCAATAATTATTAAAAAATTAAAATCAAAGTGAATCAATACAATTAATAGGTATAAAATCAAGGTGAATCAATAAAATCAAGTGAATCAAAATTTCCTAAACAATTTTAAAGTTAAAAATTATTTTACTAACTTATATAAATCAAAAACATTTTAATTTCATAAGTAAATTTTGATTATTTAGAATTAAATATAAAATTTATTCTTTAAATAAAATTAAGACAAAATCTTTTTTTAATTTTTTTAAACTAAATAAAAATTTATAACTCATTTTTAATTATGAATCAGAATAGAAATATATAAATATATAATAATAATTATTAATTTTATAAGTGAAATATATAAATATATAATAATTATTATATAATAATATGATAATTATTATAAACTAAAACACTATTTTTTAATTTTTATAATTATTAAATAAATATATAAATATATTTATAATTAATATATAATAATAATTATATAAATATATAATAATTTTTATAAATATATAATAATTATTATAATTATTATATAAATATATAAATATATAAATTAAAATACTCATTTTTTAAATTCTTTTTGTAAATATATAATAATTATTATAAATATATAAATAAAAAATTATAACTCATTTTGTAAGTGAAATTATTTTAATTTTTTTAATTAAAATTATTTTAAATTTTAAAATATGAATCAGAATAGAAATATATAATAATTATTCATTACTCATAATATATATCAAATTTATGATATATGAATTAATTAATATCATAAAATTAATTTTTGGGATTTTTTTTAAATATTTTTTGTGGTTTCGGAGATGCATCTCCGAATTTGTCAAAATCCCAATTTTTGAGATTTTTTCGGAAATGTACTTCCGAAATCTGGAAAAATTTTTAAAAAAAAATATTTCGGAAATGCATTTCCGAAGCAGGGGTAAAGTGGGGTTTTCGCTGGGGTGAACCCATAGGGAGGTGGGTAAAAGAAATTTTCTAAAAGAAACATTTAATTTGAATTAAATGTCCAACGAACAATTAATTCATTGTTGGCTACTTGGAGTTGACGTTTGCGCTTAGGCATTGACTAATATGCATAAGGATTTTCCTTATGCACCATGCATAAGTCAATCTAAGCCATTGGATCATGTTCTTAATCTAGTATTGAGTATTGAGTATTGAGTGGTGAGTATTGAGTTTTGAGTGATGAGTATTGAGTATTGAGTAATAACAATTGATGTTTAGAATTTGATCTAATGATCCAATGGTCCATAATAATCTATGCACGGTGCATAGATTTTTATCTATGCACGGTAACTGCACCCGTTTGCTTAGGGTTTGGTCCACACCCACACCTTAACTTAGATACACACACGTATCATTACTAATATTTCATTTTGGAATTTATCATATTTTATGTGATAGCCATGTGCTTATTAATTACTACTACTAAGGTTCTGAGCTTTTGGCTCTTAATGGCTGATTTAATTTCATTTGGTACACCTAACCTACCACCAATATTACCATTGTAAGAATACCTCACACACCATGCTTTGGAAAAGTGCATTGTTTAGGGAGTGATGCTTATGTCTCGTCCTTGTCCATTCTCTAATTTTCACCATGCATTGTTTTTGAAATAGACCCTCAAATCCATTGCTCTTGAAGGTTGAGTTTTTAAATGTCATTCTCAGGTTGAAAGTACATGATGTAGCATAAACACACTAGAGATTCAATATCACTTGAACCAATGTTTCAACTTCAAGGGCTTATGTTAAAATTTTCTCATCATAGATTAGACATTTTTCTTCCCTAGATTTTGTTGCAGTCACTTCCCTTATAATAAATGAGTAATTAAATACACATCAGAATAGACTTATCCTTTCTTTTCCAACCATTCAATTCAATTACCTGAAATTGACTATTTTTTTTCAAACAAAAAAAGTCGTAAAGATTTTAATACTTGTTTATCGAATAATTTCTGTCTTTGAAAAGATAGAAAAAAAAATGGTTTAAGAAAGAGGAAAAGATGGTCAAAATGAAATAGTCAAAAGGGCAGAAATTTTGTTCTCATGTGAATGTTCGTGCAAGGAATTTCTGAAGCCAAACTGCACAGATAGTTTTTAACTTAATATTAATCCATCCTAGCACGTTACCTCTTAAATTATGAATACCCTCACTTCAGTACTAACTAGAAATGTTCAACAGAACTTATTCTTTTTTCGCTTTTTTCTTCCTGTCTCCTATTTTATTCATTTCTTTATTACATCATACAATATTCATATTATTTTTTTCCTGATCTTTCTTTACATTATTCTTAAAAAAAATAGACTAAGGGAGAGATTGAAGGCAGAAGCGTGGCTTAAATGATAAGACAGATATGTTGGAAATTATGAGCTTTAATTTCATTAAGTTGTGATTCAAAATAACAAAAGTGAAATAGAGTTAATTGACAATAAATGATTCATAAATAGTCCCACATAGAAAATGGAGTAAACTTTAAAAGCATTTATAAAGTCCTTGGATCAATGTAGTTTCCAAAGGAGCCAAAGAGGCTAAAGTGCCACATAGACATATGTGGTGGTCCCAAGTCTTTATGTCAATTGTCTCTACCAAAAACACCCTCGCCGGTGCTCCGGGTCTGAGGGCGTGGGCGTAGAGGCGCCAGTGGCGGCTTGAGCACTTGAGAGTGTGCTTGAAATACTTTTAAGGAAAGTGACTCCATTCGCGATTCAGCCTGGATCCATTCGATTTTACCGAAATATCTAACAATAAGACAAGATGACATTCCTTCTCAGGGTCGGTCCTTTGAATTTAGGTGTCTTGGGCGAATCAAATGAGTGGTGCCCCTATAATTTTTTTTTAACAATAAATACATAAGGATAAAAAAAATAATTAGATAAAAATACATTTTTATTTGACATTTGCAAAAAGAATACAAGTATGGATCTTTGAATCATTGTTTATACTACATGAAAACATAAACCACTATAAAGAGACTTATTCTTCTTTTTCTCCTTCTTCTTGATCCGATCTTTTTTCCTATAAAAAATTGACCAAACTTTTAAAATTCTTTAAATATCATCCTCTAGCATTTTTTGTTGCAAAATCATTAATAATTTATTCATAATCAAGGTTCTTCAAAAATTATTTTCAATTAAAATCAACGCAAGACTATTTAAATCTATCTCGTGGTATAGTATATCTCAAATAAGATTTTAATAATTTTTAATTTAGAAAAACTTCTTTCAGCAGATGTAACACTGATAGAAATAGACAATATTATTCTATAAGCTATGCATGCAATAGAAAAACAATTAAAAGTCTTTAAAGAAATCAGTATCATATAGCTTGATTTTGATTCAGTTGTTAAAACTTCTAGAATAACTTTCAATTCGTCATGTTTTAAACAAGTTTCTAGATGTTTATAACATGCTTTCAAGTCCCTATCAGATAATGATCTAAGTCTTTCAATACTAAACAAGAATCCAAAAATATTTGTATATGTGCTATACTGCTAAAATCTTTTATCAAGTGAGTCAATTGTTTGATCTACAATATATAAGAAATAGTGATTTCGAAAAGACTCTTCAGCAGACTCTAGATTCAGTTGTATGGGTTTAGATGAATTTTCATCAGTGTTATTTTCTACGAATTTGACGTTTTTGAATAAACACACATTCAATCTCCATTTCATTCTCAATCTTTTCAGTACTGGCCTTAACATTTACAAATCCAGATTCTCTTTTAATATATATAGATGTTAAAAAATATTTTTTTGGTGCCCCTAAAATTATGGGGCCCTGGGCTCCCGCCCCGCGAGCCCGTGCTCAGGGCCACCCCTGTTCCTTCTGACTGCCCTGAAGGTTCACTATGTCTTAGATGACTTAACGCCAATTCCAGAACCAACAGATGATGATTTTGAAGAAGTCAAGAAGAAACGTAAGGAGGACGAACTATTGTGTCGTGGACATATTCTAAATACACTATCTGATCGTCTCTACGACCTCTATACGGATAATCCCTCCGCAGTTGAGATATGGAAAGCCCTCGAGTTTAAGTTCAAGGCCGAAGAAGAAGGTACGAAAAAGTTTTTAATTTCTAAATACTTTGATTTTAAATTTATAGACTCCAAACCCATTCTTCCCCAAGTGCACGAATTGCAAGTCCTGGTGAACAAAATCAAAGCGGTGAAAATAGACATCCCTGAGACTTTTCAAGTTGGTGCAATCATTGCAAAGTTGCCACTTTCGTGGAAAGGCTATAGAAAGAAATTGTTGCACAGTTCTGAGGATTTTTCCTTGGAGAAAATCCAGAAACATCTTCGAATCGAGGAGGAATCGAAGGCAAGGGAAAAATTAGAATCTGCGGGTCTTTCCAAAGCCAATGCTGTGACCAACAAGGAAAGAAAGAAGCATGATGGCAACAAACGTCATCTAGGACCAAAAAAGGAACACAACAAGTCCAAGAATCCTGGGGGTCAAAAGGGTCCAAAGAACGGATGCTTTGTTTGTGGAAAACCTGGACACTTTGCTCGAGATTGCAGGCATAACAAATCAAAAAATGAGATCAATGTTGTTCATGCAAATGATGGCATAATTGCTACTGTGAGCAAAATTATGGCAATCAAGGGCAAAGTACAAGGTTGGTGGTATGATACATGTGCTACGGTGCATGTCTCCTATGATAGGGCTGCATTCAAAACCTATTCTGAGACAAATGATGGACAAGAAGTACAAATGAGAAATGAAGTACGATCTAAAGTTGTTGGAACTGGATCGGTCGAACTCAACTTTACTTCCGGAAAGTAAATTACTCTTGTCAATGTGCTTCATGTCCCGGACATGAATAGGAATCTTGTTAGTGGGGATTTATTGGGAAAATCTGATGTTAAATCTGTTTATGAATCAGGCAAACTTATATTGACCCGTAATGGTGTATTTGTTGGAAAAGGATATTACGCTGAGGGAATGATCAAACTATGTATTTTCGACAATATGATTAATGAAATTTCTAATTCTGCTTACATGCTTGATTCCGTTTCTTTATGGCATAATAGATTAGCACATACTGGTATTAGTTCAATGAAGAGACTAATTAAATCTGGTATGATATCATGTAACATTAATGATTTCAACAGATGTGAATTATGCGTTAAATCAAAGATGATTAAAAAACCTTTCAAAAGGGTTGAACGAAAGACAAATCTACTTGATCTTATACATTCAGATTTGTGCGAATTTAATGGCATGTTGACCCGTGGGGGAAATAGATATTTCATCACATTCATTGATGATGCTTCTAGATACACATATGTATATCTCTTAAAGCATAAAGATGAAGCCTTTAATGCCTTTAAGATTTATAAAGCAGAAGTAGAAAATCAATTAAGTAGAAGTATAAAAGTCCTTAGGAGTGATAGGGGCGGTGAATACTTTTCTACTGAATTTGATGCATTTTGTGAAGAACATACATGAATGTTCGGCGCCTAGAACACCGTAACAAAATGGCATAGCTGAAAGAAAGAATCGAACATATCAAGAGATGATGAATGCCATGTTGATGCACTCAGAATTACCTTTCAATTTGTGGGGAGAAGCCTTACTATCTGCTTGTCACATAATTAATAGAATTCCTTTGAAGAAAACTGGTATTTTTCCATATGAGGTATGGAAAAGCATGGCACCAAATATCGGTTATTTCAAAGTGTGGGTGTGTGTGGCTTACTACAAAAATATGGATCCTAAGAGAACCAAGTTTGGTCCTCGAGGGATAAGATGTGCTTTTGTTGGATATGCACAAATAGTAAAGCATATAGACTCTTAAATTTAGAGTCTAATGTCATTGTTGAATCCCGGGATGTAGAATTCTTTGAAAATATTATCACTAAGGATAAAGAATTAGAGTCGGCCACAAGTAAAGAATCTTGTGAAGAAGATTCTTCTCGGATTGTAGAAATACAACCTGAACGCATTTCTCGAATCATTGAATCAAAACCCGAACCTAGGATAAGCAAAAGAGTCTGGAAAACAAAGAATCTAGGACCAGACGAAATTGATTCTCAATTCATTTTGTTTTATCTGGTCAAAGGAAATAGTACGAAATTCGTTCAAAGTATTTCGGTCATTCTTCAAGTAGGGGATGATCCTAAAACTTATAAGGAAGCAATAACTTCCAGGGACTCCTCTTTTTGGAAGGACGCTATCAAAGATGAAATGGATTCAATTATGTCCAACCACATTTGGGAACTTGTCGACTTACCAAAGGGATCAAGGCCCATTGGATGCAAGTTGGTGTTTAAAAGGAAATATCATAGTGATGCTACCTTAAACACTTATAAAGCAAGATTAGTGGCAAAGGGATTCAGACAAAAGGAAGGTATAGATTATTTTGACACTTATGCACCAGTAGCAAGGACAACCACAATTCAATTGTTGTTTGCTTTAGCCTCTTTGAATGATCTTATAGTTCATCAAATGAATGTTAAAACAACGTTCCTAAACGGAGATCTTGATGAGGAAATCTATATGGAACAACCAGAAGGCTACGTGCTTCCTGGAAATGAACTAAAGGTGTGCAAACTTGTTAAATCTTTATATGGCTTAAAACAAGCACCAAAACAATGGCATCAAAAATTTGATTCTACAATATTGTCAAATGGATTTATTCCTAATTCTTGTGACAAGTGCTTATATATAAAAATGCACAACAACACTGTAATATTCCTGTGTCTCTATGTTGATGACATGCTAATAATTAGCAACAAAATGAGTGGAATTTTAGAAACAAAGAAATTTCTAACTTCCACTTTCAAGATGAAAGATCTTGGACTTGTTGACACAATTTTAGGAATAAAAGTCAAGCGAAATAGTGGGGGTTATGAACTTAATCAAACACATTATATTGAGAAAATGCTTGATAAGTTTAAACACCTGAAATTCAAGGAAGTGACCACTCCATTTGATCATGTAGTCAAACTCGAAAAGAATGATGGAAGAGCAGCGGCTCAACTAGAATATGCAAGTGCAATCGGATGTCTTATGTACTTAATGCAATGTACCAGACCTGACATATCATTTGCAGTCAGTAAAATGAGTAGATTTACTAGCAACCCGGGTAATGAACATTGGAAGGCAGTCACGAGGATTTTTGGCTATTTACTGAAAACCAAAGATCTTGACCTTCACTATGATAGGTTTCCTGCCATATTAGAAGGATATACCGATGCGAGTTGGATATCAAATATTGGAGATCATAAATCTACAACTGGTTGGATATTTACACTAGCTGGAGGAGCAATTTCTTGGAGGAGCAAGAAATAAACACGCATTACTCTTTCGACCATGGAATCAGAGTTTGTGGCTCTCGCTTCCGCTGGTCAAGAAGCAGAATGGTTGAGGGATCTCCTTTTGGAAGTTCCATTGGCTAAGGATAATGTTTCAAAGGTTATGATACACTGCGATAGCCAGGCCACTCTAGCAAGAGCATTCAGCAAAATGTATAATGGAAAGTCTAGGCATATAGGGCTTAGACATTTGTTCGTGAGAAAATTGATTAAGGATGGAATCATTTCACTCACGTATATACGAACAAGCTATAATTTGGTTGATCCGTTTACTAAGCCACTGGCAAGAGACTTAGTAAAAACAACCTCGACAGGCATGTTGAAACTCCTTGAGTAAGAGTTCCGACAGCGGCGGCAACCCAATCTTACGTTAACAGAACATTAACTTCAAGATTTTCAATGGGTAACAACAAGTCGTTGATTTGGATAATTGTCGAACATTTCGTGATAATGTTGACCTTAAACGAGGGTTGAGTTTTATCTTAAAAAAAATCTTAATGAAGTTCAATACCGAGGGTACGTGTCTTGTGGTAAAGGACACAATATGAACTTCACCTATGTGAATTTCGAGATGGTGTCGTCTCAAAGTGAGAGTTGGAGTTTCTCTCATGAAGAATTCATGAAACAGGATATCACATGGCCATAAATAAGTGCTAAGCGAGTGTTAGCTGAAGATTTCGTTTTATATTATTTATCCTTCGAAGAAGTAGAAAATCGAAGGAAAGATGGTTACTGATGGCCATCCCTTAAAAATAAAAGAATGGCTACTGATGGTCATGCTTCGAGAGTAAAGATTTCTAAGTTCACTATGAAGATAATGAATACTGAAAGCTAGTGAAAAGTATGTGTCTTCGGGGACTTAGACAAATTTGTAAATATATTCAAGTATTACTACTTAGCGTGTTTTTCGTAGTGTTTGTTTAATACACTGCCACGCGTCGAAGACAGACTCAGGCGGGAAGATTTGAAATTCGAAGACGGTTTCGTAACTGTCCAAGTAACAGATGGCATCGCTAGAAGTTCTTATGAGAAACGTGGCAGCAGATTAGTATAGGACCGTTAAGGTCGAAACTAGTATAAATAGGAGTCTTAATGTTAGGATTCTGTGTGTTCATTTTGTACAAATCACTCACATATTTACTCAAGTATCAAGCGTTAAGAGAAAGAGTTCGCTGAGAAAATGTACGTATGACACCACCATTTTAATACATGTGTATTATCCTTTGTTTTTAAATATCTTCCAGAATTACTGCATTTCGTTTACTTCTTGCCATTTACATTTCTGTATCTTTACTTTAATGTCATTTACTTTCGAATTACTTTCATGTTATTTACTTTCAAAGTCTTTTACATTTCTGCAGTTTAAGATTCTTTACTTTCAATAGTCCTTTTAATTTTCTATGTTATGTTACTTATCCTTTTCGCTGAAGTCACATTTATATATAACAAAGTGATTGTCAAGACTATTTGTTCTTTAATCGAACAACGCTTATTGAAGAAGACAAATAATGAATATGGTTCGAATGAACGTTGATGACAATCTTCTTGACTATGTGTCCTAGGATCAATCTAGTCGATCCTGCGAGTAACCAAATCATATTTATTATAGTTTGGAAGACTAGCGGTTGTTTACTGGAAATCACCGTAAACAAATTGGCACGCCCAGTGGGACAGTGTCAAGCAGATTGTTTTAATCAATTGCTTTATTTTTGTCTAGACAATATCAAGATCTTGTATGAACCTTAGGAACGGTAAATTAAAGAACAGTGCACAACCGATTCCCAAACGAAGGTACAACAGGAAAATGGTCGTTACGGCCAGTGCAGGGGGTGATCGAGATCCCCCACAAGGTTCAGGATCAGGAGCGGCAAATTCGACTTCTACTTAAGGAACACGAGATTCAACGGGTCCAAATGGATCGAGACCTGCAGATAATTCCCAGGCTTTGCCTGAAAATAATACAGGGCTTTCAGGGACTATTCCAATTTCAGTGTCGACAACCGCACCCTCATCCACAAGCGCAGAGGACGTATTGTTTGCCTCGACAAATGCTGCAAATAATTTGCCTGGTCAAGGCACGAATTCTGCTTTCGAATGGAGACCAAATAGTTCATATGGAATGCCATACCCATATGGAACAGGCGTACGAGGGGCAGGATCTATATATGCCCCAACTAACAATGCGACATTTTCACCGAATGTTAGTTCAGTGGGTCGAAGTGCACATAACACTGGTTTTTCTACCCAGGTGCCTCACTTCACCACAAATAACCAAGCAGCATTTCGAAAAGAAATGGATGCAAGCAACCATGATATGGTAGGGGTTTTGGCCAGAGAATTGACTTCAGTTTTAAGCCCACTAATGGCAAATGTTACTACTACAAATAGAGAAAACATGGAGACTTTCCAAAAGATATCATCTCAAATGAATCGAATGGCAGAATTCATGGGAATAACGCCACCTAAAAGGAAAGACAAACAGCCTTTGAATCAAGAAGAGAGGCCCATTTTAGAACGTGTACAAGACATAGTTCCGTCATCTAGGACAGCCACTAGGGATGTAGGCCCCTCACGAAGAACAGAGATGTTCGAAGGAACTCCAATAATTAACTTAGAAGCTTCAAATCAAAGAACCGTCCCCGTTCGACAAGAAACGGAGGAGGAGCGACCCAGATTAAGGATTGTGGGTAGGAACGAACACCCAGATGAGGTTGTTCAAAGAGTCAGAAGAGAAAATCTGGCTACAGAAAATAACTTAACTGCCATGATAGAAAGGGTTATGGCCAATAATGGCCTTAGTACTGGACCTAGACGTCCAAACTATACATCCCCTATATCAGATTATGTCATGCAGACAGAATTGCCTAGGGGCACTAAGGTACCCAAATTTACAAAATTTTCAGGCGAAACTAATGAGTCAACGGTGGAACATATTGCTAGATATTTGACAGAAGCAGGAGACTTAGCGGGAAACGAGGATTTAAGGATCAAGTATTTCCCTAGTTCGCTGACAAAAAATGCCTTCATTTGGTTTACTACTTTGCCACCAAATTCGATAGATGCATGGGCATACTTGGAAAGACTTTTCCATGAGCAATTCTACATGGGTCAAACTAAGATAAGTTTGAAAGAATTGGCCAGTGTTAAAAGAAAATTCACAGAAACAATTGATGATTATTTAAATAGGTTCCGTTTGTTGAAATCAAGGTGTTTTACAACAGTCCCAGAGCATGAACTTGTTGAAATGGCTGCAGGTGGTCTAGATTATTCAATAAGAAAGAAACTAGATACCCAATACCTTAGGGACATGGCCCAATTAGCAGACAGGGTTCGACAAGTCGAACGACTGAAGGCAGAAAAAGTTAGGGCGAATAAAAGTTATAAGAAAGAGAGAGTAGCGTACGTCGAAGCCGGGGACGCTGATGATGATGAAGGATAGAAAAACACTTAGAAAGGGGGGGGGTTTGAATAAGTGTAGCTTTAAAAACTTGACAGATAAAAATAAAATGCACAGTTATTTTTATCCTGGTTCGTTATTAACTAAACTACTCCAGTCCACCCCCGCAGAGATGATTTACCTCAACTGAGGATTTAATCCACTAATCGCACGGATTACAATGGTTCTCCACTTAGTCAGCAACTAAGTCTTCCAGAGTCTTCTGATCACACACTGATCACTCCAGGAACAACTGCTTAGATACCCTCTAAGACTTTCTAGAGTATTCTGATCCACACGATCACTCTAGTTACAACCTGCTTAGATACCCTCTAAGACTTCCTAGAGTATTCTGATCCACACGATCACTCTAGTTCCTTACAACTTAATGTAATCAATTCTAAGAGTATTACAATTGCTTCTTAAAAGCTATAATCACAAACTGTGATATTTCTCTTAACGTTTAAGCTTAATCTCACTAATATATTACAACAGCAATGTAGTGAGCTTTGATGAAGATGAAGATTCTGAGCTTTGAATAGAACAGAGTTTCAGCAAGTTAATATGAGTTGTTTTGTTCAGAATCGTTAACCTTGCTTCTCATCAGAACTTCATATTTATAGGCGTTGGAGAAGATGACCGTTGAGTGCATTTAATGCTTTGCGTGTTCCGTACAGCATCGCATTTAATGTTATACGCTTTTGTCAACTACCTCGAGCCTTGTTCACGCTGTGTCTACTGACGCTGCCTTTAATAGCTTTTAACGTTCCTTTTGTCAGTCAGCGTAGCTTGCCACTTGTACTTCCTTCTGATCTGATGTTTGTGAATACAACGTTTGAATATCATCAGAGTCAAACAGCTTGGTGCAAAGCATCTTCTGATCTTCTGACCTTGAAGTGCTTCTGAGCGTGATACCATCAGAACTTCAGTGCTTCTGATCTCATGTTCTTCTGATGCTTCCATAGACCCATGTTCTGATTCTGCTTCGACCATCTTCTGATGTCTTGCCAGACCATGTTCTGATGTTGCATGCTGAACCCTTGAGACAAAGCTTCTGAGCGCTGAATTATGCATACTCTTTATATATTTCCTGAAAAGGAAATTGCATTGGATTAGAGTACCATATTATCTTAAGCAAAATTCATATTATTGTTATCATCAAAACTAAGATAATTGATCAGAACAAATCTTGTTCTAACAATCTCCCCCTTTTTGATGATGACAAAAAACATATATAAATGATATGAATTTGCGATCAGAAAGAGCAGACGGCAAAAGACAAATTACACAGCTATAGCATAAGCATATGAATATGTCTCCCCCTGAGATTAACAATCTCCCCCTGAGATAAATAATCTCCCCCTGAAATAAATACTCGAAGAACTTTAATAAAAGACTTCCCTGATTATTTCGGTAGAGACGATCACATAAGCTTCTGTCTTCAGAGAATTCATAGCTTCTGACTTCTGCTTCCATTGGACAGCTTCAGAACTAGAATTTCTTTAGATCCCTAGAACACTCACAGCTTCTGATTCCTGCTTCCATCTAGGACAGCTTCAGAACTTGAATTTCTTTGATCTTCAGAACATTCACAGCTTCTGATTTCTGCTTCCATTTAGGACAGCTTCAGAACTTGAATTTCTACCAACATCACTTCATGCTAGATTTGTATCAGAACATTGTTGAATGTACCAGAGCATCATCAGAGCATCTCTACATCCTGAAATGTTACAGAACAAAAACTAAACGACAAAAGTCAGCATGAACGAGTCAGAACATAAAATGTATATTAGAACACATGATATGTATCAGAGCCATATAGGCCAAAATAATGTATCAGAGCAAATAGAATTTTGTCAGAGCAAATAGAAAAATATGGATCAAATTCTATTATCAGTGCTTCTGATTTATTCTTCTTTCTTGCTTCTGATTTCTAAAGCTTGACAGCACTTAGCTTGCTTCAGTTTCCATGAGCTTATTCTTTTTACAGAATAACACTTCTTATGGTTTTGCTTCTTGTGTTTGCTTTGAAGATTCTCTTCACTTCTTTATACCTGCAAAACACTTAAACCATATAGAACTTGCAGTTCTTGTTAGTAAATGTGTGGGAGCTTTACCCAGCAACTGATAGATTAATCAAATCATTTATCATTTATCTTCTCCCCCTTTTTGTCATATCATCAAAAAACAGAAAAGATTCAGAGACAAACAAAAAGAAACACACAGAGGAGGAAGATGATTTCATTGAAGTTCAAACATCAGGTACAGAAGTACATGAGGATAAGTAAGATCAGATGCACAAAAAAAATGCAACGAAAAGAAAGAAACAACACAGACTCAATCTAAGATGGCCCTAGCCTTGACAAGATCTTGGCCAGCATCTCTTGAACCTCATTGTTGTGTCCATCTTGCCTCACCATGAAAGTTCTAAACTCAGCATTGAGTGAGCTTTGCTCATCCTGTCTCTTCTGAATTTCTTCCAGAGTCTTTGCAAGACGAGAAGATTCATCAGAAGAAGCTTCACCGCTTTCAACCACAGGAATAGCAACTTGATCTGTAGCTTCCATGGATAGATCATTTGCAGGGATTTTCTCAACAGGATCTGATTCAGCAACATGATCTTCAGCATCTGCTTCTTGCATAGAAGCATCTCCATATTCTGCAGCAGGAATTTCCGAGTCTCCATTCTCAAGTGCCTGAAGAATGGCAGCTAGATTCCTGGGAGCAGAAGGACCTTCACTTTCTGGTGGGTTAACAACTTCTGGAATGACCAAGCTTGGGTCTTTCTCAGAAGGGTTTTCCCTCAGATAGTCAAAGAGAGTCTTGAAGTCTCCGAGCAGAACAGGATAATCAGGAATAAAGATAACAATATCCCTGCATGGATTTGCTTCCATTTCAGCAGCCATTCTTAATTGTTCCATCTCATCCAAGAAGGGCTTCTCTTCCAACAGATGTCTTCCTTTGAGACTAGCAAACCAGAAGTCTTCATAATTCCTCAGAATTCCACGAGGTCGTGGGGCAGCAGCCACAAGTCTTTTCTGTACTCCCATTGCTTCTTCTTGAAACACCTTGCGAAATCTTTTCCAGATATTTCTTGTAGAAACATCATTCAGACCATTTAGGAAGGCTTCCTTCAGAAGGTCTAAGCCATTGATTACTTCATATCTGAAAAGTTCTAGGTAGGTAGAGAGTTCAGGTTCAGGCGGATTGAGGGTGAATTTGTAGTCCGGGTAGAGAGGACAAAAAGGTTTTGATTTTCTGGTAGGTAAGGGATTGGATACAGAAGGTGGAGGTGCGGTGGATGAGGAGGAGGGAATAACTGAGAGAATGATTGATGAGGATGGATTATTTGTAAAGGGAATTGGTGAGAAAGTCTTATCAGAAGGAGTTGGGGGAAGAATATTTAGAGGAGTGGGATTTAGAATGGGAGAGGAGGAGGTTGATGGAGAAAGATTTGGTAAGGTGAAGTTTATTTTTGGTTCAGATGGAGGTGATTGGAAGGATGGTTTAGGGACAGAGGGAGGTGGAGTAAAAACCTGCCTGGAGATTTGCACAGAAGAAGAAGATCTGGTTCTGCGAAAGGAATCTCTAATCCTTTTCTCCCTTCGTTCTTCAGAGTCCACCTTGTCAGGATCAAAGGTGACTCTCAACTTCTTGGCTTTCTTAGCCTCATCTTCTCGGGCTTTTCTTTTAATCTTAGCCTTTTGTTCCTTCTGATCCTTCTTCAAAAGGTCAGCCTTGGACGGAAGTACTCTGCCACGGATCCAAGCAGGATCAATATCTGATTGCTTCCTAACACAATCTTCCAGGTAAGACTTGACAACCTGATGCAGTTCTTCTTGAAACAAGGAGGCAAAACCTTCAACAGCAACTCTTCTTGAGAGAATGTCAGGAAAGCTTGGGCACACAGAAGGTACATTTTGAATGAGTTCTAATCTGAACAAATCCACACCATTAAAAATGGGACCTTGAACTACTCCAAGCAAATGGGATGCATTGAGTTTTCTGATGGAGTCCAGCACTTTGCTTTCAGTAAGAATGTCTGAAATCATTCTTCCAAACGGAATAGTCGTTCTTGAAAGATGAGGGTACTTCGCCCTTTCCTCTTCTCTTGACTCAAGGATTGAAGTCTTCAGATTCTCAAACAGAATGTGAGAAATGTTGATCTCAGTCTTTTTGCCAATGCAGAAAAGAGTGTGCTTGTGATCTGGACTGATGTAAGAAGAGGAGAGCATCCTTTTTCTGTGGTGAAGAGAACCCAGAATAATCTCAGCCCATACTCTATAAAATGGCCTCAAGGTGCCTGTGTTATTCGAGTCAATCCCAGAAGACTGAGAGATTTGTTTTTCAACTATCGACCAATCAACAGATGCATGTCGAAAACCAGACCAACCTTCTTCATCATTCAGATTGTATAGCTTCCTGATCAGTTTTTCAGAGATAACCACTTCATGCCCTAGCACGAATGAAATGATGGCCGTTGGGGTAACCGTTGCATGTACCCAGAAATCCTTCACAAGATCAGGATAAATTGGACCAACCAATCTATTAAGGTACTTGGACCATCCTTGCTCAAGGATTCTTGCATCACACTTAAAGCCATTCGCTTTAAGATTGTTTAAGTCCACAGCAGTTTCACATAAAACCTCCAAGTCCTTCGTGGGTATCAAGCAAGTTTTCAAAGGAGCATATTCATAATTTCGTAGAAGGATTTGTGAAGAAGTAAGTCTTTCTTTTGAGGAAGATGAACAAGAGGAAGAGTTCATGATGATTATGTCGTAAGATTAGAACAAAGACTAGGGTTTGAAAAAGAAAAACAGATGCAGCAAAAAAAATGTACAACAAAATAGAGAGAAGGAGAAAAGAATGAAGTTGAAGCGGGCTATTTAAAAGATTTGAAAATAATTTAAATCATTTTGCATTAAATGAGAAATGACATTAGGAGAGATAGCATGGTAAATGAAATGATTTAATACAGTTACCTAGGTCGGCGTCTTTTCAACTGCACGCTTCGTACTGACCGTAGAGACACGTGTTCATCATCAGATAATGGATGACAGGTGTGAAATATTCAATAGGCTTTACGCCTTCTGATTCCGATCACTGCTTCTGAATTGATCAAGTTTCTCTTCTGGAAACACTCCTTCTGAAGTGTGCTGATATTGAAGGATAGAAAAACACTTAGAAAGGGGGGGGGGGTTTGAATAAGTGTAGCTTTAAAAACTTGACAGATAAAAATAAATTGCACAGTTATTTTTATCCTGGTTCGTTGTTAACTAAACTACTCCTGTCCACCCCCGCAGAGATGATTTACCTCAACTGAGGATTTAATCCACTAATCGCACGGATTACAATGGTTCTCCACTTAGTCAGCAACTAAGTCTTCCAGAGTCTTCTGATCACAGACTGATCACTCCAGGAACAACTGCTTAGATACCCTCTAAGACTTTTCTAGAGTATTCTGATCCACACGATCACTCTAGTTACAACCTGCTTAGATAACCTCTAAGACTTCCTAGAGTATTCTGATCCACACGACCACTCTAGTTCCTTACAACTTAATGTAATCAATTCTAAGAGTATTACAATTGCTTCTTAAAAGCTATAATCACAAACTGTGATATTTCTCTTAACGTTTAAGCTTAATCTCACTAATATATTACAACAGCAATGTATTGAGCTTTGATGAAGATGAAGATTCTGAGCTTTGAGTAGAACAGAGTTTCAGCAAGTTAATAGGCGTTGTTTTTGTTCAGAATCGTTAACCTTGCTTCTCATCAGAACTTCATATTTATAGGCGTTGGAGAAGATGACCGTTGAGTGCATTTAATGCTTTGCGTGTTCCGTACAGCATCGCATTTAATGTTATACGCTTTTGTCAACTACCTCGAGCCTTGTTCACGCTGTGTCTACTGACGTTGCCTATAATAGCTTTTAACGTTCCTTTTGTCAGTCAGCGTAGCTTGCCACTTGTACTTCCTTCTGATCTGATGTTTGTGAATACAACGTTTGAATATCATCAGAGTCAAACAGCTTGGTGCAAAGCATCTTCTGATCTTCTGACCTTGAAGTGCTTCTGAGCGTGATACCATCAGAACTTCAGTGCTTCTGATCTCATGTTCTTCTGATGCTTCCATAGACCCATGTTCTGATTCTGCTTCGACCATCTTCTGATGTCTTGCCAGACCATGTTCTGATGTTGCATGCTGAACCCTTGAGACAAAGCTTCTGAGCGCTGAATTATGCATACTCTTTATATATTTCCTGAAAAGGAAATTGCATTGGATTAGAGTACCATATTATCTTAAGCAAAATTCATATTATTGTTATCATCAAAACTAAGATAATTGATCAGAACAAATCTTGTTCTAACAATCTCCCCCTTTTTGATGATGACAAAAACATATATAAATGATATGAATTTGCGATCAGAAAGAGCAGACGGCAAAAGACAAATTACACAGCTATAGCATAAGCATATGAATATGTCTCCCCCTGAGATTAACAATCTCCCCCTGAGATAAATAATCTCCCCCTGAAATAAATACTCGAAGAACTTTAATAAAAGACTTCCCTGATTATTTCGGTAGAGACGATCACATAAGCTTCTGTCTTCAGAGAATTCATAGCTTCTGACTTCTGCTTCCATTGGACAGCTTCAGAACTAGAATTACTTTAGATCCCTAGAACACTCACAGCTTCTGATTCCTGCTTCCATCTAGGACAGCTTCAGAACTTGAATTTCTTTGATCTTCAGAACATTCACAGCTTCTGATTTCTGCTTCCATTTAGGACAGCTTCAGAACTTGAATTTCTTTGATCTTCAGAACATTCACAGCTTCTGATTTCTGCTTCCATTTAGGACAGCTTCAGAACTTGAGTTTTCTGGATCTTTAGAACATTCACAGCTTCTGATTTCTGCTTCCCTCGGATAGCTTCAGAGCTTTGAATTTCTACCAACATCACTTCATGCTAGATTTGTATCAGAACATTGTTGAATGTACCAGAGCATCATCAGAGCATCTCTACATCCTGAAATGTTACAGAACAAAAACTAAACGACAAAAGTCAGCATGAACGGGTCAGAACATAAAATGTATATTAGAACACATGATATGTATCAGAGCCATATAGGCTAAAATAATGTATCAGAGCAAATAGAATTTTGTCAGAGCAAATAGACAAATATGGATCAAATTCTATTATCAGTGCTTCTGATTCATTCTTCTTTCTTGCTTCTGATTTCTGAAGCTTGACAGCACTTGGCTTGCTTCAGTTTCCATGAGCTTATTCTTTTTACAGAATAACACTTCTTATGGTTTTGCTTCTTGTGTTTGCTTTGAAGATTCTCTTCACTTCTTTATACCTGCAAAACACTTAAACCATATAGAACTTGCAGTTCTTGTTAGTAAATGTGTGGGAGTTTTACCCAGCAACTGATAGATTAATCAAATCATTTATCATTTATCTTCTCCCCCTTTTTGTCATAACATCAAAAAGAATATTTCAAAAGATTCAGATGAATAAAACGACAAATAAAATCACTGGAGTGTAAAACAAAGAAACTTTTCATTGATAATCAAAAAAGATTACAAGAGAGGAATGCAGGAAAACAGATGCAACAAGGAAAGAAAACTACAAAGACAAAAGGACTAAGATCCTAGCCTACGCAAAATCCGCGCCAGAACATCATGAATCCCGTCAGTGCTTGTAGCTTGCCTTGCCATGAAGGAGCGAAACTCAGCATTTGCTACTTCTTGCGCGTCCAAACGAGAAGCCAGCATAGCTTGATTCTGATGAAGGGCTTCCAAGGTCTCCATCAGAGCTGAGGTTTCACCAGAAGAAGAGGCACCTGAATTTCTGCCAAAAGAGACAGCAATCTCAGCAGGGTGATCTTCTGGGAGATCTCCAGCTTGTGCATCTTCCATTTCCTCATCTGAGTCTGACTCAGAATTAGCCTTAGCATATTCTGGTTCAGGCAGCTCAGAGGTTCCATCTTCCAACGCTTGAAGAATAGCTGCAAGGTTTGTTGGAGGAGTAGGACCAGCAACTTCAGCAGGATAAACCACTACTGGAAAGACCATGTGAGGTGCTTTTTCAGACGGGTTCATTCTGAACCAGTTAAACAACCACTGAAAATCTCCAGTCAGCACAGGAAACCATGGTTTCCACACCACGATGTCTCTGCAGAGATTTTCTTCTTCCAACTCATCTGCAGGCATCTTCTTCTCAAGAACACTTCTGTTCCTGATGAGATGGTGATAGCTGCTTTCACCAGCTTCCAACCTAAGACCACAAATACCAGGAGCTTCAGACATGATCCTTCTCTGAGTGTCTGTAGCCCTAACCAGAAAATCCTGACGAAAGGTATCCCAAAGGTTGCTTGTAGCATACTCATCCAGATGGTTAAGGTGAGCAGCACCCAGAATCTCCAACCAGCCATTTACATCAGAATGTAAAAGCTCCAGATATGATTGAGTGGTAGGGGTTGGAGGGTTGACAGTGAACCTGGAGTCGGGAAGAACAACACTATAGGGATTAGGTGTTCTGGTGGGAAAAGGGTGTGAGAGAGATGAAGAAATATCTGATGGATGGGTTGAAGGAGAGGAGATATCAGATGGTGAAGACGGTGGTTCCGAGAGGATGAATGAGGAGGAAGAGGTGGTGGAGGTCTTTGAAGAGGGAGTGATCCTTACTCTTTTTGGTTTGGTTTCTGGTTCAGCAGTTGCCTTTCTCTTTTGTTTCCGATCATTATCTTGATTCCCAGAGCTTGACGATGGATTCATGATGAAGTTGCAGATATTGGAAACTGCTAGGGTTTATGATATGAATGTAAAGAGAGAGAGCGAAAAAGAAACTGAATGCAAAGTGAGAGAGATATAAGAGGGAAAAGAAACGTTTGAAGAATATAAAAAGAAAACTGAAAGAGAGTAAATGATGAAAAGTATTTAATGTTACGTGACGTGAGGAGAGATAATAATGACAAAAGACGTGATTTGCACAGTTACCTAAGTAGACGTCCCCTCAACTGCACGCACGCTTGTCCAGGAATAGTGAACACGTGTTTACCATCTGGATAGCCAGTTACAACTGTTTTGCTTTTAAAGAGATTCTGAATCAACTTAGACAATGAAACGTTAGTAATAACTGAATCACAATTTCTAATTGATTTTAATCAGAACGTCTTAAAAAAATTTCATTTCAGAAGATACCCATACATAAGAACTTCTCATCTTCTCATTCTGGGCTTGTTTCTGAAGACCCATTTTGTACCGATTATATTGAATCCATCTGGTCTAGGAACAAGATCCCAAACATCATTCCTTGTAAACTGATTCAGTTCTTCTTGCATAGCAATTATCCAGTCTGGATCTTCTAGAGCATGATCAACAGAAGTTGGCTCGATCAAAGATACAAGACCTAATTGACAGTCTGCATTGTTCTTAAGGAATGCTCTTGTTCTGATTGGATCATCCTTCTTTCCAAGAATGACATCTTCTGAATGACCAGAGATGAGTCTGGATGATCTTCTGACAGATGGTTCTTCAGAAATGCTTAGATTCTCCAGAGAAGCTGATACTTGATCTTCAGATTCTTTGCTTCTGAGAAGCTCTGCTTCTGATGCGTTGCTTCTTGGCTCAACAACTTCTGATATATCAATATCACAATCTGCAAAATTATCAAACTGCTTTGGTTTTTCAGAACCAAGCTTATCATCAAACCTGATATTGATTGATTCTTCTACAATCAATGTTTCAGTATTGTATACTCTGTAGCCTTTTGAGCGTTCAGAATATCCAAGAAGGAAACATTTTTGTGCTTTGGAATCAAACTTACCAAGATGATCTTTAGTGTTCAGAATAAAGCATACACATCCAAAAGGATGGAAATATGAAATGTTGGGCTTTTTATTCTTCCACAATTCATAAGGAGTCTTATTTAGAATAGGTCTGATAGAGATTCTATTCTGAATATAGCATGCAGTGTTTATTGCTTCTGCCCAGAAATGCTTAGCCATATTGGTTTCATTGATCATGGTTCTGGCCATTTCTTGCAGAGTCCTATTCTTTCGTTCTACAACTCCATTTTGCTGTGGAGTTCTAGGACAAGAAAAATCATGGGCAATACCATTTTCTTTGAAGAATTCTTCAAATGATCTGTTCTCAAATTCACCACCATGATCACTTCTAACCTTTATGATTTTACACTCTTTTTCAGATTGAATCTGAATGCAGAAATCAAAGAACACTGAATGAGTCTCATCCTTGTGTTTCAAGAATTTTACCCACGTCCAGCGGCTATAATTATCTACGATGACTAATCCATATTTCTTCCCTCTGACAGATGCTGTTTTGACTGGGCCAAACAGATCAATGTGCAAGAGTTCTAATGGCCTTGAGGTAGAAACAACATTCTTGGACTTGAATGCAGGTTTGGAGAACTTGCCCTTCTGACATGCTTCACAAAGAGCATCTGATTTGAATTTCAGATTAGGGAGTCCTCTGACAAGATCCAGTTTGTTAATCTGAGAAATCTTTCTCAAACTAGCATGACCTAATCTTCTGTGCCAGACCCACTGCTCTTCAGAAACAGACATAAGACAAGTCACCTTCTGACTCATAAGATCTTGCAGATCTGTCTTATAAATGTTGTTCTTCCTCTTGCCTGTAAATAGGATTGAGCCATCCTTCTGATTTACAGCCTTGCAAGACTTTTGATTGAAGATTATATCATAACCATTGTCACTCAATTGACTGATAGATAAGAGGTTATGTGTTAATCCTTCTACAAGAAGTACATTAGAAATGGAAGGAGAGTTACCAGATGTCATACCCCAAAATTTGCCCATGCTATTTTTCATACACAAAACCAAATCATAAGACAAAGCTCCAAAACACAGTCTCCCACACAGAAGTTCTAAACTAGGGTTTGAATAATTCAGAGGAAAATCATTGAATCAATGGCTCAAGGTGGTTCCATAAGGTCACTAACATCCCAAAGCATCTCCATATAAAGTTTCAAGGCAAACAGAACAAATTTGGTCCCTCAAATCATCATTAGGTCAACAGTAGACTCCCAAGGGCAAAATAGTCATTTCAAGTCCAAATACGGTCAAAGTTCAGGATACTTGGTCAACAACATCCTCATAACCCTAAAATCATCATTTGATCAAGGATTGATCATGATGACACAAGGAAAGATCAGAAAAGTCAAAAGTCAAGGGTTACTATTTTTGGCATGAACTGAAAAAAGTCAATCAAACTTTGAAAATTCACCAAATATTCATGCTTCATCAGAAAAATTCCCACCAAAGCTCATTTTGAAGGGAATTCATTCCTCTATCCAATGGTCCAAGAATCAAATCTCATAGGTCAATAATCTAAGAGATATGGCTTTATACATTATAGATCCTTTTCAAAAGTCAACAAAAAGTCACTTATTTTCAAAAGGACGCACAAGGAGCATGGAAAATAATTTTGATGTGAGACCAAAGACATTGGTTAGAGGACTCTTCAAGGTTTCTAGAAAGTCCAAGAACTTGAACAAATGTTGAAAAATGAGGGAATGACATGGTGCACAAGTTCACCTATTTTCAAGAGGTGTACAGAGAGAAATATGGTCCAAAATGATTTTTCTTCTAAATGGGCTTGATTTCTTTTGGTTCTAACATCTTCCTAAGCCCATCCACGACCATGGAGTATATCTTTTATATTTTTATTGTTTTTATTTATTATTTTATAGATTTTATTCATTAAAATCATAATTTAATTAAATAAAATCCTAAAAATAATGGAAGATTTGATTTGGCTTCATAATTGATTCAATTAAATGTCAAATATATTCCACAAAAGAGTCTAATTTCGTCCTAACTTGCTCATGAAGAAAATCTCCAAAAATTGAAACTTTAGTGTAAATTTTCAATCAAAGATACAAAACCTCCAATCATGGATTTTGTTCCAAAATAAATTGACCTAAATTCTCCTCTATATAAGGACAACAATAATTCAGAAATAGGGGACGTTCTTGCAGCCACAAAAGCTAGGGTTTTCATTCCAAAATCTTCACACTAAGGTAGCACCATGGACTCCCTATTTGCAGCCACTCTCAAGCAATTCTAAGCGTCCATTCTTGTTCCCCAGATAGCAAAAGGTAAGAACATACTCATAACTCAAGACAAACTTAGGGTAAGTAGTTCTTAATTGCTTGCTCACAATCAATTCAAAAAATCAAATGCTTTTCACACCTCTCTTTCCAAAACAATTTCAAAACAAGGCTACGCTTATTTACAAGCTAAAGTCCTTAACGAAATCTTTTTACTATTCACACACGACACTTCAAACTTTTCAAACAAACAAGTGAGCTAAGTAATTAAGAGCCCATGGATAACCATGGATGCAAAGGGTGCCTTACACCTTCCCTTTGTATAACTTACCCCCCGAACTCAAAATCTTTTAAAGGCCTTTCCTGTTCTTTTTGCCTTTCCAATTGGATAAAATAAAAGTCGGTGGCGACTCTTGCTATCCGCACATTTCAAATAAAGTCAGTTCACCGTATTACAGAACTGGCGACTCTGCTGGGGATGCTTTCGATTAAAAAGAGGGGTTACCTTAGAGCTAGGATCACTTTAAATTTGTTTGACTTGTTTGCTTTATCTTTAAAGGTTGTTTTGGGTATTCTGATGTGTGAAAGATCCTACACCCGGATCTAGTGTACCTTAGGTATGTGGCATGAGACCAGGGAGGCTGTACGACATGTATCGTTATGGTTGAACTGGTGGCCACCGTTAGTGCGATGCTTTGGTTTGTCCTGATGGCCCTTGAATATGATCGAGGAGACATTTGGCTACCGCGTGGTGTCACAAACACTAATTCGCCCTTAGAACCTTAGTTGAACTTGACCTTGGCCTATAGGAAGTAGCGAGATGGCTGGCTTTGGATTCCTGACTGAAGCTGGTTGATACTCGATGCTACACTCATTGAGATTGGACTCAAGGGATGCTTTTGGCTGGCCGATTGTGCGCTATGTTGAGACAATGCCCACGAGAAAGATCAGGGATATGAGCACCGTAGAACCCGATCTTTATCTAGGACAGGTTGAACCAACTAAACTTCAGTGGGGAGTGTACTTACCTACGAACTTTACGCAAGCCTTTAAACCTAAGGGCACTTGTGTGACTTGTTTGTGCTGGCTACTAACCCTTTGGTTTTCTTGCAGGTTTTGTTAAAGACTTGTTTGCCCTCACTATTCCATGTTGTTCCTAATAAGTTGCATAACATACTAACCTTTGTTTCCTTGCAGGATTCGCTTGTAGGACATTTCATCCTCATTAACTTATGCTCTAACCCTTTTATTTCCTTGCAGGGATTGTCTGTAGGACACCTAGTCCTTATGACCTTATGCTTTACTTAATGCATTGCATCTGCATTACATCATGACATCATAACATAGCATGTTAGCTAACCCTTTCAAGGATCTTAGGGATTTAGGACACACAATTTCAGGTACTCTTATCAAGGACTAAATTCCTTTCAAGGGGCAAGAGGATTTATTTTCCTCTGGCCACATACCTTCCGATTCAAAGGTTTAGCACCTGACAAGGGGCAAGAGGATTTACTTTCCTCTGGCCACGTATCTTCAAATTCCGAAGTATCCCGAATCAGACGCGATGACCCACTCGACATGGTGAGCTCGATTCTCAAAGAAGGATGTTCAAAAACGAAAATTTAGAATTCTTCAGACGAAGACGCAGCCAATCTAAATTTCCTATAGATCCTTGAAAACATTGCATTTGCATTCATAACATCTCATAACAGGTTTCCTATAACAGGTCTCACGTCCTTCCTCGCTGTTTATTTCAGCACAAATGGATCTCGAGCAATCAGTCAAAAATCTTCAGGCTCAGAATAACCAGTTCCGAGGGATGATCCTTAACTTGGCCAAGGGGCAAGAAGAATTAAAGCCACTCCTGTTCTTGGGGTACAATTACAATGCGAGATGCGCTTATTATTCGAACAATCCTGGTTATGGTGTAAAGGATGGTAGACCGTTGAAGCGTGCCATTAAAGATTTAATCACGACACTCAAATCAGAAAAGACCACGACAATGAAGTCACGACAAATGAGTCACGACTACAAAGTCACGACAACTAAGTCACGATAATGGAATCACGACAACTGAGTCACGACTACAAAGTCACGACAACTGAGTCACGATAATGGAATCACGACAACTGAGTCACGATAATGGAATCACGACAACTGAGTCACGATAATGGAATCACGACAACTGAGTCACAACAATCAATTCACTCATATGATCCTGACGCTCAGGGCAATCAAGCCAACGAATTCTAACACCTACTAAAAACTCAATGCAAGATGCGCGTACCATTCCAACATTCCTGGACATTACATAAACAATCGAGGGACATTGAGGAATAAGATTCAAGATCTAACTGATAACAGGGAAATCAAATTCAACCCTCCTGAAATTCCTGTGGTGATCACCGTTCCTATGCCTAGTCATGACAAGACTGATTGACGTCTAGACGGACGAACTTTTGGATCATTAGTTCTACTTTCATTTACAATTTCTTTTCTGTTTGTTTAAACATTCGACTCATGATAGACATTATCTGTTTTAATAATCATCATCAGTGCATTGCATATGTTTGTCTTGAATAATTTATTTCGCTATCACTCATTTTAAAATTATGTCTTTACTTTGCATATGTTTTATGATACTCAACTCCTGCTAAGCTGTAGGCCTCTTGAGGGAGGATGACGAAAACGATACCGCAACCTCATATAGTATGCTTTTGAACAGACTATGCTGACGATGTACAGGCATTGTTTCAATTCCTAAACAGTGGAGATATAAGGATGTTAATCCCTCGTTAACCCCTTTGAGCCTAAGAAGTAGAAGTTTTCTTTCTTGTACTAATTAAAACCCTCGATCATAACCTGGGGCAGGGTAGTTCTCAGTTAATTTGGCTGTGCATTCTATTTTAAGAGAATCATTCAGTACACCTTTCAACAAGGGTTTCAATCATAAACGTTCAACCATACACATCAAAGAAGTGTTGGAGATGTCAATCAAAAGACAATGATGGTTCATCAATCATTAAGCAACGCAGTCAATATCTTTTAAAAGAAAAAAAAAATGAAAAAACATATATACAAAGAAAAGCTTGCTAAGTCAAAAATAAAAAAGGTGACTTAGGCAAAAATCAAGGCATCCCGCTGACTGTAAGCTCAAAATAGACAGTTCAGGCAAAAGTTAGGGATATCAAAAAGATGAGAAAAAAAAAGAGAGAAGTCAATAAATTCTTGAACAACTCAAAGTTGTGACTACCAAAAGGAAGAAGTGACTGCCATCTCAAGAGTTCTTTTTGTTTGCGAACCATCAACATTATCATAGGCGCAAATCCAAAAGTCTCTTGGAACCTGAATGCATAAGTCGAATCAACTGAGCTTAGGGTTGAAGAACATCACGAAGAGGGGTGGGTACAATCAAATTTTGGGCCTTCATCCTTTTCTTCTTAAACCGTGAACCGAGCCACGTTACAACCCTTTAAAAGTCCTAACTGAAGCATGGTTAGTTCGAAAGCATACTGTCACCAAAAGGGTATCCTGACTCCTTAAGGTTTACCAAAAATGCTGAGTTGATATTTCTTTTTTACAAACATCACATTGTTACAAATATCATGCTTTTACAAATGTCATGCTTTATTACATCCTGTTTTAAATGTTTAAAAAAAAAAAACTCTCAAGACAAACGTATGCATTGCATCTCATGAATTCTTTATTAAAAATATTCTGCTACATAATTTCAAATGTTAGCATCGGAAAGAACTTGCACAGGGTACAACTAATGACTGAAAGTCATCCCGATAGACACAATCACTCCAAGAAGCAATGTCTCCTATGTATACAAGGGGGCATGGCACGCTTTGCCCAATCAACCTGGGGCAATCAAGTCAAGATTCGAAGAATCTCTCAAAATGCCAAAAGTCAAAGGCATACATCCCAAGTGAACTTCAAACTATTTCCCGATCAATCTGGGGCAATCAAGTCAAGATCCCGAGAATCTCCCAAGGATGCGAAAACAATCAGGGGCATCATCCAAATTTTATGATTATTAGGGGCATTTCGCTCATAGTAAAGTCCTCGCGAGGCGAATCTTTCCAAAGTTCCTACTAACTGGGGCAAATCTATGAAAGTCCAGTTTGACATCTTGATCAATACTTAGTGGTGTGTCCTAATCAAATCCAGGAATGGTAGTTACTATAATACTGGGGGCAACTTTCACCCATGTCTCCCCAACGAGCCAGGTTCACAAGATCATATCCCCACAGAGTAATCATTAAGAAGATATCTTCAAATGCTCTCGATAAAGACATGGCTCCCCAACCAAGTTTACATCTTCACATTGCTGGTTCTCCAACACTCTGCTCTTCTCCAACATGGGTTACTAATACTTTTGTCCCCAATCAGGGTCCATATAGTTACTGATCATCCCCAAGCAAGAATCATAAATTCCCAGCTGAGCATCTTCAAACAAGATCAGACATCAAAATCACAAGGACACAGAGATTTATTTTCTCAATCAAGACAACATAAATCATATTCACATATCATATGTCATAAACATATTCATACATCGCATACATTACCTCATAATGAACTCATACATAACACGCAAAAGCTCTCATTTATTTTGAGGGATTCATTACATAACCCATGCATCATGACATTGCATAAAGATTAACCTTACCTTTTTCAGAATACAGGTACCAACAAATGAACGAAATCTCCAACTTTCCAAGATCTAATTCAGCTACTACGAATGGTACTGACACGATCAACGCTCGAAGATCTAATTCATTTACCACGAACGGTAATGACACGATCACTTTCAAAGTCTAATTCAGCTACTACGAACAGTACTGACACGACAAAAGATCTAATTCGGTTACTACGAACGGTACTGACACGATCAACTCTCAGAGATCTAATTCTATCATCACGAACGGTGTAGACACGATCACTGGCCTTCTCAGTCTAATTCAGCTACTACGAACGGTACTGACACGGCAGAAGATCTAATTCAGATACTACGAACGGTACTGACACGATCAAATTTCAGAGGTCTAATTCTATCATCACGAACGGTGTAGACACGATCACTGACGTCCACGGTCTAATTCAGTTACTACGAACGGTGCTGACACGACAAGAGAGTCTAATTCTATCATCACGAACGATGTAGACACGATTATCTCTCCAAAAGATCTAATTCATTTACTACGAACGGTAATGACACGATCAACGCGCAAACGAAATTTCTCAAAATTCAACTACCAGATGGCATCCACAAGCCCATCTCCGACAAAAGTCCCTACTTCAAATAGGGCAAATTTCTTGGTATTCTTATGTTCAATCATCTTCCACCTTCAGATACCGACTGGCGCGCAGACCACTCTACATCTTCAGGTTTAAGATAATTGAACAGGGGCAGCTGTCATACCCCAAAATTTGCCCATGCTATTTTTCATACACAAAACCAAATCATAAGACAAAGCTCCAAAACACAGTCTCCCACACAGAAGTTCTAAACTAGGGTTTGAATAATTCAGAGGAAAATCATTGAATCAATGGCTCAAGGTGGTTCCATAAGGTCACTAACATCCCAAAGCATCTCCATATAAAGTTTCAAGGCAAACAGAACAAATTTGGTCCCTCAAATCATGATTAGGTCAACAGTAGACTCCCAAGGGCAAAATAGTCATTTCAAGTCCAAATACGGTCAAAGTTCAGGATACTTGGTCAACAACATCCTCATAACCCTAAAATCATCATTTGATCAAGGATTGATCATGATGACACAAGGAAAGATCAGAAAAGTCAAAAGTCAAGGGTTACTATTTTTGGCATGAACTGAAAAAAGTCAATCAAACTTTGAAAATTCACCAAATATTCATGCTTCATCAGAAAAATTCCCACCAAAGCTCATTTTGAAGGGAATTCATTCCTCTATCCAATGGTCCAAGAATCAAATCTCATAGGTCAATAATCTAAGAGATATGGCTTTATACATTATAGATCCTTTTCAAAAGTCAACAAAAAGTCACTTATTTTCAAAAGGACGCACAAGGAGCATGGAAAATAATTTTGATGTGAGACCAAAGACATTGGTTAGAGGACTCTTCAAGGTTTCTAGAAAGTCCAAGAACTTGAACAAATGTTGAAAAATGAGGGAATGACATGGTGCACAAGTTCACCTATTTTCAAGAGGTGTACAGAGAGAAATATGGTCCAAAATGATTTTTCTTCTAAATGGGCTTGATTTCTTTTGGTTCTAACATCTTCCTAAGCCCATCCACGACCATGGAGTATATCTTTTATATTTTTATTGTTTTTATTTATTATTTTATAGATTTTATTCATTAAAATCATAATTTAATTAAATAAAATCCTAAAAATAATGGAAGATTTGATTTGGCTTCATAATTGATTCAATTAAATGTCAAATATATTCCACAAAAGAGTCTAATTTCGTCCTAACTTGCTCATGAAGAAAATCTCCAAAAATTGAAACTTTAGTGTAAATTTTCAATCAAAGATACAAAACCTCCAATCATGGATTTTGTTCCAAAATAAATTGACCTAAATTCTCCTCTATATAAGGACAACAATAATTCAGAAATAGGGGACGTTCTTGCAGCCACAAAAGCTAGGGTTTTCATTCCAAAATCTTCACACTAAGGTAGCACCATGGACTCCCTATTTGCAGCCACTCTCAAGCAATTCTAAGCGTCCATTCTTGTTCCCCAGATAGCAAAAGGTAAGAACATACTCATAACTCAAGTCTATATCTCTTAAAACGTGCGTTCCAAATTTAGCATATTCATGCATATCTTGTAAGATTCATATCGCTTGTACCTTTGCGTTTTAACGTGATTTGTTCATGTATATGAGTTTATGGAAGAATTTGGGAGAGATTTGAGCCGTTGGAACGAAGGTATGAGGACAAGAACGAAGCTCACCATTGTTAGGGCATGAACAAAGTTAATCTTCGTTTTCGTAGCTACAGCGTATTTAAGACTTAACAAATACCGCCAATCGATTCATAAAGTCCTAATAAGTAGATCTGGGCTGGTAGTTTCTTGTTTCCACTCGATTTTGCAGGTTTCACGCTTTTGCCATGGAGGAAGATGACTAGGAAGGAAATCCGCAGGTAATTCCATAAGGAATTCCGCAGGAAATTCCACAGCTTCCTTGAAGAAGAAGATGAACAGTGTCACGGTTTTGGGATGGCACACGCGTGGCTGCAAGATTCGCTGGTCAAAGAATTGGCTTTTCTTCCTTTTTTCTCATTCGCCAGTCAGATGCGCTGGGACCCACGTTTGACTTTAGTTTTAAAATTCAATTAATGTCACGTTTTAATATTTATTTGTGTGTGTTTGACTCACTAACAACTATCCATGACAGCTCAGTTGCTAAGCGTGAAGGCCCTCTGACCCTTGGGACATGGGTTCGATACCCAGTTTCCTTACCACTTGCATCTATTTTTCTTCTATTTTCTTTAACAATTTCCACCTGCAGATTTAGTACGTATCACCTTTGCATGACTACGATGCACCTGCGCGCATCAGCCATTGGATTCAATCCAAAGTCAGATCTAAGGGCATCTTGATGAAGGATCACCATAAAGATCACCATACACCTTAGAAGCTCGCCAACACCAGAATATTCAGCTAAGTTTCTTTTTGTTTTTTTATTTATTTTTTATTGCATGGCTTTTTATATATTTTCTTCTCTTTTTTTTTTTTTTTTTTATTTTATTTATTTTAGTTTCTTTCTTTTATTTATTTTTCTTATTTATTTAACAAAATTAGTTTTTATATATAATAATTTTAATTTTAATCGAAAACTCGATTTTTTTCCGTAAAATGAAAATTTCTTTTACAATAATAATTTAATTAAGATTTTTTATTGATAATTCTTTTTTAGGCTTATTAAATATTTTTTATGCTTTAACACCGTGATTTTATCATGACACTGCTATTGGTAGGTGTTGTCCACAAACCCTGTAGGTCACAATAAGTTTTCTTTTTCAGGGTTTATAGACCTTAAGTCCAATAAGTTTTCTTTTTCAGGGTTTAGAGCATTCATGCACTAAAAACATTTTATATTCTTTGTGCTTTTCTTTCAGGGTTATCAACATGGTTTCTCCGACAACGCGCCTCACTCACTAAAAAGCTAAGTCTTTAACTCTTTTTTGGCTTAAATTTTAATTTTAATTTTTTGCTTTTATTTCTGCTTTAAATAGCTTGCTTTATTTTCGCCTTTTTATTTTCGCGTCCAATTCTTCCCCTTTCTCTTCTGCATTTTTCAGGGTTAGCCAAGGTCCTCCGACTACGCTCCCTCAGAGCTAAGTTTACAAACCCTTATTTTATTTTATATAAATATTATTTTACCTTTTGCCTTTTGCCCAAAATAGGGTTTGCTCCGAATAGTCAATACACTCACCCTTATTTTATTTTTAATTTTCAGGGTTCGAGATCAAGGCATTCAAGGATTTTTATTATTGTTTTTTTTATTATTATTTATTTTTTTTTTTTTATTTTCTGCCTTTCCCCATCCCCGCAGGTGTTTATTGTAATAGCATAGGACTCCTTATTTTCCTGCCTTTAATATTAATTGCTGTGGTTAGTAAAATAGGGAGTGCAACCATGAATTGGACATAGATCACTAATTACAAGATAAAAATATATGAATTAACCACATGATTGTGCCACACACACACCTTTAGGGTAACTCCTCTTACTGTTGCCTGTTGCTTTCGATTTCAATCAAATAGTTAAGTCCCTTCGAGTGTAGGGACTCCTTAGCCTGTTGCCTTCGATAAAATCATCATAGTCCCTCGATATAAAGATCATAGTCCCTTCGAGTTGCCTACGATAAATATGATCTCGTCCCTTGATGTTGCCTCGATAAATGATGATCGTCCCTTCGAATGCTAAGGAGTCTTTACATGTTGCCTAAAAGACTATTATATCCTTCCCTTAGGCTACCTGCCCTCTTTGTGGTAGGGACAGTCTTGTGGTGAACGATTATTCTCGATGACCCGCACATCCAATTGAAAGACTTCCTGCCCTATCATGGTATGGATAGATCCTTTCAAACGAAAGACTTAAAGAACACGAAAGACAAACTTAGGGTAAGTAGTTCTTAATTGCTTGCTCACAATCAATTCAAAAAATCAAATGCTTTTCACACCTCTCTTTCCAAAACAATTTCAAAACAAGGCTACGCTTATTTACAAGCTAAAGTCCTTAACGAAATCTTTTTACTATTCACACACGACACTTCAAACTTTTCAAACAAACAAGTGAGCTAAGTAATTAAGAGCCCATGGATAACCATGGATGCAAAGGGTGCCTTACACCTTCCCTTTGTATAACTTACCCCCCGAACTCAAAATCTTTTAAAGGCCTTTCCTGTTCTTTTTGCCTTTCCAATTGGATAAAATAAAAGTCGGTGGCGACTCTTGCTATCCGCACATTTCAAATAAAGTCAGTTCACCGTATTACACCAGACTTTATAGTTCCAGAGCCAATTATCCTGCCCTTCTGATCTCCTCCAAACTTGACTTCTCCTCCAGACTTAAGCACCAGGTCTTGGAACATAGACCTTCTTCCTGTCATGTGTCGTGAGCATCCAGAGTCCAGGTACCACGACATGTTGTGCTTTGTCCTTTTTGCAGCCAAGGATATCTGCAATAGGAATAATCTTATCCTTAGGTACCCACATTTTCTTGGGTCCTTTCTTGTTAGATTTTCTCAAGTTCTGATTGAACTTGGGTTTAACATTGTAAGCAATAGGAGGAACAGCATGATAATTTTTAATGTGAGTTTCATGATATTTCCTAGGTTGTGTCACATGCTTTTTGGTGTGTGTTATGTGAAAACTTTGAGCATGTGAAGTGTGCCTAATATCATGGGAGTGGCCATACTTGAACTGATCATACAATGGCTTGTATGTGAATTTCATTTCATCAATAGGTTCAAGTTTGTATGGGGTTTCACCCTCAAAACCAATGCCAACTCTTTTGTTTCCAGACACAGCATATATCATAGAAGCTAGCTGACTTCTGCCAATACTTCTAGATAAGAACTTCCTGAAACTTAAATCATATTCTTTCAGAATATGGTTTAGACTAGGAGTGGATTTTTCTGAATCAGAAGGAGATCCAACATTATTGGATAATTTTAAAAGTTTTTCTTTTAATTCAGAATTCTCCAACTCAAGCTTCTTTGTTTCAAATTCAAATAGCTTTTTCAGCTCTTTGTATTTGAGACTAATCTGAGACTTGAATTCCAGAAGTTCAGTTAGACCGGAAACTAACTCATCTCTAGTAAGTTCAGAAAATACCTCTTCAGAATCTGATTCTGATGTAGATTCTGATCCGTCATCTTCTGTCGCCATCAGCGCACAGTTAGCCTACTCATCTTCAGAGTCTGAATCATCTTCTGACTCATCCCAGGTTGCCATAAGACCTTTCTTCTTATGAAACTTCTTCTTGGGATTTTCCTTCTGAAGTTTTGGACATTCATTCTTGAAGTGTCCAGGCTCATTGCATTCATAGCACATGACCTTCTTCTTGTCAAATCTTCTGTCATCAGAAGATTCTCCACGTTCAAATTTCTTTGAACTTCTGACGCCTCTGAACTTCCTTTGCTTGTTCTTCCAGAGTTGATTTAGCCTTCTGGAGATCAAGGACAGTTCATCTTCTTCTTCAGATTCTGATTCTTCAGGATCTTCTTCTCTAGCCTGAAAAGCGTTAGTGCATTTCTTGATATTGGATTTTAATGCAATAGACTTACCTTTCTTTTGAGGCTCATTTGCGTCCAGCTCTATTTCATGGCTTCTCAAGGCACTGATAAGCTCTTCCAGAGAAACTTCATTCAGATTCTTTGCAATCTTGAATGCAGTCACCATAGGACCCCATCTTCTGGGTAAGCTTCTGATGATCTTCTTTACATGATCAGCCTTGGTGTATCCCTTGTCAAGAACTCTCAATCCAGCAGTAAGAGTTTGAAATCTTGAAAACATCTTTTCAATGTCTTCATCATCCTCCATCTTGAAGGCTTCATACTTCTGGATTAAAGCGAGAGCTTTAGTCTCCTTGACTTGAGCATTTCCTTCATGAGTCATTTTCAAGGACTCATATATGTCATAGGCCGTTTCCCTGTTAGATATCTTCTCATACTCAGCATGAGAGATAGCATTCAGCAAAACAGTTCTGCATTTATGATGATTCCTGAAAAGCTTCTTCTGATCATCATTCATTTCTTGCCTTGTCAGCTTTACGCCACTGGCATTTACTGGATGTTTGTAACCATCCATCAGAAGATCCCATAGATCACCATCTAGACCAAGAAAGTAACTTTCCAGTTTATCTTTCCAGTATTCAAAGTTTTCACCATCAAATACCGGCGGTCTAGTATAACCATTGTTACCGTTGTGTTGCTCAGCAGAGCCAGATGTAGATGCAGGTGTAGACTTTGCAGTTTCATCAGCCATCTTTTACTGAAGCGTTTTTCTCTTCCTGAATCTTTTCTAAACACGGTTAAGTGCTTGCACCTTAGAACCGGCGCTCTGATACCAATTGAAGGATAGAAAAACACTTAGAAAGGGGGGGGGGTTTGAATAAGTGTAGCTTTAAAAACTTGACAGATAAAAATAAATTGCACAGTTATTTTTATCCTGGTTCGTTGTTAACTAAACTACTCCAGTCCACCCCCGCAGAGATGATTTACCTCAACTGAGGATTTAATCCACTAATCGCACGGATTACAATGGTTCTCCACTTAGTCAGCAACTAAGTCTTCCAGAGTCTTCTGATCACACACTGATCACTCCAGGAACAACTGCTTAGATACCCTCTAAGACTTTTCTAGAGTATTCTGATCCACACGATCACTCTAGTTACAACCTGCTTAGATAACCTCTAAGACTTCCTAGAGTATTCTGATCCACACGATCACTCTAGTTCCTTACAACTTAATGTAATCAATTCTAAGAGTATTACAATTGCTTCTTAAAAGCTATAATCACAAACTGTGATATTTCTCTTAACGTTTAAGCTTAATCTCACTAATATATTACAACAGCAATGTAGTGAGCTTTGATGAAGATGAAGATTCTGAGCTTTGAGTAGAACAGAGTTTCAGCAAGTTAATAGGCGTTGTTTTTGTTCAGAATCGTTAACCTTGCTTCTCATCAGAACTTCATATTTATAGGCGTTGGAGAAGATGACCGTTGAGTGCATTTAATGCTTTGCGTGTTCCGTACAGCATCGCATTTAATGTTATACGCTTTTGTCAACTACCTCGAGCCTTGTTCACGCTGTGTCTACTGACGTTGCCTATAATAGCTTTTAACGTTCCTTTTGTCAGTCAGCGTAGCTTGCCACTTGTACTTCCTTCTGATCTGATGTTTGTGAATACAACGTTTGAATATCATCAGAGTCAAACAGCTTGGTGCAAAGCATCTTCTGATCTTCTGACCTTGAAGTGCTTCTGAGCGTGATACCATCAGAACTTCAGTGCTTCTGATCTCATGTTCTTCTGATGCTTCCATAGACCCATGTTCTGATTCTGCTTCGACCATCTTCTGATGTCTTGCCAGACCATGTTCTGATGTTGCATGCTGAACCCTTGAGACAAAGCTTCTGAGCGCTGAATTATGCATTCTCTTTATATATTTCCTGAAAAGGAAATTGCATTGGATTAGAGTACCATATTATCTTAAGCAAAATTCATATTATTGTTATCATCAAAACTAAGATAATTGATCAGAACAAATCTTGTTCTAACAGATTATAATCTGAATGATCTTCTGATCCATTACTTCTGATATACACAGCTTCTGGAGATTCACTTCTTTGTTCTGCAGCTTCTGATAAGACAAAACTGTATCTGCAGAAATTCTTAAGCTGCTTTGTTTCATCAGAAACAAGTTTATCATCAAACCAGATATTTATTGATTCGTCCACAATCAATGTTTCAATATTGTATATTCTGTAGCATTTAGAGCATTCAGAATAATCAAGAACGAAACATCATTGCTTTAGAAACAAACAAAACAGATGGTTCCAAGACTAATAAACTTTCTTTTCTGATCTCCTACGAACATAGTTTCTTCAACAGATTTAAGTACCAGAACTTGGAAGACAGTCCTTCTTCCCTTCATGTGTCGTGAGCATCCAGAGTCCAGGTACCACGACATGTTGTGCTTTGTCCTTTTTGCAGCCAAGGATATCTGCAATAGGAATAATCTTATCCTTAGGTACCCACATTTTCTTGGGTCCTTTCTTGTTAGATTTTCTCAAGTTCTGATTGAACTTGGGTTTAACATTGTAAGCAATAGGAGGAACAGCATGATAATTTTTAATGTGAGTTTCATGATATTTCCTAGGTTGTGTCACATGCTTTTTGATGTGTGTTATGTGAAAACTTTGAGCATGTGAAGTGTGCCTAATATCATGGGAGTGGCCATACTTGAACTGATCATACAATGGCTTGTATGTGAATTTCATTTCATCAACAGGTTCAAGTTTGTATGGGGTTTCACCCTCAAAACCAATGCCGACTCTTTTGTTTCCAGACACAGCATATATCATAGAAGCTAGCTGACTTCTGCCAATACTTCTAGATAAGAACTTCCTGAAACTTAAATCATATTCTTTCAGAATATGGTTTAGACTAGGAGTGGATTTTTCTGAATCAGAAGGAGATCCAACATTATTGGATAATTTTAAAAGTTTTTCTTTTAATTCAGAATTCTCCAACTCAAGCTTCTTTGTTTCAAATTCAAATAGCTTTTTCAGCTTTTTGTATTTGAGACTAATCTGAGACTTGAATTCCAGAAGTTCTGTTAGACCGGAAACTAACTCATCTCTAGTAAGTTCAGAGAATACCTCTTCAGAATCTGATTCTGATGTAGATTCTGATCCGTCATCTTCTGTCGCCATCAGCGCACAGTTAGCCTGCTCATCTTCAGAGTCTGAATCATCTTCTGACTCATCCCAGGTTGCCATAAGACCTTTCTTCTTATGAAACTTCTTCTTGGGATTTTCCTTCTGAAGTTTTGGACATTCATTCTTGAAGTGTCCAGGCTCATTGCATTCATAGCACATGACCTTCTTCTTGTCAAATCTTCTGTCATCAGAAGATTCTCCACGTTCAAATTTCTTTGAACTTCTGACGCCTCTGAACTTCCTTTGCTTGTTCTTCCAGAGTTGATTTAGCCTTCTGGAGATCAAGGACAGTTCATCTTCTTCTTCAGATTCTGATTCTTCAGGATCTTCTTCTCTAGCCTGAAAAGCGTTAGTGCATTTCATGATATTGGATTTTAATGCAATAGACTTACCTTTCTTTTGAGGCTCGTTTGCATCCAGTTCAATTTCATGACTCCTCAGGGCACTGATCAGCTCTTCCAAAGAGACTTCATTTAGATTCTTCGCAATCTTAAATGCAGTTACCATAGGACCCCATCTTCTGGGTAAGCTTCTGATGATCTTCTTTACGTGATCAGCCTTGGTGTATCCCTTGTCAAGAACTCTCAATCCAGCAGTAAGAGTTTGAAATCTTGAAAACATCTTTTCAATGTCTTCATCATCCTCCATCTTGAAGGCTTCATACTTCTGGATTAAAGCGAGAGCTTTAGTCTCCTTGACTTGAGCATTTCCTTCATGAGTCATTTTCAAGGACTCATATATGTCATAGGCCGTTTCCCTGTTAGATATCTTCTCATACTCAGCATGAGAGATAGCATTCAGCAAAACAGTTCTGCATTTATGATGATTCCTGAAAAGCTTCTTCTAATCATCACTCATTTCTTGCCTTGTCAGCTTTACGCCACTGGCATTTACTGGATGTTTGTAACCATCCATCAGAAGATCCCATAGATCACCATCTAGACCAAGAAAGTAACTTTCCAGTTTATCTTTCCAGTATTCAAAGTTTTCACCATCAAATACCGGCGGTCTAGTATAACCATTGTTACCGTTGTGTTGCTCAGCAGAGCCAGATGTAGATGTAGACTTTGCATTTTCATCAGCCATCTTTTACTGAAGCGTTTTTCTCTTCCTGAATCTTTTCTAAACACGGTTAAGTGCTTGCACCTTAGAACCGGCGCTCTGATACCAATTGAAGGATAGAAAAACACTTAGAAAGGGGGGGGGGGTTTGAATAAGTGTAGCTTTAAAAACTTGACAGATAAAAATAAATTGCACAGTTATTTTTATCCTGGTTCGTTATTAACTAAACTACTCCAGTCCACCCCCGCAGAGATGATTTACCTCAACTGAGGATTTAATCCACTAATCGCACGGATTACAATGGTTCTCCACTTAGTCAGCAACTAAGTCTTCCAGAGTCTTCTGATCACACACTGATCACTCCAGGAACAACTGCTTAGATACCCTCTAAGACTTTCTAGAGTATTCTGATCCACACGATCACTCTAGTTACAACATGCTTAGATACCCTCTAAGACTTCCTAGAGTATTCTGATCCACACGATCACTCTAGTTCCTTACAACTTAATGTAATCAATTCTAAGAGTATTACAATTGCTTCTTAAAAGCTATAATCACAAATTGTGATATTTCTCTTAACGTTTAAGCTTAATCTCACTAATATATTACAACAGCAATGTAGTGAGCTTTGATGAAGATGAAGATTCTGAGCTTTGAATAGAACAGAGTTTCAGCAAGTTAATATGAGTTGTTTTGTTCAGAATCGTTAACCTTGCTTCTCATCAGAACTTCATATTTATAGGCGTTGGAGAAGATGACCGTTGAGTGCATTTAATGCTTTGCGTGTTCCGTACAGCATCGCATTTAATGTTATACGCTTTTGTCAACTACCTCGAGCCTTGTTCACGCTGTGTCTACTGACGTTGCCTTTAATAGCTTTTAACGTTCCTTTTGTCAGTCAGCGTAGCTTGCCACTTGTACTTCCTTCTGATCTGATGTTTGTGAATACAACGTTTGAATATCATCAGAGTCAAACAGCTTGGTGCAAAGCATCTTCTGATCTTCTGACCTTGAAGTGCTTCTGAGCGTGATACCATCAGAACTTCAGTGCTTCTGATCTCATGTTCTTCTGATGCTTCCATAGACCCATGTTCTGATTCTGCTTCGACCATCTTCTGATGTCTTGCCAGACCATGTTCTGATGTTGCATGCTGAACCCTTGAGACAAAGCTTCTGAGCGCTGAATTATGCATACTCTTTATATATTTCCTGAAAAGGAAATTGCATTGGATTAGAGTACCATATTATCTTAAGCAAAATTCATATTATTGTTATCATCAAAACTAAGATAATTGATCAGAACAAATCTTGTTCTAACAGATGAGTCTTTCAATGACTCGTATAGCCCTGAAGAAGTCGAAATAGACTTAGCTGAATTAAAAGAAGCGCCACCTTACGCCTGCAAATTGCTAAATCCTGCCAATGGAAAAAACCCAGTAGAAAACGATAAGAATGATAGGTTCCCTAAGAAAACTTATACATTCGACATTACCAAGTGTGATGAAATATTTGATTTATTGGTAAAAGATGGCCAAATGATACTACCTCCAAATTCAAAAATTCCTCCGTTGGAACAACGGAAGAAAAGAGGTTTTTGTAAATATCATGGGTTTTTAGGCCATAAAACTTCTCAATGTTTTCTTTTCAGGGATCTAATTCAAAACGCTCTCAATGATGGAAGGTTGAAGTTTGCTGACAAGACCAAGAGTCATATGAGGGTCGATACCAATCCCCTAAACATTGCTGACGCTAGCCTCTGCGAGGTAGAAGATATCAACATGGTGGAGGCCTCTGAAGTTGAAGTGGTGGAGACTAAAGCAATGTTCAATGGAAAGCAGGCTACTGAAAGCCTAAAAGGTGAAATAGTCTTCAACACTGTTGTTGAAGAATCTTCCAAGACAGAAATAACTGAAGCATCGAAGGAAGAAAACAGTGAGGCCACTGAAGACCTCAGGATGAAACTCCAGAAAATCCAGATCTCTGAAGTTCCTCCAGCAGCGGTTAACATGGTCAGCGCCAGGCGACCAGTGTCTGAATTTGGCGAACTAGAGACATGGCTGACGAGGCAAAATGGGGGCATCGAAGTTCCTCCAAGAACCGAAAGCCTCAAAGAATATCTCTGGAATTGCCACGAGAGAAACGGTGGTAAGCAATGGATGTGTCCAAGGTGTTCGATCATGATGAATCGAAGGGTCGAAGCCAACTTCGAAAGGGTTCGACGCGAAAGGTGGGAACACCCAGGAAGAGAGCCAAATCCCCTACTACAACTGTACCCAAAGATGGAGGAAAGCTTGGTAGGATTTTTGGTCAGATGCCACAAAGAAAACACTGAAGTTGCTCTCTGCCCAAGATGCGGGGCAGTCTATGACGAAATGCTAGCACGATCATTCGAACGTGTGTATTGCTACATGAGTCAAGAAACTCAGGGGTTGCGTCCCAACCTGTACGGTTTCGACATACGGACTCCAACAAAGAGGCCTGATAGCCCACACCCCAGAACTCGAAGGGTAACTTTCAGAATCCCTGCAGATGCGCCAAGGGATAGGTGGGTGCAAGCTGATGCAAGAACCAACAAATGGCGAAGTTGGGACCAAGGTGGTAGAACTGCAATGGCATATAGGAAACAATTTCAAAGACCAAATCGAGAGGCGTATCGATTGGAGAATTACAAAGGAAAAAATCCTATATCTCGGTCCCAGTGGAGAAGGCATCAGAGAATAAAAAAGGCTCAGAAGGAATACAGGCCAAGAGAAGCTGGAGAATCTAGTAGCAACCAAGTCCCATACCAGGGGGCAAAGTCAAACAAACCTCCGGTAGAACGCAGATTATTCGAAGCTGAAAAACTCTTGGATGAAGAAGAAAAGATGCGTTCAAATTCTTGGAAAGAAGAGGATAGAATGACAAATGATTTTGATTCTGATGGAGTGTCATCTATAAACTTGAATTTCAATGTTGTTTCTGTACTCCCTCACGAGTTTAATCAGGAAACTGAAGTAGAAGACTGTGAAGAGGCTGATATCGAAGAAATGACAAAACACAAACCTGTGTGTTACTATGTGCTGAATAATGGTGCAGTAGAAGAACAGAATGCTTTCTTCGAAAGGCCTGATGAGGGTATGCGAAATCATTTGAAGCCACTCTATATCAGGGCTAAGATTGAGAACGTGGGCATTAATAAAGTCCTAGTTGATGGGGGAGCAGCAGTGAACCTAATGCCTCAATACATGCTAAAAAGAATTGGTATGTTCGATACGGATATAAGGCCACATAACATGGTTTTATCTAACTACGAAGGCAAAATAGGACAAACACTGGGAGTTGTTCAAGTCAATTTGACAGTAGGCTCAGTTACCAGGCCAACCATGTTCATGGTTATACCAGCAAAGGCAAACTACAACCTTTTGCTTGGTAGGGAATGGATTCATGGGGTAGCAGCTGTGCCCTCAACAATGCATCAGAGGGTGACAATTTGGAGAGAAGATGGTATAGTGGAGAATATCGAAGGTGATCAGAGTTACTACATGGCTGAGGTCAACCAGGTGAACAAAACCAACTTCGACAGGAACCTGGCAAACATAGGCCCTTGTCATGCTGCAGAAGAGATGTATACCCCAAATAAAAATGCATTATACTATTTAACTTTACACCCAAATGGATTCCAATGGGATAGAGAGATCATGGATGGTCCACCAGATACAGCACCATTGGAGAATTATCCGACAGTACGGCCAACAGGCTGGGACGATGACATTAATCATGTCTGAGTCTTCGTTCTTCGAAAAGATTTCGGCCTATGTGGCCGAGAACAAAAGGAAGGCGGCTCTCGAAGCCGAACTATCAGATACAAAGATAGATGCAGTTTTAACCAAAGAAGGAATAACAGAATTGGAGATACGTGCGAGTTTCAAACTCCCTGAACAAACGACTCCAGACGAAGAGATCATAAGAGAAGAACCAAACCAAAGGTTGGATGCAATATACGACGAGGAACCTTTGGGGTTCGAAAAAGACCCAATGGCGCCGAATATAAAGATGTTGGCCCAAGATCCACTTGAAGAAGTAAATCTTGGAGACAATGATCAAAAAAGGATAACATATATCAGCGCGAAACTAGAACCAGAACTGAAAGCAACGGTCATCAAAATGCTGAAAGAAAACAGAGATTGTTTTGCTTGGGACTATGATGAGATACCTGGTCTAGGAAGGGATTTAGTCGAACTAAAATTACCAATAAAAGAAGGGAAGAAGCCCATAAAGCAAACTCCCAGAAGATTCGCGCCAGAGATTCACTCGAAGATTAAAGCAGAGGTCGAAAGACTCTTACGGTGCAAATTTATCCGAACTACAAGGTATGTTGAGTGGATTGCTAATATAGTACCTGTAATTAAAAAGAATGGCTCATTAAGAGTATGTATAGACTTTCGTGACCTTAATGCAGCCACTCCTAAGGACGAGTATCCCATGCCTATAGCAGAAATGCTAGTAGACTCAGCCGCAGGTTTTGAGTATTTGAGCATGTTGGATGGATATTCGGGATACAATCAAATTTTTATAGCAGAAGATGATGTATCCAAGACAGCATTTCGTTGCCCAGGGGCAATAGGCACTTACGAATGGGTTGTGATGCCTTTTGGTTTGAAAAACGCTGGGGCAACTTATCAAAGAGCAATGAATTCTATATTTCATGACTTTATAGAAACAATCATGCAAGTATATATAGATGACATTGTGGTAAAATCTACCTCGGGTATGAGTCATCTCGATCATCTGAGCCAATCATTCGAAAGAATGAGGAAATATGGCTTGAAGATGAACCCCCTTAAATGTGCTTTCTTTGTGCAGGCAGGTGATTTCTTGGGGTTCGTAGTCCACAAAAAAGGCATAGAAATTAACTAGAACAAGACGAAAGCCATTAGGGAAACCAAGCCCCCATCCTCGAAGAAAGAACTACAATCATTATTGGGCAAAATAAACTTCTTAAGGAGATTTATCTCTAACTTGAGTGGACGCACGCAAGCTTTCTCACCTCTACTTCGGCTTAAGCAAGGAAAATTCGAATGGCGTGCTGAACATCAAGAAGCTTTCGATCAGATAAAGCAATACTTGACTTGTCCACCAATTCTGTCTCCCCCAAATGGGAAGAAGCACATGCGCCTATACATTTCAGCATCAGATAAAACAATAGGCAGCATGCTTGCCCAGGAGGATGAGAATGGCATCGAGAGAGCCATTTATTACTTAAGTAGAGTACTCAATGATGCAGAGACTAGATATACTGATATAGAAAAACTCTGCCTTTGTTTGTATTTCTCCTGTATCAAACTTAAGTATTATATAAAGCCAGTTGATGTTTACGTTTCATCTCATTGTGATGTTATTAAACATATGTTATCTAAGCCAATACTACATAGTCGAATTGGCAAATGGGCTTTGGCCCTTACTGAATATTCATTAATATTTCAGCCTCTCAAGGCAATGAAAGGTCAGATTGTGTCAGACTTCATTGTCGACCATGCGGTGGTTGAGAATCATCAGCATTATGTGGACTTAAAACCTTGGAAGTTATACTTCGATGGTTCAACGCATAGAGAGGGTACTGGGGTTGGAATATTGATAATTTCTCCTGATGGAATTCCAACAAAGCTCAAGTTTAAAATCGAAGGTCCATTATGCTCCAACAATGAAGCTGAATACGAAGCATTAATTGCTGGACTTGAGGCTTTGTTAGAATTGGGGGCAACTAGAGTCGAAATTAAAGGAGACTCTGAATTGGTCATCAAACAATTGACAAAGGAGTACAAGTGTATCAAAGAGAATTTGATCATGTATTTTGTCATCGCAAATAGGCTACTCAAGAAATTCGAATATGTGGAATTAAAACACGTATCAAGGGTGAATAACCAGGAAGCAAACGACTTGGCACAATTAGCTTCAGGATATAAAGTATCAAAAGAAAAGTTGGAGGAATTGATTGAAGTAAGAGGAAGATCAATGTTTACTAAACTTTTGCCAAGTGATCTAGAGAACTCACAATTGGGTTACGCCAACAAAGAACAATTCGAAGTACTAAATATAGACTCGTTGGCAGACACAGATTGGAGGAGTCCAATTATTAGCTACCAAGAGTGCCAAGAACATGCAGGTATCCAACACGCTCCAGCAAACGAATTAAGTACGATAGTAAAACCATGGCCTTTCAGGGGATGGGCATTAGATTTGATTGGAGAAATTCACCCCAAGTCATCTAAAGGTCAAAGGTACATTTTGGTAGGAATAGACTATTTCACAAAATGGGTCGAAGCAATACCACTGGCGAATGTGGATCAAGAGGCTGTGATTGAGTTTATTCAGAAACACATTATATATAGGTTTGGAATCCCAGAAAGTATAACAACTGATCAGGGATCAGTCTTTACTGGACGAAAAATGCAAGACTTTGCCAGAGAAATAGGTTTCAAGTTATTTACTTCTACACCTTATTACGCCCAAGCAAATGGACAGGTTGAAGCAGCAAACAAAATAATAATTGGCCTTATTAAGAAACATGTGGGAAAGAAACCTAAGAATTGGCATAAGACCTTAGATCAAGCGCTCTGGGCTTGTCGGACATCTCCAAAAGAAGCCACAAATACAACTCCTTTCCAGTTGACGTTTGGACATGATGCAGTACTCCCAATTGAGATATGTTTGCAATCAGTAAGAATACAAAGACAAGCAGACATTCCTCCCAACGTATACTGGGAGTTAATGATGAATGAGTTAGTAGATTTGGACGAAGACAGACTTCGGGCACTGGAAATGATAAAAAGGCAAAAGGAAAGAGTGTCCAGAGCATATAATAAAAAGGTGAAAGGTAAAACTTTTGTTAATAATGACTTAGTTTGGAAAGTTATTTTACCTATAGATCGAAAGAATCAGGCACTTGGTAAATGGTCCCCACATTGGGAAGGACCCTTTCGAATCTTGAAAGTATTCTCGAACAATGCTTACGAAATTGAAGAATTAGCAGAAGATCGTAGGATCTTAAGAGTAAACGGGAAATATTTGAAGAGATATAAACCAAGTATGTACGAAGTAAGGATTGCAAAAACGTAGATACTCGGGGTACTACGAAAAGCCAAAATGGTCAGGCATGTGTCGAAACATATACGCTACGTTGATCAAAATGGTTTTGCGATCAGAATAAATTTTAAATGGAAGGAAAAGAGTCTAAGGAGACGCCAAAAGTGTTTTTCATTTAAAAGCATGGAAGTACATGCATTACAAGGGATCCAAAGAACAGGATCCAAGATTACAAAAAAAAAAAGAAAAAGAGGGCATATAAATAAAGAAAAAAAAACCCTAAGGAAAAAACTAGCTAGTTGATCCTTTGGTCCAAGCCTTCCAAGGACAGCACAGGCGAAGGTTCAGCTTCGAACATATCCGTGGCTCCAGAGCCACGCATTCGCCTCACTACACCTTTCTTTAGGAAAATGTAACTGAGGAGTCTCCCGTAGGGAAGACAAGTCACACTCCCTCGACGGTCAACACCGATAGAGACAGCTTTAACAAGTCCTTTAAAGATCATTAAAGGAATGTTAATTTTCCTCCCTCGAAGACCACAGAGGATGAACTCCAAGTCTTCAACCATGATGTTGTTTTCATCGATCCGCCGAGGTTGGAAGTTCCCCACGAGCATCTGGTGCCAGATCCTGATGACTTTGGCACTGAAGCGATCATTGTCCATAAGAGTTCTCAACATGAGATGAGTAGTCATGCTGAAACTGTTGTCATCAAAAGTTTCACCAGAGTTATTGCATCTTATTAGGTTGGCAATAGTGGTGGGAGTAATGCTGAGACGAGCGTGTCGAATTTCAGAATCAATGGTGGTCCTACCTTCAGGATCTATGCGTAAAGACGCATTCATCCAGAATTCTGCCACCATGTTGGGATAAATAGCACCCTCCAAGACTTCTTCAAAATAGAAGTCCAGTTCTTGGTTGACAAAGAGGGTTTCGATGTTGATGAAATGACGAACAAGTTCATCCTCAGAGAGTCTGAACTCGCCTCTGATGAGGGCTTTGATGTCGTTAAAGAAGAGAGGTTCAGCCATTGCAAGATAAGAAAGGTGTTCTGAGAGAGAAGTTGTGTGTTTTCTTTTTCTGTGTTTGGTTTGGAGAGAAAGCGCATGAATGAAGAAATGAAGACAATATTTGACCCTTTATATAGACTGGGAATTCTGAAGGGTGGTTTTTAATTGTTAATGAGTGATTGGACTGCGGTTGGTTTTCCAAAGAAAGAAGTTATGGCTTCCGCCATTTCCCGCCCTTGGAAGTTGAAAAGTAATCATGAAACTGATGCACGCACGTCTTAAACCGACGTTTTGGAGAAAGTGACGTCACTGTTTAATAATGATTATGGCTAGAGAAGGGGAAACGTCAAGTCTAGAGGCAAGGATGCTGCGAAAGATGTTCAGGATTCTACACGTTGCATTAAATAAAAAGCACTGTAGAGAATCTAAAGATATATTTCGGCAGGACTGAAAACATCTAGTTAAAATCCTTAGGGAGATCCGTTTTGATCTTCAAGTATTGAGTCTCCCACGAAGACATACGAAGCTCGATTAGTGCCCATTGTTTCTTCAATCCTTCGATTTTTGGCACTAATTTCTGTGCAGTCTCGAAATGTCTAATTCCCGACTGCACCACTTCGAGCAAATCTTGTTGGTTAGATTTTTAAATGGCTGCCTGACAACGTTCAGCTTCTTTTATCTTGTCCTCGAGTGCCTTTATCTCTTGTTTCCAGGAGTTGATGTTCTTCTCATAATCATCAAAGGCCTTCTGATTTTCTGAATGTTTAAGCTTGAGGGCCTCACCTTGTTTTGTTGCGTCCACAGCAGAGTTCCATGAAGAGTCATGAGAGGCTTTTGTCTCAGATAGCTCTTTTTCGACATTTTGCTTTCGAAGAATGTTGGCCTGAAGTTGCTCGAGTAGAGAGCCTAACAGAACAATTACCTCTGAAACTTCTGTGGAAACTTGAAGCAAATCTACCTTCTTTAGAAGTTGATTTAAGTTGTGACTCTTAATAGGTTCCCGGTTGAGGACGTCTACAAGATTGACCCCAAAGAATCTCTCTTTTATTTGTCGGAGGAGGCTAGGAATATCTTCTTTATCACTAGATTCTACAGTTGCAGCTGGAGAGACATTAAGTTCCGAAGGCAAAGAAGTATTCGCATCCATGATGGCCTTTAAGAAACTAAGAGGATCAGTTTGCTTAAGTTGTTCCAGCTCCAAAGGAGTAGGCTTCACGGGGGCAAGCGTCGAAGTTGTCTCAGGAATGGTTTTCGTATCAAGAGTCGAAGTCCCTTGAGGATCTTGTTTTTCTGGTTGAGAAATTTCCTCCATAGCATCTTGCTCCGATGCAGTATCTTCACTGTCATGTGTTTGAGGGTTCACATTGTCGCTGCCTGAGAATGGGTGATCTTCTTCCAAATTTTTGTCTTGATGAGTAGGTGGGGATTCGTCAGTGGAGTGACTTTCTTCGACTGGTTCATTAGGCAATATGGTAGCAATTGGCCTAACGTCTTCAAAGACTGGCGAGAGAACATGGGTTTGATTTTGAGATGTACCTATGTTAAACAGAGCAAAGTTAGTCATAAAGATAAGCCTTTGAGGGGTTTAGTTAACGAAACTTAAAGTTTGACAATTACCGTAAAGTTTGTCAACATTAATGGTAAAGCCATGGTCCTTGAAACCTGAAGTGGCAGTGCCAGCGTCTTCCTGCAATAACAAGGTAAATGTCAGTTTAATTATTTGGTTAAGATCATAAGATAATATGTGGGGTGGAACCCAAATACCTTGGTTGGGATATTGTCTGGACTTGAATTATGACTTTCCACAACGAAAGCATTACTAGCAGTTTTCAAAGGAGACTCTTCAGAGGACGCCTTATCACCAGGAGAAACAGTTTTAGAGGGGCTTATCCTTTTCCCTTTTCTTGAAGGGGTAACAGCTTTTTGTCTCTTCTTGTGTCCTTGTCTAGTTTGGGGAGGAGATTTATCTTCGCCATCTGAGGTAGCTGTCGAGGAAGCTTTCCGCTTCGAACCTGTTGGGGGTTTCGAGCTCTGGCAAATAGACGATAAGTAAGATGGATACTACTCACAGATTGTACAAAATCAAGAATATGAGATGAGTATGTACCGTGGGCTTCTGGCCAGTAACGATGGAATCACTTTCACTTGGTTTGTTGCTCTTAGATGTCCCAGAATCGTTTTGGGCAGAAGCTTCCTTGATCTTTCTCCTTCGTGCAACAACTGTAGTTGAAACTGAAATCAGTATATCAGCAAAGAAAAAAAAAGTCAGTCGAAAAGATTGTCTTAATCCAAACCTTCAGGTATTGGGGTCAGGACACGAACATGTTTAAGATCTATATAAAGATGTCCTTTGAAAGTATCCAAGGTATGCTTAGTCGGAACCACTCGTTCAGCGCGTTTTTTGGTACTCTCTCGAAGAATTTTGAGAGCATTCCCACACACGAACCAGTCTGGGAAAGGAGGACTTAGAGCCACACCAAAATCAGCACTTGGTAGTGGAGGGAATTTTGGAGGATTAAGTTTGAAAGCCACTTCATAACGTAGTTCTGGTCGAACATACGAGGGCAACTTCAACTTATCCAGTTTGGCGGAAAACTTTTCGCGCAAAATGACTGCAACCTCACGAACGGTCCGACTAAGATCATCAGGCCTGTAGATAGTTTCAAAGAATTTTTGAAAAGCTTGGATTTCTTTAATATGAGTTGAAGTACCTTTTTGAAAATTCTCCTGCACATCAGTAAAAGCTGCAGTTAGTTCTTGAGCAAGGCTATCAGCATCAAAGATTTGGGAGCTATAATAATCCGTCCACCATTGATGAAAGCCTGGTGTAGAATAAAAAGCAGGTTCGAAAGAGACAGGAGGAAGGTTGGTGGTGCCAACGTATTTGTTGATTTTTGTTTTACATTCTTCTTCAGTCAAGTACAAGGTATGGAAACACATATGGTTTCTTTTCTCATATAAACACTTGGGTTTTATTTGAACCAACCCAAACTGTCTCGAGACCAAATTTGGTTGGTAGCACATGAGAATACATTGACCTTTTGATGGTCGAAGGCGATGGGAAAATAACCTTGGAGTCAGAAAGGCTTCCCAAATTTCCATAGACTCAGTTTGTTGATCCTGAGATGTTGATGGAAATTTTCGAGTAAACCATTCAGGACCTATTGTTCTGTGTACAAAGGGGGCCATAGAAGGATCGAACTGGTTACGCCGGGCAAACATCATTGAATACGCCAAGAAGTGTTCACGAAGCTTTCCAATTTCTTCTTTTGGAGTTAGGTAAGCTAACCTGGTCCCTTCTATAGTTCGATTCTTGATTTTGCTATCCTCCTCATTGACGTTTCCTCGAAAGGGAAGATGAGTTTCGAATGTAGCATTAAGCCATAGTTGTAATAGCCAGAAAGGGCCAGCATAAAGTAAACTACCAGATTTGAAATTCTTGGTGAGGGTTGCAGCTTCGCTGAGGTTTTCATAAAGAGACCCTAAAAGCAGTTGGCTGAGGTTGAGCTTTTTTCCAGCATGCAACTGATTAGCCATGCAAAGGTATCTCTTTGCAACTTGAATAGATCTTGAGCAGAAGGCACATCGTGAAAGCCATAGCGCTAGAAAGGCAATATGTTCTTCATCGGATACTGCCGTTTCGGTGGTAATATGATGCTTCTGGATGAATGCAGTATAAGTGACTTGTGAGTCATTAAAACCAATAGTATCATTATCCATTTCGTTAGGATCGAAGGTTTTGCCAGTTGGTCGAAGTCCTGTAATCGCAGCCACATCAAAAAGAGTAGGGGTAACCATTCCACAGGGGAGATGGAAAGTGTTGTGAGAAGCATCCCAAAAGTGAACCGCTGCTACTAACATGGGTTGGTTGTATTCTAAACCTGTCTTTGACAGTTGAATCAAATCGTATATTCCTAACGATTTCCAGAAGGATTCTTTCTGTTTTTCTACTTTTTCTAACCAGGCATAGTACAAATCAGGATCCTTGGCCAAAGGAATTGACCTAAACACTTTTACAGAGTTGGTCATATAGTTTACCCTAATTTTCGCTAAAGCTAAAGGAGTTACAGTTGAAGTTTCTTCCATGTTAGAAGATTTTCCTGGGGGAGAACAGCCATCTTCATCTATCCTAATTTTGCTAACTAATGGTCTAGTCTTGTAATAAGCAGGGAAGAATTTATTCAGAGATGGGATATTTTCACCTGGTAATGGACCCATAAAAGCGAGAGATTTTCCAGAAAGTTCAAAGGGAATGATTACCTGGGAAGCGTAGATAGCGCGTATTTCTTCGGTGTTAGGGTTTTGAACGTGCTCTTGTTCTCCAGACCGTGTTGTTGATTGGAGCTTCAGAGCAGGTTGAAGAACATTTGAAGATGAAGCCATAGAGAAATTTCTGATTAAGAGAGTGAGATTTTGAAGAGATTGAAGATGTTTGTTTTTTTGAAGAAGATGAAGGAATAGGAATGAAAGGTTGTGTAGAAGTGCAAGACCAAGTATTTAAAGGTTTAACGGAAACCCTTTTTAAATCTTTTGGGTAAAATCCAAAGAACACGTGGCGGCTGGTGATTCAATCCAACGGCGGTCGAATAAAGTTAGCTTCACTCCTAGTATGTAGGAGTAATGATCAAGAAGTAAGGTTAAAACGTGGGAATGTAAGTTATGAGAAGACATCTTTGAAAATGACAAGACGTTTCGGAAACAGGGTCATCAATGATTATGACGTTAGTCAGCAGTCTTGGAACTCTCAAAGATCAATAAAGAACGAAATCTTATAATGATAAGAAACGCCTATTTCTGTTGACTCTCGAAACAGGCATTTATTGGGGGCAATTTGTTAGCTGAAGATTTCGTTTTATATTATTTATCCTTCGAAGAAGTAGAAAATCGAAGGAAAGATGGTTACTGATGGCCATCCCTTAAAAATAAAAGAATGGCTACTGATGGTCATGCTTCGAGAGTAAAGATTTCTAAGTTCACTATGAAGATAATGAATACTGAAAGCTAGTGAAAAGTATGTGTCTTCAGGGACTTAGACAAATTTGTAAATATATTCAAGTATTACTACTTAGCGTGTTTTTCGTAGTGTTTGTTTAATACACTGCCACGCGTCGAAGACAGACTCAGGCGGGAAGATTTGAAATTCGAAGACGGTTTCGTAACTGTCCAAGTAACAGATGGCATCGCTAGAAGTTCTTATGAGAAACGTGGCAGCAGATTAGTATAGGACCGTTAAGGTCGAAACTAGTATAAATAGGAGTCTTAATGTTAGGATTTTGTGTGTTCATTTTGTACAAATCACTCACATATTTACTCAAGTATCAAGCGTTAAGAGAAAGAGTTCGCTGAGAAAATGTACGTATGACACCACCATTTTAATACATGTGTATTATCCTTTGTTTTCAAATATCTTCCAGAATTACTGCATTTCGTTTACTTCTTGCCATTTACATTTCTGTATATTTACTTTAATGTCATTTACTTTCAAATTACTTTCATGTTATTTACTTTCAAAGTCTTTTACATTTCTGCAGTTTAAGATTCTTTACTTTCAATAGTCCTTTTAATTTTCTATGTTATGTTACTTATCCTTTTCGCTGAAGTCACATTTATATATAACAAAGTGATTGTCAAGACTATTTGTTCTTTAATCGAACAACGCTTATTGAAGAAGACAAATAATGAATATGGTTCGAATGAACGTTGATGACAATCTTCTTGACTATGTGTCCTAGGATCAATCTAGTCGATCCTGCGAGTAACCAAATCATATTTATTATAGTTTGGAAGACTAGCGGTTGTTTACCGGAAATCACCGTAAACAGCGAGTTATGAAGAGGAAGAACCTTTAAAGAGTGTGTGCAAGGCAACATCGGTCTAATCATATGGATTCTCGGTTTAAAAGCTTTGCTACCTAATATTCCGATTAAAATTTCTGTTGTCCTTGTTATACCCCAAAATTTGCCCGCATCTTTTTTAGAAAGAAGGCAACAGATTTCTGTCTAAAAATTGGGAGTTTCATATAATCTTGGATTTTATTTCATAAATATCCTGATTTTATGAATACTCGGTTTTTTAGAATTTTTCTTATACGGTATTTTGGTTCGCTGTTGAATTTATTCTTACGCAAACGCCAATTACTGTTTATCACTTCACACACGCTGTTTATTTGAGATTTATTTGCAGATAAATAGTACTGGTGCAACTGGTACAGAATTAAATTTTGCAGGCGCAAAGTCCGGGATTCAGACTGTACTGGTAACAAACAGCCAGTTGACAGTCAAACTCGCTGACAGCGCGATTCTCTGTGTTTTGCACCATCAATCAAATCAATCTTTTGCATTTCAAAATTCCAAGATTTTTGTTCTAGAAGTCTTCTGATAATCACATGATCAGCAGAGACTCAGCACTGCACAAAAATCAGGTACGCTTAACTATCTCCTACACAAACAGTCCCTAACTAGGGTTTTTTTTCCAGGAGAACAAGTTTTTTGAGACCTCAAATGGATTTCATGGACCTCCATATGTCTCAAAGTACCACCATACAAATTTTCAAACTTCAACTCACTCAGACGCACAGTCAGCAGCTCAAACAGTCAACAGACGACCAGTTTGACCGAAAAGTCAACAGACAGTCAAAAATGAAATTTTTTGTCAACATCCATATTTTGTAAAAAGATTCATCATTTGATCATTGGTTGATCATAATTCGTCAAGAAAAGATCAGAAATCAACAAAACCCTAAGTTTCAAAATTAGGGTTTTCTCCTAAAAAGTCAACTGAACTTTGACTGGCCATAACTCTCTCCTCGTTCATTCAAAAAATTCCAACCAAAGCTTGTTTTGAAGGAAATTCAATTATCTTTCAAATGAAATTGATCCCATGGTCATTGGATTCACCATTTGAAAAATATGAGCTCAGACATTACAGGTCATTTTCAAAGTCAACAAAAAGTGGTTTTTTGTCAAACGCCATAACATCAAGATAACGTCTCCAAATGAAAAAAGGTTTCCAAAGTAGCTTGTAGAGGACATCTTGAAGTTTCTAAAAAGTACAAGAACTCCTTCATATGATCAAAATTGAGGGATTTATGCCTTGTTGAAGTTGGCTAAATTTTGGGAAAATGCATGAAACCAACATTGATCAAAAATGTTTTTTTTCCAAAAGGGGCCAAATTTTCATGATCCAAACATGATTCTAACAATGTTAAGGGCCTCCCACGACCAACCTAAGGCCCATAACATTTTTATTTCTTTTTTGGCTTAATTTTATTACATTTAAAGTTAAATTAAAAAAGAAATGGTGAAGGATAATGGTACATTGCTTTGATCTTAAGCTAAAGCCATCAAGAATGATTCAACTCTGCAGCAAGAGAAGTACATAGCAGGCCTAGAGCAAGAGAGATGAAGAAAATCAAGCCATGGTCAAAAATTCAAAGATTTTTAATATTAAAAAATCAAAAGTTCAACAAAGCAATCAATGCTTCTTAGCTTCAATTTGCAGCACTTCTTTGCTTATAAATGAAGTAGCATGCTTCAGCAACACAGGAAACACAATCTCAGAACCAAATCCATGCTTGTATCATACTTGTAGCAACTTGAAAATTTCAAAGAAATTCAAATTTCGAATTTTGAGTTCAAGCTAGTTTTAATCCAAACTAAGTATTCAAACATCATCTCTGAACTTCATTGAACCTATTCAAATAAATTTTAAGCATCAAAGCCTCACAAATCGAGCCACACAAGCCACGGTTTGTTCAAACATAAATCACCTCGTATCTCATTATACATGCATATTTAGCACGATGTAATCATATATTTGAACTTGGTTTGATGTTCTGATCGTTTCTGGACATTTAATTAAGGTTTGGTCACGTATTCACGAAGTTACCATTTTAGGGTTCTTGAGCTCAAATTTAGGGCTTCTCGAATTAGGAAAAATTACAAGTTCAAAGTGGTACCATTGAACTCGTATGAACCAGACGAATTGAACCATGGCCTCGCGCCAAATTTCTTTCACGTTTTGCTTGTATTCGTGTTGCACAGGTGTAATAGGTTGAAGCTTTTTACAGCTCCTGCAAATGAGCGGTGTAAAAGAGCATTTCTGATGAGGAAGACAAGACGTGGCGCATTCCTACTGGCCAGAGCGCGCGCGTTTTATTTTTTTAAATTTTCTGATTCTGTGTTTTGCAGCGTAGAAACAAGCCATGTGCCATGCGTCCGTGTCCATCAGATCAATCTGATCACTCCATCCAACGCATACGCTTCGCCAGTCCATACCATGGACTCTCTCATCCACCACACATGATTACATTATTATTATTTTTTATTTTATTTAGTTTTCTTTGCAAAATTAATTTAAAATAGTTTTAAAAACCAAAAAATATAATAAAAATATTTTTAGGTTTATAAAATAATCTATTAATTTTTTACACAAAAATATTTTATTTTTCTTAATAATTAAAATATTTTGTTTAATTAATTAGTATATATTTATATATTTGTTTTTTTTAATTATTTCAACCTATCAAAAAAATCAGAAAAAATATGTTCTTTTTATTAAATTAGGTTTATATATTATAGACTAATTTTGTACATATTTAGAATATTTTTCTCTTTAAGTTTAAATTATTTGTATAATTGTTTATATAATTATATGTTAATTAGCTTAATAAATTTCCAAAACAACTTCAAAAAATCCAAAAAAAATTAGTTTTTGTTTTAAAATTAATTAAAAAGCAATATGAACATATTTTAGACTTGATTTTTAGGTTTAAATTTTCTTTCTACCTTTTTCTTATTTAATTAAATTAATTATGCATTAATTCTAATTAAAATCAACCATACAAAAAATCCAAAAAATACTTCCTTTTATCTTATTGCAATTTAAATTCCTAGATAAAGTGTATAGGTTGTCAAAATCATGTAAATAGCGTAGTTTACATTTCCCGCACAATCGATGTAATAGCGTAGATTTACTTTCCGCATTTTACATTCCCGCACTTTAAATTCTGTACATATAAAACTGCGTGTATGTCAAAGATAAAAACTGAAGCGTTAGATCACTAACTTCAAAAACAAAAATATCTGAATCAAAACACAATCACACTTGCACCTCTTAGGGTAATCCCTTTGTTACTCTCTTCAAAATCCATTCTACTGTTTCAAATACAAATCCAAACTTTTGTTTACATCCGGTCAAAAGAGAATTTTCTAAAAGAAATGGGAAAGGACCTTATAAATTTAGGGTAGATCTCCTAATTGCTTGCTCAAATCAAAACAACAAATGTCTCACATATTCATTGTTTTTCAAAACAAAACTTTCAAAAAAGACAACATTTTGTATATATCCAAATAAGGATCATTACGAAATTAAAGATCTTTTTTCAAAACATCTTTTCGAAAGATATAACACTTTGTATACATCCGCACAAGGATCATTACAAAGCCAATTTACAAAGGTATTTTAAAACCACATACAAGCATTTCAAGGCAAGATAAATGATTCAAACAAGTGAGCTAAGCAATTAAGAGCCCATGGATAACCATTGATACAAAGGGGTGCTAATACCTTCCCTTTGTATAACCTACCCCCGAACCCAAAATCTCTTAAAGGTCTTTTTCTGTTTCTTTTATAAACCTTTCCTTAATTGGATAAAATAAAAGTCGGTGGCGACTCTCTGATTTTCAAAACTCAAAAACAAAAGAAGAGTCAGTTCGTATCTCACGCGAGATATAAAAAACCGAGGGCGACAGTCCTCACTAAGGTTAAGTTTTAAATCGAAAGATACCTAACTGTATTAACACTCTTTATATCTCATTTCTGGAATTATTAACTTTGTCATTATTAGAACAAGTGGGGGATTGTTGGAAATTATGAGCTTTAATTTCATCAAGTTGTGTTCCAAAATTACAAAAGTGAAATAGAGTTAATTGGCAATAAATGCTTCATAAATAGTCCCACATAGAAAGTGGAGTAAACTCTAAAAGCATTTATAAAATCCTTGGATCAATGTAGTTTCCAAAAGAGCCAAAGAGGATAAAGTGCCACATAGACATATGTGGTGGTCCCAAGCCTTATGCCACTTGTCTCTACCAAAAACACCCTCGCCGGTGTCGCCACCGGCTCTGGCTCCGGAACCGGGTCCGAGGGCGTGGGCGTAGAGGCGCTAGTGGCGGCTTGTAGACGACACTTGAGCACTTAGGCACGTCGCATCAGAGCGATCAGGCTATTCGCGACGTTAATGAGGCGGCGCCAGTGGCGCTCCGACCGGAATACTGTGAGTTTGTTTTTATTATCGCTCCAGATTTGATCATTGCTTAAAGTTTGAATTTTGAAATTTGAATTCGAAATACACACTTCATGAAGTGGTGCATTGTATTTTTATGAACCATTGCAAATATACATTGAAATGGTGTTGTTTCATCAAGAGTTGCAAACTTATGAAACAACACTTGCATGACCTATAAATACATGCTTCTTATTTCGGAATCAACACACAAAATAGTTATCCTCTAATATATTTTCTAGATAGCTTCCTTGCATTCGATTTTCTTCACCGGTCTTGTGCAGACTCGAGTAAGGCTGAATTATCCTGAGTATTCAGGCCGTTCCAACTCTAAGACAACCGAGGGTGTGCTTGAAATACTTTTAAGAAAAGTGACTTCATTCGCGATTCAGCCTGGATCCATTCGATTTTACCGAAATATCTAACAAGATAAACTTTGAAACTCCTTTTCATGGGATTAGCATCACAAATAAGATGAGTAAACATAACTTAAAATCTATTTATTAGGGGTTAAATGTAGTCATTATATTTTTATATTAAATAGATGATTGTGTTTTATGTAAGTCTACTCAAGTTTTAATAATAATGTCTCTTTAATCATAAGGTTTGTTTTAGATTTGTTACATAAAACTTATTTTCATGGTGTGACTTGACATTTGAAAGGTACTTATCATTACTCGATCTAAGATTATCATCTATTGGATACTAATTCCTAGAAATAGGTTTAAGTTCTATATTTGCACGTACGGTAGTAGGATCAGTAGTCTTTCTACTTTATAACTGTTGGAACTGAATGCTTTATGTTGGCTAATAGACTAAGGTATCGACTATTAGGTACTCCATCCGTTCCTTTTTAATTGTCACATTTTGACTTTTTACACATACAAAAAAAACTAATAATGACGGTTACTTTTTAAACTATAATTTTTCCTTTGTCTATAATACCCTTAACTCTTAATCATTTCAATGTACTTTTTTCTCTCATAATAATTAGTTAGGGGAAATTTTGAAAAACTATAATGATTACTATATTGAAATTTGAAAGTGACAATTAAGTTGAAACAATTTATTTTCACAAAAGTGACACTTATAAAGGAACAGAGGGAGTAATATATTGATCTCGCGATGTTAAGTAATGGAGCATATAACTAACCTATGGTTATGTCTGATAAAATGTAATGATGAAATCTACCACTAACAAGCTTTCTTACTATTTACACTGAAATCTCTATTTTACTTTCTGTCATTTATTTTATGTTATTTACTTTCATGCATCAAAAACTATAAAACCTTTTCTACTTAGAATCTTAAAAACTGTTGAACAATCTTTGAAATTACCAGTCTCTATGGATACGATAATTATAAAAATTACTTTTGTGCTCGCATCAAAATGACGTCGTTGTCGAGGATTAGTGCTAGTTTTTAAAAAACATTGCGATAGTTTTTATTATTGTAAGTATTATTTATATCTACTCATATATGTTAATATATGTATATTTTGTTTATAGCCACTAACCTATTACCATCTAGAATTAGTTATGTTATAACTGGTTTATGTGAGGTAAGGTTCCTGTAGAAAATTGTTATTCGATCCCGAAAGCGAAATAACCACATGCATAAATAACTATAAAAGCAGGAAAAAGAATTAAAAAGTCAAGAGGTTGGATCTAAAAGAGTCTTCCATTTGAAAACAACGAAACATGGCTAAAGTTATCACACAAAAAAATAACAACAATGGTGGCACACCATGATTCAACAACAATTATTTAGCAAATGACACTCAGTGATCATCAAGGACAACACAACATAAACCATTCCTAGAGGAAGAATGGTATCATGGAGCTAAATAGCAATGATGTTATTCTTGCTCAAAACAAGTTGTTGACCCATATGGTGGATGAATTGACAAAACAACTATCAAAATTGGCACAACAATTGAAAGATATGCACAAAGTACCTCAACAAAGGCACATTGCACTTTGTGAACTCTCTAGAGGAGACCATTTAACCAGATTTTCCCATCTACTGATGAAGAAGTAAACTATATATGCAACCAAAGGCCTGAATAATATCAGAACAACAACTTCCTATGGAGCAACAATTTTAATCAAAGATGAATGTTTGAATCTAAAGAGAGAGTGAGACTTTACATTACTCTAAAGAGGATTGTGAGAATCAGAAGTAGTATTGACTGATGTAGAAGTATGTGTACCACTAGGAGACTGATTGACACCTAGAGTTGTAGCAGAAGAAGAAGTAAGAGGTAGAAGTTCTACAGGAGATAATGAGGAAGGATTGCTAGAGAAAATAGGTAAAGGTGACAGAGAAATTGTGGATGAGGAATTATGAGTGAGGGTTGGTTTGGGAGACTGAAATAGTTCAGGATAGGGGAACCTTGACTCATTAAAAAGTACATCGTTAGAGATGTAGAGTCTACCACAAGGGGATAGACACCTATAACCTTTGTGAGATGTTGAATACCCTAGAAAAATGCACTCATGAGATCTGAAGTTGAACTTATGAGTGGAGTAAGGTCTTAATAGAGGGAAGCAAGCACTCCTAAACACTCTAAGAAAGGAATAGTCGGACATAATTCCAAATAGAATAGAATAGGGCACTTGAAAGTTAACAGAGGCTGAAGGCAGTCTGTTTATCAAGTAGATAGCAGTGGAGAAGCCAAAGTCCTAATAGTTTAGAGGTAAGGAAGCTTGACTTAGTAGGGTAAGACCGGTATCCACTATGTGCCTGTCTTTTCTTTTTATGACACCATTTTGATGGTGTGTATGAGGACAGCTGATCCTATGCATAATACCTAGTTAAAAAAGAAATTTATTGAAGGGTCTAAAATCTCCACCACAGTCTGACTGAAAAGACTTAATGGGAAGTCCATGTTGTAGCTCAACCACTATTTTAAACTATTTGAAAGTGTCCAAGGCTTTAGACTTGTTTTTAAGAAAATAAATCCAAGTGAATTTTGTATATGCATCAACAAATGACATATAATACTTGGGGCCTAAAGTGGACACACTAGGTTAGGGTCCCCATAGATCTCTATAAATCAATTCTAGAGGCTTAGTGTGAATAATGTGTGATGGTGAGGAGGGAATTCTATGGGACTTGCCCATACAATAAGCAGTACAAAGGAAATGTAGCCTTTATTATTGAAGGAAACATTACAATTGTTAAGTAGAAGTTTGAGAGTTTGCAAGCTAGGGTGGCGTAACCTCAAATGCCACTTATTTGTAGTGCTAAAATTAACAACAAAAAAATATACATTAACAAAATTAATACTAGGGGACAAGGAGCATAAGATGGAGCTGGTGAAAGCCTCAGAGTTGGACCTAGACACATCTATTGAAGAGAACTCATACAATCCATCAGTGCCAACAGATCCCTCAAGCATGACTTCATGAGAAGCCTGAGATTTGACAAGGCACTGGTCAGAAGTAAACTGGAAATAAACTGCATTGTCACAACAAAGTTGACTGACACTAATCAAGTTCTTGGTTATAGTAGGAATAAGTAAAAGTTTATGAAGTGTGAGGGGTGTGTGAGATTGTGTTGGAGAAGTAAAACTTCTGGAACCTGAGGAATTTACTTTCAAACCTTGACCATTGCCATTGAAGATCTAATCATGGCCTTCAAAGGGTGCTAATTGCTGCTGATTCTTAGGATCATTTATAACTTGGAAGGAAGCACTAGAATTAGGATGCCAGAAGGTATTGGCAGGAGCATAAGGCATAGTATTGGCCACAAAGGCACTAGGCACAGTTAGGGCAGGTAGAACCCTGTTAGGTTGTGGAGGTCGAGTCCAGATATTTATAGCTTTCGTGGTAAATAGAGTTGGAGAAGCAGTTCAGGGTTGATTGTTATAAATTGCTCCATAGGTGGAAGTAGGTTGAAATTTTCGATTGAACCTGTGCCAGCAATTGAGAGCAAACTGACCTATCTTGGAACTAGGGGTGGCAAAACGGGCCACCCGCCCTGCCTTTAGCCCGCCAAAAATGAGCGGGGCGGGTAAGCCCGCCAAGTAGAAATGGGCATAAAAATCAAGTCTGCCCCCACCAAGGTGTTGGGTTAGCATGCGGCGGGGCTTTCCCGCATTATTTATTTATTATTTATTTTTCATTTTTTTTAATAGATTAATAGGTTTTTTAACCTTTCAATTAAATTTTCCACTTATTTTTTAGAACAATTTTTTATAAAGCATCTTTTAAACAAATTTTACTTAAAAAAATGTTGGATATATGCATAGATAAATTTATAAATTAAACCATCAAAAATTTAAATTACTAGAATTAACTAAAAAAATGCAGACTTGGCAGGCGACGGATTTTAGCGAGGCGAGCATTGGCGGGCGGCGGGTTTTGGAGGGACGAGCTTTGATGGGCGGAGGGCCCAAAATCTCAACCCAAGCTTCCATTTTATGGCGGGTGCACTGGCCAGCCTGGAGGGCCACGACCCGTTTTGCCACCCCTACTTGGAACACACCTGACACTACACAATGGAGGAGGAAAATCTACCACCTATGTCTCTGCTAGAGCAACCACCTCTTGAATAACGGCCACCACGAGAGGGATGAAACTCTAATTCATTTGAATGCAATGGTGCCTAAGTGTTTTGCTTAGAGATTGCAGCAACACTGTCTTTAGTAGTAGAACCGGTGGAAGCCGCATGTGTAAGATTGAGAGAAACAAGATCAGGTGGTGATTGCTTCTTGAATTTGTTCAAGCGAAGTTCATGTGCAAGAAGTAAGATATCTACTTCATCAAGATCCATGACATCGAACTTGCTTTCAATAACAAATACCACATGTGTGAACTCAGGTGGTAGGCCTTCAAGAATGACATCAATATGGTGAGAAGATGGAATAGGATCTCCAATGGATGCTAGAGCATCAACAATGTTGCAAATTTTGAGTAGATACTCTTGAATTGATGAATTGTCAAGAGAGAGTGCACGGAGTTCAACTCTGAGTTGTCGTGCTTTGGCACGAGTTTGCTTCTGAAAATAGTTGAATAAACTATCCCAAAGTTGATGAGCATGATTGCAACCACGAACAAAAGAAAGGATTACGCTTGACAATTTAGATTGTAACCATCAAAGTAGCATCTAATCCTTCTGCAACCAGCGTGAATAATATGGATTCACGGTGCCAGTCGCACGAGCATCATCATCAACGAATTGCTATGGTATTCACGAGAAGACAACGAACTCAGTGAGTCCATGAGCATTGATGTAGGGTTCGATTTGTTGGTGCCATAAATGGAAGTTTTTCTCATCTAGTTTTTGTGTGATCTTGAGAAATAATTGGAGACGAATCGAATCATCCATGGATTTTAGCTGCGCAGTCGTGCTGGAGGTAGGGTGAGAAGACGACGACAAGTGCACCGGTGACGACGGTTGCACCATCGGAGTTGAGGTAGTGGATCGGTGGCTTAATCTGATACCATGTTAGAATATAAAGAGAGAGTGAGACTTTGCATTACTCTAAATAATTTTCAAATTTGTTTTCAATTGAATGAGTTAGTTACATAAGATGGCACCTTGTTACTTAAGCTATCTACTTACTACCTACAGTAATAATGAAGATTCAAGGCTAGTCCATCAAATAGACAATATTTTTAGCATTACTCACGAGTACCTCCACAACAAGTCAAAACAACAAAGCCAGAGGATACACTCAATCAATTTTTGCAGTTATCTATGGCTAATAAAAAAAATATTGAAGACTCCATTGAAAATTTTGAGACTCAGGTGGGTCAATTAGTCAAACAGTAATCAGATATTCCAAGTAACATATTTAGTGTAAATACGAAGAACAAACCAAAAGATCATTGTAGTGTTGTTCTTATGGATGAAAGAATTATTGTCAAAGCCATAGAAGAAAGAGCAGAAGAACCAAAAGAATGAGAATTGTAGGACGAAGCATACAAATTTAATCAACAAGATCTACCTAGGAAAGAAGTTAACCTTTGTGTAGTTGTATTACCTATTTCCATAGGTAATATGAAGGTTAGAAATGCACTTATTGACCTAGATGCAAGTGTGAATATAATACCATTATTAGTGGTAGAAAGGATTGGGTAACTATAAATAGAGCCAACTACATCAACATTGCAAATGGAAAATAAAACATGCAGGGTACCAGTATGAACTATTAAAGATATATTAATACAATTGATAAATTTTCATTCTATGGATTTTGTGATATTGGACATCAAAGAAGGCCAAAAAATGTTGCTCGTATTAGGAAGACCATTCATGAAAAGTGCAAGGATGCTCGTAAACATTAATAAAGGTGAAGTAAAGGTCAAAATAAAGATCGTGAGGCATGTTATAAGGTAGTCTTTAGTTTAAATAAACACTTGTTGAAAGGAAAACAAACCATAACTTATAGTTTTTTTAGTAGTCTTTAGTTTAGTTATTTCTTTTAAAAAAAACACAATGATGAAAGCAAAATGCCAATGGTAGAAAAAATGGGCTTGCTAAGCGCAAAATGGCCATGCCACTTATCGCCTTGTGTGAACAAAATGAATCTCAAAAGACAAAATACGAGTTCTTGACTAGCGCAGGCCAGCTCGCCTAGCGAGAGACCCATTACAGAACTTTGGAAACCATAATCAGACTTAAAAACAATCAATCTAATCATTTTATCTCACTCTATCCAACTCTCCCACGGATGAAAAACCCTAGAACATATTAGAGAAAAATCATCCAAGGAGAAAAACATCACACTTTTGAATTTTAATCCAGTTCAGAGATTATTCAGGTATGTCATTTACTCTATTATGCTTTAACTCTTCTAAATTATGAACATTGCTGCAAAAACAATGTATTCACTCTAATTTAGGAATAAATTATGGTAACTTTATTACTCCATGATATTGACATAAGATAGAGTAAGATTTCTTGCATGACCACTTGAATGGGATACTCTAGGATGAACAATGAGGGTATGTGTGTATGCTAGAAACCTCTATGTAGAGATGGAAAAATGGACCCGATCTGTTGGACATGCTCGTTTTACCCACACTTTCTTACGAGACAGGCCAATGTTTTAGGCCTGCACCCTCCAATGTGCTTGCCTCACCCCGCCTCATTTTTTGCGGTATTTTGCAAGTTCATACATTAACATAATTTTTGTATTTTTAGGCTTAAAAGGCGTAGTGCACACGGGTCCGCCCCCGCACTGGTCTCATTTTTTCCAGAGGCAACAAACTTAACAGTCTCTATGGATACGATAATTATAAAACTTACTTTTGTGCTCGCAACACCTACTTATTTTTTGTGCTCCCTTGAATCCACCCAAACTCCCTGAAAATTGAAGATAAACCTCTTATTTATAGGCTAGAGAAAGGTATACTCTCTAGACGCACTGCCTATCATCACCTAGCATGCCTACTTTATTCTATGTTAAGAAAAGCCCACTCACCCTACAACTAGCCCTAGCCGCCCTATCTCGCTAGGTGCACCGTCCATCTTCACTTAGCGTATAAACCCTTTCTTCAAAATGAAGTTACTTCATCAAGAAGTCTTCTATTGCCCGTGCTCGCCTAGCACGCCCATGGACGTGGCCTAGTGAGCCTTGCTTGTAGAAATTAAGTCTTGGCAAGGCCTTTGTGTGTTTCTTGGTGGTTTTTCAGTCCTTTTCACCTATTTTTGATAAATATGCTTTGATCTTGTTAATAGACCGAGTTATAAGCTATTAGGTAATGCACCTATCTCACGGATTTGAAAGCGACAATAGATACAAATGAGAGCAACAAATGGTAATATTAAAAGATGAGTAGAGGAACATATTACTGACCTATGGTTATGTATGATAAATACTTAATGACGAAATCTACCCCTAGCAAGATTCTTACTGTTAACACCAAAATCTTCACTTTACTTTCCTTCATTTATTTTCTGTCGTTTTCTCTAATGCATCAAAATAACTATAAAACCATTATCTACTTAGAATCTTAAGAAGTATCGAACAATCTTTAAAACAACCTCTATATGGATATGATAATTATAAAACTTATTTTTGTGCTAGCAACACCTACTCATTTTCTGTACTCCCTTGAATCCACAAAAACTCCCTAAGAACTGAAGTTGAACCTCCTATTTATAGGCCAGAGAAAGGTAGACTCGCAAGGTGCATTGCCCATCCTCGCCTAGCGCGCCTAATTTCTAATAGGTTAAGAACAGGTAACTTACTCTGCAACTAGCCCTAGGTGCCCTATCTTGCTAGGTGCATTGCCCATCCTCACCTAGCGCGCCCATGGACATGGCCTAGCGATCCTTACTAGTAGAAATTTGGTCTTGGAAATGCCTTTGTGTGTTGCTTGGTGCATTTTTAGTCCCTTTCACATGTTTTCTTTATAAATATGAAAGTAGAAAGTCCAAACAAGTGTTTTTATCACTTTCCATAGATAAAGGGGGGGGGGGTATATTGATTTCTTGTAAAATAAGTCAAGAAGTGCCTAAATATTTTATATTATTTCGAAAATTATTAACTCTCCCCAACTTATATTTTTGTTTATCCTAAAAAAATCCATTCAGATGGTTCAAAAGTTTTATAATACATGTTTCATGATAAGGTTGAATGACTAGGTCAAAGATTTTTGAAAAATATATGAATGACATCATATTCTTTCTAATGCAAGTTCATGATCAACATCATAAATATCCACAAAATATAGCATGGATGTAAAATAATTGCTTGACTAAAGTGAGATTTTAAAATATTTTTAGATCAATAGTGAATTGTTTGTCAGAATCTTGAACTCACTGAGTATCTCTATATGGTTAGTGTTTCCATCATAATTTGAATAATGCATGAATTATAGTTGAAGAAATACTCAACATTAACCAAGTCATAACCATGCTTCCTTAACTAACCAATAATAATGTCCTTCTCCCAATCTATAAAATATCTTAGCATTACTTAGTTGCATTCTTAGAAAATATCAAAGTATGAGAAGCATATTGCAATTACTTACTCAATTTTATATCTGGATTATTGAACTGTGGTCACAAACATAGTTGATGAAATGTGTTTTCTATAATAATGAATTGCTCTACATTTACTATGGTTGTATACTCTTTATGAGCTATTGGAACACAGTTGTTGCCCTTGTCTTTGGAAACAAATGCAAACCTGGATGAAGTGGTGGTTCTTGCTCAAGAGATTCAGACTCAGGTAATTTGACATGAATGAGTCTTTTAATATATAATCATTGTTTCACATAATCAACTTAAAGTAGGAAAAGAGGTCTTTTTTGTATTCAAACCAATATATAATTCCAATAATTATGCTTCACTTCTAACATATATTATCAAATTTGTATTCAAATTGATACGTAATTCTAGTAATTATGCTTCACTTCTAATATATATTATCAAATATTTAGAAACTTAGAGAATTCCAAAATTTTAAGATTTTTTTTAGTAAATTATGGTTATGAAATGTTGACAACACAACTTTTTTTCTCGCCTTTTCATATGTAGGGTAAAAAGAGTGTTTTGTGGGGAACAACTCAGATGTTCATGCATCCTTGCTATATGCATGGTGCTGCTACTAGATAACACTGTATACCATCAATTAAAAGGGAAGATTTATAAAAGTGAAGGATATAAATACCATTGGTCAAGCTCAAGCAACTAGAGCTACTTTGGGTTCTCACAGGAATCTGTTTGGTGATGTTCTAGGAAAAGTGAGGCTTCTTGGAGACAAGTTCCCGATTATTCATAGCTTTCTCTGTATGTTGGATAGTGATGGCTCTTTGTTTTTTTTAAGCAAGGATTATATTAATAAGAGAACCACAGTTCTCAGAACTTGATACAAAATACCCGACTAAAGAGCACGAGGAGAAAAATTAAACGCCAATTGCCTCTTACGACAAATAGTAAAGAGGAAACCTACTAAACTCGTAAAAATTACAATTGGGTTATATAATTTTACCCACAAAAGCTCAACGCCAAACTAACGCTTTTATCCCCCAGCACTCTCTTCGTTA